>NC_080593.1:28411234-28726019 GCF_027887145.1 Ammospiza caudacuta | reverse complement strand
GAAGTTACTGCTAAATGGGAGTAAAGCTGGTGCAATCCATCCCAGAATAATTTCTATCTTTCTAAATCAAGGTATATAAATGACAATATCTGAATATTATTAATAATTTTGTCTACTCAATGATATGGGGGTATTTGTGACCAAAAATATTTTGTGATAGAAATATACAGGAGATAATTTTAACTAAAATCCAGAGAGCTTCACTTCACCGATTTTAAAAGTAGTAATTTTCAAGCCATCTAGTTCTTAACAGGGTCCACCAAAACCCCACAGATCTCCCTGTTTACAAAACCTCTGTGTTGTATCAGATATTAAAATAGTGCATGCTGTGTTTAGAAATTTCATTTAACAAAATGACCCTGTAATGTCATAGAGTCATGGAGGCTGGGAGCAACAAGAATACAAGGCCACATAGGACAAGGGGGAATGGCTTCAAACTGAGAGTGGCTTAGATTTGATAACAGTAAGAAACTCCTCACTAACAGGGCAGCAAGGCACTGAAACAGGTTGCTCAGAGCAGTTGTGAATGCCCCATCCCTGGAACTGTTCCAGGCCAGGAAGGATGGGGCTTTGAGCAACCTGGTCCAGTGAAACTTGGCCCTGCTCATGGCAGGGGGTGGGGAGCAAGAGGATGTTTCGGGTCACTTCCAGTCCAAACCAGTCTATGATTCTGTAAAGAAGACAAGACCAAAGCTCAGAAACCTGGATCCTGTCCTTAGCTTTGTCCTTACCAACTCTATGATTTTGGACCACTCTGCTTTGTTCTTTGGCCTTCCAAATAATGGTTACTTTTATCTACTTAAACTCCACTGGGAAGGTATGGCCTTCTGCTGGAGACAAGAGCAGAGTGCTTAGCATAGTGGGGCTCTGATATCATCTGATTCCTTTCGACAACATACTACTACAAATAAATCATTGTAATAATATTCTTATTTGCAGTTGAGATTAAACCTAAAGTTACCTTATTGGAGTGTCATCCTGGTTCCTGTGATATTTGTCTGAAACTTTCTTCTTACAGTATAACAAATGTGCTTCAACTCCATTGGTCAGCTTCTTCCTCTAATGCAGACAGCTTAATGGATTTTTCTTAAGCCCAGTACAGCTTGTTTCTGAGTATTAATTTCAACTTCAGGTTATTGTGCAAATTATGTCCTAGCTGGAAATTGAACCACGTTGACCACTGAAAAAGAAGAGCCTAATATATGACCTGTATTAGACAAATCTGCCCAGCCAGCAAAGTAAAGTTGGATTGATTTTCACTCTGTCATAATGAGATATTTTGTTAGACAAGTTCTCCACCCAGTGGCTGCAAATGTTCTTGGGAGCAAGGATATGATCTCCAGTATGATACTATAGAAATAATGGAGATCTAAATCCTGCATATATAGCTCCATTGATTCAAAGGAAGACAGGCAAAAGGATGTTTCTTTCATTTGGACCTAAGAAATCTATATAAAACGCAGTGTTTAAGTCATGTAAGACAAGAAAAAAATAGACTAAAGAAATACAGTGGATGTAGCCCCTCCCTTCTGAAACCTGAAAACTTACAGTTACATTTTCTAAATTCTCCAAATTATTTTCTAAATTCTCGAAAATTATTTTAGAATAATTTATCAATATGGGTTCAGAACTGTGGGGAGTATTTTGTTTGCTCATTTGCTTTCAGCACAGAAATGCAAGTCAAGAATTCCATTTCCAATCTGCCATCAACAATATGAAGTTTTCCTGAAAGTTATACACAATCGAATTTAGCACTTAAGAAAAAATTCTTTACACTTATAAAATGTACAGACACCAATGCAAGCAAGTGGTCATCTGTAAGATATATGTGTCTGTTCGCCATAACACACATGCGTCAGTCAGATTTAAGATCATTTCCCTTAGATATGCCCAGGTAAATTTGGAAAGCAGCATTAGATGGGAAGGTTGGTTTGATAAGAGATGCCTGACACATAGAAAGACTGTGGTATTTTGCCTGATTTTTATCCAAATCTTATCCAAATCACTTGGGTTGAATTTCAGTCAGGGCTAGACATTTTTCCATGTAACAAAGTCTGACAGCCCTTACAGCTGTCTCCCACAGCAGTAAGACCAGAAACCCTTTGCTGCATTTATTCTTTAAGCTAACAGCAGCAGCAGTGAAATGTATTTCTGTCTCTGCGTTTTCAATAGAAAATAACTTCAAAAATTAAAAAGATGAATTAAGAAAAATAAAATCACACTGTGTATTTATATAATATGAGCTTCATCACAGTTCATTTCCTTCTTACTAGAGATCACAGAATCATTTAGGTTGGGAAAGACCTCCAACAGCACCAAGTCCAACTTTTGACCAATAAAAGTTGTCAACCAGACCATAACACAGAGTGTTTTTCCCAGCTCATGCTTTCCCTTTCTCTCCCAATAGTTTACATGTTTTGAATTTGGTTTTGCTTCTTTCTCTGATATTTTTTGGGGTTTTTTTCAGTCAGATTTATATCTAGTCAGAGAGTAGATTATTTAATGAATTTGAAAATGACTGTATTTTAAATAAATAAAAATCTCTGTAAAATCCCTGTAAATCCCTGTTTATTGATGATGGATTTTTTTTTGGCCAATAAAACCTCCAAAACCCAAAAATGTGGGGTTTTTTTTCTTTTTGATTCACTTTTTACATCTATAAAACACAAGCTGAGCAAATAAACAAAAGCACCCAGAACACATTGACACACTTCTTCCCCCGATACTCACAGTACTTTGTACATTAGATGCCACTGTGCTGTTCTCTGACAGAGAACTGCAGTTTGGCTTTCAAAACAAGTTGTAGCTTTTTCACTTGAGATGGGAAGAGACACTACACATACATGTAATGGATGAATTAAGTAAGATGGGAGAGGAAATAAAAGTTTGAAATTAGGATTTTGTCCGGTGAGTTTGACAAATAAGTACTATATCTTAGAAGGAAATATTTAAAACCAATGTATTCTCAAAATACAGATGCTTTGCTATATTGTTGTTTTCCTTGCAAGGTTTTTACATTTTATAAGATTATTCCTTCAGGCAGAAAAAAAAATTGTCATTTTATGTTTTGTACCACTGTTTGACCATTCATGCAAATATTTCTATTAGCAGAACACATTTCTGGCTATTAGCCAATGCATTTATGACATTCCAGCTCACTTGAAAAACCAAACTTGAATTTTCAAAATTTTTCCTATTAAACAGTGTTATGTTTTCCCAAATTTTGTTCTAAGTGTAGTTAAGTATCTACGTGTAGATACTCATTATAGTTATAATTTAAAATGAAAATAAATATTTATTTCATTAAGTATGGGGGATCATTATTGGGAATGTGAAATGGAAACCTGGTGTCCAAATGTCTTTTTGATAAATAAAAGAGTAAGGATGGATGGAGGGAGTGAGGATGAAGGGAATATTTGAAGGTTTGGTTGTCTCTAAAATTTATAAAGATCAGACCTTTTAGATGGGGCAGCTAGCATTTAGTTTTGTGTGTAGAATTATCCCACTCTTCTACTTGTTTATTGGTAATTTTTTTCATGAAAGAAAATATGGAGAGGAATCATACAGTAAAGATCTTAAATGTAAAAGAGATTTCACTGGAAGAGAAAAGTAACCTTACTGCAAATCTCCTTTTCATTTTTTACTAGAATCTAAATTGAGACTAATTTCATGCAAGAAGTTTAAAATCTCACAACTCATCAGGAAAAAGGGCAGAACTAACTTGAAGCTGGAGTAACTTTGTGCCGCTTAAGCCCGCTCAAGCAGCAGGTTCGCACTGGGCTCCTGTGCAGAGTGGGCCTAAACTCCTGGCAGAACCAGCCCCACTCCCGTGGATCCCTTTCCCGCTCACCGGCCCTGGACGTGGATCCTGGAACTCCCCACGCAGGGGAAGGCACAGATCCCTCCAAACTGTTAGCCGACCTCCCCACCTAGTGGCAATGCAGGAGAAAGGCTCAGGCCAGCGCTTGGAATTAAATCCCTGCGTTACATTGTTATAAAGCACAAAAGCTCTGACATAATGCTGTGCTGGAATAATTGCACAGTCCGCACTTCAGTGCAGGTAAGCCCCCCCAAAACGTAGCACATTTCAGTGAAATCAGAGTTTGTATATTGTCTAGCCCTTCTCCATCTTTCATGTCTTTGACAGGTACTAAAAGTTCATACTTATTCCCTACAGAAACCAAGAAAGCTACTTGACATTCACCTGTATTCCCTATTTTAACTCCAGGTGACAGAGCCATTTCAATTTACCCTTCAAAAGGAGGGGGTCATAATGCCTAAAAATGCTTTGCAGTGAGGAACACCAAAGGTATCATATTTTTACAAAACTGTATTCAAAGATGCAACCAAGTCATTATGGAGAAAGCACTCTAAGCAGTGTATCACACATTAATCAACTTAGAGTCAGATTTCATGCATCACACCAATATTTGGCCTTATCACTAAGTCCAGTGATAAGGTCCACCAGAAGTCCACCTCTACCCGCCAACAGCTGTAACATTAAAAAATATTTTTTGATTTATCTTGCTAATTTAGTTAGTTGAGATAAAGCTTCATGACCTGAACTTCATATTTTCATCTTCCCTGCTGCTTAAGCACTAAGAATCACTGCCCAGATTATCACTGATCATGACACAGCTAGATGGACTTGATATTAAAGAAAATATCATAGTCTAACACTTAACGATTCTAAACAAAGAAATCCAGGATGATTTCTCGATTTCTTGATAAATTGGTTGTGTTCAAGCCAAAATTTAAGAGGAGATGTAAACTTTCCCCTGAGTTCCAAAGGTTTCTATCCATCTCACAAATTAGTACACTTCATTTCCTATTCTCATTTTCTTTATTGATTGTTGCTGCTTCAGTCTTCCAGGGGTCTGAAGTTACCTCTACAAATGCCGTGTATTTTCTATGGCGCTGACTTTGCGTAGTGTGCACCACAGAGCCATGTGCTCTGTAATCTTCTTTTCCAAAACCGGTTTGTAGTGACCCAGAACTCAAATTTCAAAATAGTTTCAAACTGATCTCCTCTGCTTTTGGAAGAGGGAGCAGCTGAAACACTGACTCAACAGATGTGCTAAAACTTAGCCAGTTGCAGCACATCTTAATAAACAGGAGAAAGAAAAACACTGTAAGTGAGGAGAATCACCTCTCTGTAATATTTTATTATTTGGAATTTCAGACATGCACCTTTGCTTTGTTTGAATGGATCCTCAAATTTATTCCTGCAGAGATTTTTCTGCTAATACCTTTGCACTTTATTGTGACTATCAAAGGAAAGTCCTCATTGTCAGGATTGTGTGGTATGCAGGGTTAGCTGAAAAGCCTGAAATCCCCAGGAACGAGAGGATAACCATCCTGAAAATAGAAAATTAAAAATAAAAAACCCCCAAAAGAGACATTTTGGGGGGGGGGGGGGGGGGGAAGGGGGAGGGTTTATATCCATTTTTGTTTACTGATTGAACTTTAAAAAGAGATTTTCTGAGATGTTTTAACACTTCTATGTTCATCCACCTTTGACCAGTAATTCTGATAACCTCCTGGTGTCAGTGTGGCTCTACTGCAATTCTACTCCTTTGCAAAGCCCTGAATAGAGATAAAAAACTCCACGTTTGAATATGACAGCTAAATACACTGGTTAGAGGCTGGGATGTCAGTATGCTAGAGGAGCTACTTAGCAGCATAAAGCAGGTTTCTTACTTACATGCAGATCCTTTGCAAAAATCTTATTCTAGCTATACTGTAAATGCCACAGTTCTGCTATGAAAGGGATACCTTGATAACATTGTCTGTACAATATAACCAGTAGTAGGCATGTAGTTATTCTAGAAAAAACATGTTATTTACCACTGTATTTACTTCACTTACCATACAAAAATGAGAATAGTGGTAAAACAAATGTTTGCACCCACCCCAAGCCAGCTATGGCTGTTCATTCTCCTTCACCCCAGAGCTCGTTAGTCAAAAGCAGCAGCAGCTGAATCAAGTTATCCTGAGGTACCACTTTTCCTTCACTCAAATAGAAGCAACATCCAATAAATTATGAGTCTCACTTCCTAAACTGTGATTATTTATGCCCAAACATCAATCCAGCAGTACAGAGTAGACAGGAGGGTATGGCAGCTTTTGCTTATGTGTACAAAAGCTGACTTTAATTCTCCTATAATCTGCCACATAACCAGATTTCTACTTAACCTGTTAGCAAGAGAATATGCCAGAGTGCTCTCTCTTCTGTTTTTTTATCTTGCCCCTTCTCTCTAACAAAATGATAGACACAACAGAGAATTGGCAGGTTGTTCTTGCACATCAGTTGGAAGAGGTGACAACAAATATTGCTGTGTGAAAAAGGAGAGAGCTTTAAGGAAAATAAAGAGGCATAGTGAATCCTGAGAAGAAATTATTCTAATTATTGAGGGAAAAAATAAAAATTCTCTTCCTTGAAACCCTGAAGCCACCCTCAATCCAGAGCTCCCACTAGCATTCTCAGGCCTGTTTTTTTCTTTATCCTCTTCCTCCAAAATATCACAACACCAAATTTACCAGTACTGAGATAAATTAAATAAGTTTTGGGACAACCAATTGGAATGGGAACTTCTTGTGCTTATGATTCATTGACATAAATTAATTTTAATATAAAAATTATTCTTATAAGGGCTGTACTGGTTTCAGCTGGAGTAAGGTTAAATTCTCAGACATTCCATACAATGGATCAGATTGTAAAGAACTTTAAGCTCCTTTTAACATAGGAGCATAGCAGGCGAGGCTTAGTCAAACTTCTGTGGTAATGACTCTACTACTTCTGGCCATTAACAAGTCCCTCTTTCTCATACTGCACGAATGTGCCAACACTAATACTTTCTGAGGTGTTTCTACACTGCGGTCCATGAAAAAATGGATTAAAATCCTCTTTGCATAAGTCTCAGGATCTACTTATCAAAATTCCACAGAAATACAGTATTAATCCTGAATAGCAACTTCTAGGCTGAAGTGTTTGGTTTCATGAGGAGGAACATGGATAGCACTGGGAAAAAAAAAAAAAGTCTTTTGGCTTTAAAACAAGCTTAGGACCACTTTAAATTAAGCAAATGGATAATGTTTTTGCTCTCAGGAGCACTGTGTACAAATAAGTCTTGTTCTAAATTTAGTTGTGCCTCAGTATTTTTAATCATCATACTGTAAAATGATTTAAATTGATTCCTAAGCATGTTATAGAGAACAGTAAGGAGAGGAGTTCTGAGTTGGTTTTTTAGTTTTATTACCAAGAAAACAGGTGACATTTTGACATTTAACAAGACAGCCAGGGACTTTTGCTGATATAGCCCATTTATGGCTTTTTTACAGGGATCATGATAAACTAAGACGGAGTTGTGCAACAAAATTCTGTCTCCAATAGATCAATTTTTCAAAGAGACTTTAATAATAGGTTTGGCAATATAGTTGTACAGCAGGAGGTTGCTAGACTATCAGAAGATCCAGAGTTTAGAATTATTTTTTGGCCTCCTTTGAAGTAAAATGATAGTAGATGGTTCACTGAAGCATTAAAATTTTCTTAGAAGCTACATAGAAATCTTGACTAAAACTACAGACTAGTTGGTACTTCCAAGAGGAAGATGATGAAAGTTTCAGGAAGGTACAGTCACAGTTGAGTGTGTTCATTTGGACTTCAAAACAAGTCAAATCTGTTCATCTCAAGTAATCCTACATGATTATATGGAATTTTTATTCCTACATAACTCAGTTATCTGCTGGGATTTCTGTCAAAACTGCTGAAGTTGATGCTACATAAAACATACCTTATATAGTAAAGTTCATGCTCACAAGTATAAGGAAACTGAAGGAAAACACTGCATTACTTATGGTAAAGTGACAAGTGATAGAAATTGGTAAAAGCACTGCTAAGAACAGTGGGATAGGCATAATTGAGGTTAGAAAGAATATAGGCCTCTCTTATTTTACACTGAAATTATAGAAACTCTGCTCTTCTGAAATTTTTGTAATATGAATTATATTTTCTTCTCCTATTCACTGTAACCTATGCTTGTAGTTCTGGAAGGTCATCCACAATTCCACGACTGCTTTCAGTTTATCTAAGGTACCCCATTATCATTCAATATAAAGAGAGATTCAAACCTGATCAAAGTGAAATTTATTTTTCATTTCCAACTAAAAAAATTATTCAATCTAATGGTCTACCCACAATTCAGCTGTAACCTCCAAATTTTTATTGTCAAGGTTCATGCTGATTTTTGAAATGAGTAGTCTAAGAAATCTCAACCCATCTTGTACAACCACTCTCTCCATCAGCTTCTAAATTCTTCTAAATGAAATAGAGATTGTCAGAGATTCTGGCACAACCATTCAAGCAGCAGGGTCACCTTTAGAATATTGTGTTGCCACCTCACATTTGTCACCTCAACCTTTCCAACTGTGAAAATCTGCTTTATTATACCCTTTAAGTTCATCAGTAGAAACATGCAGCCTCAGTAGATAGAGTCCTTAGTACAGCCTCACTCCAGTCATCTCTGCTCTTGACTCTCAGAAAAACCAATTTTCTTACATGGAGTCCATTGATAGGGGTAAAATTTATAGATATTTAGGAATCAAAAGTATTTTGTCATTTGATGTAATGGTTTATGTTAACAAAATGGTTCACTTGTCAATCAAGGTTTCAATGTACCTACTGGATCCCTGGACCTGAAATCTGATCTATCTCATGAGTGTTAGCCTGGATAGAATAAATAGATCCAAAGAATATAGAGAGCAAGTGCATTTATATTAATGCAGGTTCTGTCTACAGAGATCTTTTAAAAATCAATTTCCTATAAATTTTTCTTATTTTTTTTTTAATTTTAGCTAATCTTAATGTTTACCTTTGTAGGGCTCTTCTAATGTGAGACTTTAAACAGTTACTTCAATTTCAGAGAGTTTGGGATAAACTAGCATGCTTGTTGTAAAGTCATTTATTTCCTTTCAGAAAAATAAGAAAAAATATAAGAAATTTTGCTGAATAGAAGAAAAGAAGATTCAAACATTATGAAGGTATTCTCTGGTGTCAATGACCTAGTGTGGCATGTGGCTTCCAGCCTCCAGAGTGAACTCACTGCTGGAGGGCCAGATCAGCACAGCCATGTTCATAAATAACAAATATGCACTAATGAGAAGCTTGCTTTGACCCTCACTTGGCACTGCTCCTTGTCACAAGATGCTGTTTTGATTGGTTAACCTAGACCCTATGGTCAAAGAGAGAAACCATGCACTCTCCCATCATTTAAAAAAAAAAAATCAAGAATTTTTCTTTAACTGGAAAGGTTTATCACCTGGTTCCTAATTCCAGCTTGATGGTAGTCATCCACAATTGAGTAGGATAAGAGGCCAGGAAGCTGTATGGTCCAAGAGACTGCAAAGAAATTACCCTTTCCAAACAAAAAATAAAGTCATGGCAGAAGAGAATTTAAAAGATGGGAAAATAGAGTCGTTTGTTCTGATACTTCTTTAAATCTTATTTCCAGCATGCTACTTTTGGTCTACTCAGTTCAAGTTCCATGCTCCCCTTTGCTATTTGAAGCAGTTCCATCCATGGACTATACTAACATAGCAGTACCTTAGTTTGAACAAGCTCTGCTTTTTGTCTTGAACTTTTGCTGAGTTGCATAAACAAGTTAGAAAACAGGCTAAGCTGGACTGCTCCTGGATTGGATATTGGGAGCACAGACCCAAGCCATAAAGAGGAGAGCCTCCTGTGAGCCTGCAGAGCTACCAGTCCTGTTTATAAGTACACTTGGGTCTGATGCAATTCCCAACAACTTCACCAGATTGGGGATGAATGGTCAAGAATGTCATTGTTCTCTGAAGTATGCTTCAGAAAGACCAGACATTTTTATTTTCAGGTATTTTGTTCAAAGTAAAAATGTCTCTAATAGTTTTTTAAAAGGGTCTTTCCAGATTTCAAAGTGAGGGCTATGAAGACAATAGCTAAGTGCATTTTTATTCTTCCTATGATGTTCATCTTTTTTAAACATCAAAGCTGTAATGTAGCTGAAGGAAAAGTACATGCTACAGTAAAAATATTGGCTCTCAAAATGTGCAGTAGCTCTTCCCTCTCCTCTATAGACAGGATTGCTATAAATAAAACATCTTTTGCCACTGCAGCATTTCTTCCAGCGTAAAGAACATTCACATGAAATTTTTACTGCATCTTGGATAGTGCAAAGCTCTGGCATAGTGTTCCAAATGAGTAATTTCATTCTAATTAATCCACAAGGGATGTGCTTACTCCAGAACTGCTGGCCTTTTGAACTCAAAGAATGTAACACCGTTGTATTATGGATGCCTCAAAGGCTACAGTGTTTAAATAATACAGACCTTATGTCTACTGCCTCTTTCAAACGTAAGGATTTGAAAGGTCAAGATTGCAAAGTAATGGAATACATAAAAATAAATTAAATATTATCTAATAGTAAAGGGAATTTTATAATTGTGTCCTAAAAATATATACATGTGGGAATAAATGAACTGATTTAAGATTTTATTATTTAAATAAAAAACATATTAGATATTTTGTAAAGTATGGAACTCTTCTTTGCAACCATGAAAAAGTATTTTATTTGAAGGAGCTACACAAAAAACTGCAGCTATTGATTTGACATTAATGTATGTATGTCTGTAATCTTATAAGTGTGGCTAATAGGTCCTTTAGAAATCTGGTCATAAAGCATATTACAGCTAATGGAATCACTGTTTCTATGGCAGATAGCGCTGAAGTTCAAGATTAATAGATGGAAAAATATCCAGTAGTTGTTTAAAATTACTTAAATATTTTAGAATTCTAACCAGCCACAAAAAAAAAAAAAAAAAACAAACAAAAAACAAACCACCAAAAAACCAAACAAAAAACCTCAACAACAACAACAAAACCAACAACAAGAAAAACCACACCAAAACAAAACAAAACAAAAAAAAACACCCAAAAAAAACACCCCAAAAAAACCAACTCTATACAACTCTATAGCCTCCTGTGTTAGTGTTGAGGGTTTGTTTGCATTGTATGTTTCTGGAGAAAAGCAAGTAAAATCCAAAGTGAATACCTCCAATAAAATGACAGGTACTAAGCATCAGAGTGCTTACAAGTCTCCTAGCCTCCAAGTTTTTCAGAAGTGTATGCATGGGTTCAGCTTTTGAATCTGTTGTGTTCTTAGGGGGACACCTGGATTTTATTATTACATTTATTTATTTTGATGGTTGTTAATGAATATGTTGAAGGGAACAAATGCTCCTAGTCTCTAGCGTACTGTAGACTCTTTAACACTAATGCACTATTGAACACTAATGCAATATTAGTGATGCTTTCTGGTTTTGATAAATTGACATACTTCATCATGCTTTTTAAGATAAATAAACTGCAATAAACTGATACTACTTAAGTAAACAGGAATACCAGAAGGTAACAATATTCCTAATTTTAAAAATTGTATTGTATCCCTTTTATTGAGAGTCAGAAGTAACTTATCACCAAAACTATTGATTTTTTGAGAGAAAAAAAAATGGTTTTTTGGCCCCCACTTGGAGGAAAACATGGAAAAAGTTTTATAGGTAAATAAGTGGGGCTGAGAAGAGATTGTTTGCCTTCCCCTTTAGCTTTGAGACACTGGGCAGTTTCTGAAATGGGCTGGGAGAAGCATCACTGAGGGGACTCACTAAACATCTGCCCTGAGACAGGAGGTATTTTGCCTCCCTGAGTTGAGGCATGGATTGTTCTGTGTACCATATGTGCCTTTTTCCATACTGCCTGTATCTGCTTTCCCCTGATTGCTCTTGCCCATATGCTAAAAACATACATCACACTCAGCACTGCAAAAGCAATTAAATGCTTGGTATTCCCTTTGCCTCAGGTTTGGTACTTTGGTGCCAAGGGTTTGACTTGCACCCCACCTCTGCTCATCTGTCTTCCAAGAGTGCTCTCAGTAGTTTAAAATTCAATCTATCTTGAATTATTCATGCTCAGTGCATCAGTGACTACTCTATAATTCACCAGTCTAGTCAAACAATGTTGCTTGAGAGCAACAGGGAAAGGAGGTCAGCCTTGCACACAGCTCCAGCTGCTCTGTTCTCTGGAGCACAGGGGGAGCACACACCTAAGGACAGTACAACACAAACTGCTCTGTGCATACAGAGAATAGGATGAGATATTCTATTGCTCCTCTCCCAAAAGATCTCTGTGTTTGGCTGTGCAGTGTCCCAAAAAAGCCAGTCTGGTACAAATGGTATTAGACTGACAGTCTGTCGTAAGAAACACCTTTTCAGCAAAAAAGGGAACAAATAGACTCACTTGTGAGACAGAGTACATGCAGCAGGACTGCAAATTTATCCCTTATGGCCTGCCCATTTGTCACTATGCTGGATTGTAGAAATTGTCTCCAGTATTCAAAGAACAGCTTCAACTCCCAGCACATTATTCCTCGATGAAACTAGAGAAACCATTAAAGTTTACTGTGTAATTATCTAAGCAGTCACCTTTAGAGCAAAAGGGCCTTTCAGGTACCTCAAATACAAAAATTTAGTGAATACACTCTCTGGTACCCCAGCCTTTTGTTTTTTCCCCTCAAATGGGTATATTTTTGTAGTATACTTACAAATCCTTCCAAAATGAGTGTAACTGTGAGCATAATTTTATTTGCTGCTACAAAATCTCCAGTCTTACAAAATTCAGTACCTATAACTTTAAGATTCATTTATTATAAAAGAACTCCTTGTAATATTGCTTACAGTAAAAGAAGCAGGATGTAAAATTCCTCCTAAAGGGCTCAATTTGGTACAATACTCAAAATAACTAGTAAAGACGGCCTGGGAGTGGAAAAGATCCAAATTTCACTAATGAGGTCTGTTTTCTGCTTACCCTTTATTAGGGGTAACTACAAGGCTCAATAGGAGAGCAAAAACTAAGCATCCTGCTAGAAGTGTATAAAAATAATTTCTTCACCTTGTTAAAACTATAGCAGATAGACCCCAGGTAATTTGCCTATATCCCTACCATATCCTACAAATTAATTTATTCTCTGGTTTAAGACTTGAATTATGTAAGCCTTCCTAGTAGTTTACCTCAAAACCAGACATAGCTGACATAGGCCTCCCACAAGAACAAAGTTGTTATTTTGTCAATGCCAACTGCATTCACTGGCTTAGAAAACCAAAGGCATTGTTGGCTCATGAGGTCTCAGAAACAAAAAATGTGGGGCAGCTTGTGATCTCAGCACAAGCCTGAAGAAACATGGATCTGCACATGCTGATGTAAGCAGTTTGCTGTCAGCATCCAGGATCCTGATTTATGTGATCTTCAGCAAACCTTACTTGTCCTCCTCCCTGCTCCTCCCTCAGGTTTGCTGAGCATCCCCTCCCTGGTACTCAACCCTTCCATTCAGTGCCTCAGGGCACATGATTTTCCATCAGACTCCTGATCTCTCCATTGCCATGGTGACTGATGAGACATTTCTGATGCTTCCTTCCACTTTTTACTCCCCACTAAGATGTTATCTGCCCTCTCAATAGCTGACCTGTAATCTACAATTCCTGTTTCCTTTCTGTCTGCATTTTGAAAGTTTTCCTACAGAAATTCTGACATCAGGATGATTTCTCTAGCAAAACTTGCTCTCTTTGTCCTCTCAGCTACCCTCTCAGCTAAAGAACTTGACTACTCCCATTTACACTGCATCTGCAGATTCAGTAGAAGACATGTTCTCCCACCTAAACTCTCTCCTGGTAATGGTGCTTTTATCTCTGACACAAATCACTTAAATTTCTATAAAAAAGATAGGATCAGGTGAATGAATGCAAGGTTCCTTTGTCATTATTTTCTCCTTCTCACAGAAAAAAATAGTTTTTTAATTTATTATTTTATGTTTTGCTTCTATCTCTTCCAGCTTGCCTTATGCTCACAGATTGTTCCCTGAATACATCACTATCTTTTTGTGCTTTGCTCTAATTCTAATTCTAAGAAATATAAAATCTACAAAACATGTGGGCAATAAAGGATCACTTCCTGATGTCTTTAATCTTTCCATGTATTCCAAACCCAAAAGAATGCAATAGATTTAGTGGAGACAGAAAATAAGCCTTATATGACATAATCACAATTCACATGCACTCTTCTGCCAAGAAGGTCAGGATCTGATGTGAAAGCTCCTAAGGGAATACCAGAGTTGGATAAAATATGAGGCATTTATTTATTTATTTACATGGATTTGAAGGACCTGTTAATTAAATGGCAGTTCCATTTTAGCCACTCCTGTATATGATTTGTATTACTTAGAGGCGCATCTGTTCCGTATCAGGTAAACTTCTCCAGCTTAGAAGTTTTACCACTTTGAAACTTATTTTCATGTTTCAATTCCATAATCACAGGATATATGTTACCAATTCTTCAGAAAAAACCTCTTGTTAATACAATGCAAAGTGGTGTGAATGTGTAGCTAATAGTATATGCAGAAAATCACACCATTGCAACCTGAAATGAAGTAACCATTTGAATGGACACAATGAATAAACTCATGGATTTCAGCTGGAAAATGAAAATACATACTTGAATAAAATCCCATATCTGTCCTTTTAATCTGAGTACATCATCTTTTTAGATGGGTGACACCTTTAAGAGATTTAACTGGTGATTTCATTTCTAGGGTGACTATAGTACATCAAATAAGGCCAAGATCCAGCTCCTCAAGCTGGTTATTTCAATAGCAGGGGTAATTAATTGAAAAAAAAAAGTTTTTGCTTAACTAAACAGAGGTATGAAAATTATTTTCATACTATTTATTGTGCTTTCAGTCTCTAATTTAAGACCAGAAGTAGGGAAGGAAAAATAGTTGTTACGAAGTTGCAATTTTGATGATGCATTACATTTTAAAGGTATTTGGAAATAGTCATACTCTTCATTGGGGAAAAGCAATATTTAAACTCACTCACTTTTCAGGAAGGTGCTCCAAGACAAGGGGGTCAAAGCTGATATTCCAAGATCCATTCTTGTGTTTTCTTCACATATTTTCTTAATAATATTTTCTCTTCCTGAAGGTATGTTGTGGCACTAAAAAAAAAGTTGTTTTGAAGCAGCATTAGCACAATGTCCTGGGTGTATCAAGTGAAGTCAAAAAAAATGGGCCAACATTGCTTTAAAGAAAAGCTTATCTTCATAATACTAAAATATTTCATTAATTTATTCCAGTTTCATCATACATTTCACACTGAAAATTACTTTTTTCCAGACTAAACCAGACTAATTTAACATTTTAAAGACATTTCCTTTTCTTTTTATGTAGCTATGCTATATTATGAATGAACTGCCTAACGTTTTAATAAATGTGACAGAAGAAATGTCAAATTGCTTTTAATGTAATGCAATACAACATTGAAAACTCACTGATATGGCTTATATCCATATTAAGGCCCACAACCCTGCTTAGTTTCCTGAAGAACTTTTTTTCCCAGCACAATGTATTTCCAATCTGTAACAGACACACTTCTTTATTGAACAAACCTCTCCCCTTCTCATTTTTCCTACAGCAATTCCACTCATCCATGTTTTCTCTTGTGCTTCACCCCACATCCAAGGCAGTTACATTATTGGTGTCCTCTTCTAACACTTCCAAAACATTGAGTTGGCATTTGCTCAGCTAAGTGAACAGCAAATTTCAGCCAAAATCTTTGATGTTGGGTCCACACATGTAAGATAGTTGGATCCAAATAATGGCATCATACTCCCCAAAAGAACTGACAGCACAAATCTTTACATGGCACATATTTTAAAGGAGCAAGAAAAGGTCTTATTATCTTAATTGAGGAAAAGTAAAATTCAAACTCATTTGCATTAAGTTTTTGCAGTGCATTAGATGAGACTGTATCCTCCACACAATTATACTAATTTCCTCATGTTATTTATAAAGAAAGTACATTAAAATCACAGATAATAGAAGATTGTATATTGGTGGGTTAAAGATGAATTATTTTAGAGAAGAAAGACCACAAATATTGATAAAAGTCATTACAGAGTTTGAGGAATTTGAGAGTGTTTGAAGTATTAAGGGACAAAAGTGATATTTTATTAATTCAAGAATTGATGAGAGAAAGAGTTGTTTGAACAGTCATGTTGTCATTTTGGCAAGAATTACTAACAATGAAGCAAAAAAAAGCAGATTCTTAAATAGAATGTTTGGCCACCATTTAAACATTCCTGTGTATGGGTATGACTGAATAATACTGAAAGCAAAGTCAGGATTTCCAAATGGATTGTACACTTTTTTCACATAGTTAAATAGCAGAAGTCTATGCCATGTTTACAGAGTTACATGCTTACATTAAAAATGCAAGCTATTCCCAAATATACTGTTCTCCTAGAGATATCCCAATTATATATAGGTTAATCTCTTCCCTAAGTTCAGAATTAGAAGGGGAAAAAGAAAATATCTGTCGATTTAGAAGAGTCCTTCAGTGCAGTGCCTCTAGGTATCTCTTTGGAAGAGAGATCTAAAAGTCCTTCATAAGAGACAGACTGCTCCCATATCAGACCCCTGTGCCAGCACAGGCAGGGCCTCCCTGCTTGGATCAGCTTCACCATTTCACTCTGGTTGTGTCACTAACCTTGCCACTGAGGGGCCATTAGCAAATGCTCCATACACAAAACCTTCTGGGGCATGAGAAGGTTGGTTAGGGGTATCTGAGCTCCACCATTAAGTCTGTGTATTGGTTCTTCCTTTTGCTAGGACACACATGGCTGTTCTGGGCACAGCTGTTCCATTAGGGTAACTGCAAAGCCAGGCAATACCACTGATCACTGGTCACCAATCAATACCACTGCTTAAGCATGGGAGGAAGGCCAGATTACCCTAAAATGCAGGCAACCAGCTCTCACATTGCAAGCCTACCTGTCCCCATTGACTGTTGAATTCTTGCATTTCTGTAAAATGTACAAATCCTTCTTCCAATCTGACTCGTGTTTTGCATTCAAAAACTGACCACAGCAAAAATCAATGCCAGTCTATTGGAGGCTGAATCTGCAATTATTTGGGAACTGTCACAGAAAAAAAAAATTGTCCTCTTAGGCAACTGCTGGACATTGAAAACCATCACAGGCACAATGTTCTTCCTTTCATTTAAGCACTGCAGCTATATTATGGACATCTGATTCTCAGAATGTCAGCAATACATTTGAACCCATATTCATTCTCAGTCAGTAGAAATAAAAGATGAGAGTCTGCTGCAGCAATATTTTGCTCTCTAATCTTACAAACATTAACAATAAATGTGGTTCCATATATACTGTCAATATACTGGTTTTTTCAAGAAAAAAAAGTCTTGTAAGAGTTAATATAAATTATGAAAAATTTAAATGAGAAAAACCTATGGGCAGACTTAATATATTTGTTTTCTCAATGGTCTTTGTTCCTAAGTACATTAAACAGACAAAAAATTCTCAGTGGGTTGTGCAGGAGACTTCAGCCTTTTAAATTAGGCAAAATGCATAATTCAATGCTGGGATATTATAAACACATGCATTTGCACAGCATATATTGTGCATAATAGTTAACTCACACATGCAACCCCTGTTCAGGTTTATTTATGTGCACTGACTGATCCTTATTGTGGAAGCAATGAAGGAAATATGGACATATTTGTGACAGTGTTCACAGGGGTTTTCAGGATGAGGGAAGAGATGTAGATCTGACTCCATATTTCAGAAGGCTTGATTTATTATTTTATGATATATGTATTAAATTATAACTATACTAAAAGAATAGAAGGAAAAGTTTCATCTCAGAAGGCTAGCTAAGCTAAGAATAGAATAGAAAAGAATGATAACAAAGGCAGCTGGCTCGGACAGAGAGCGAGACCCAGCTCTGCTGTGACTGGTCACTAAATTCAAACATCCACAGGACACCAGTCACAGGTCCCCCTGTTGCATTCCACAGCAGCAGATAACCATTGCTTACAATTTGTTCCTGGAGCCTCTCAGCTTCTCAGGAAGAAAAAATCCTAAGAAAGGATTTTCATAAAAAGATGTCTACGACACATACTTATCTGAATTGCTGTTTCTGAAATTGAGAATTATGAAGGAGATGAAAATTCATCCACTAATTAGCAGAAATAACACTAACAGGCAGAATTTCAAATATGCATCTCTGGACACTGTGAATGCCAAGAGAGGGGTGTAAACATTAAGACATTACAAGGTTAATAAAAGAGGCAGATTACTACACAGTATGAATGAGAATAAAATCCTAATTTACTTGCATGATACATATTGATGCAGGAGCTTATCTTCTGTCACTTGTTATGAAGAAGGTCTGGCATTCAGGTTTGTCAGAAATCACGTGATGGATTTTACAAGGACAGATATTCACGCTCACTGAATATAATACAGATATTAGAGGTATTTTATGCTCATTAGTACTAATTTTTTCCAACGTTTTGGATGTTATGATGGCCGTTGCAGTTGCAGCTCCCACAACCACCAGTAACCATTTACAAATCATCCAAATCACAGCATTTTGTTGTCCTAGCATTTACATTACCTGCCTATCTTCAGAGTGGTTTGATTTTGTACGTGAGAAACCACAGAGCAGTCTATTTTTTGAGAGTAAGGGGATGTGTAATGACCCACATGAAAAAAATGCATGCTTGTTTTGCGCCCACAATTCGACATATGTAACATGACTAAAGTCTAGTAATTCAAATATTGTAGCTATTTCAGACTCTTGTGACAGCATGTAGAAAGTGATACAGTTATCTTTTTCCTTCCTATCTTCAGTACAATTTCCATTTGAAGTAATCAAAGCAAAGTATGCTTTTAAAGAAATGAAACATGTTCTTAGAGCCATTTTTCTCACAACATCATTTACATATGCTAACTGTGAGTCCTTGATAAATAGGAATGGATACTGTGTAGAGAAGCAGACACTTATCTTT
Organism: Ammospiza caudacuta; assembly: GCF_027887145.1. Lineage (NCBI taxonomy): Eukaryota > Metazoa > Chordata > Aves > Passeriformes > Passerellidae > Ammospiza > Ammospiza caudacuta. The sequence goes on along the minus strand of NC_080593.1, from coordinate 28,707,071 downwards.
TACCTGTTTTTTAAAGAAATCTATTATTCTCCAATAAAATTAAAATAACAATGAATGCTCCTCTCCCGGAAATCTTCCTATGATCTCTGCCAAATACAGTGCAAAAATCTGAGTGATGGTCAACCCTCTGGTACTGGCAGTATTCTTCCAGTAGCAAACCAATGGCAGAGTATTTTCAAACCCTATTAAAACTCTGACATGCATACTTTGCAATAGAACATGGCTACACGTGATTAAACTTTCATTAACAAATCACAAGACATATCAGTTAAAAGACACCATGGATGTGGAAATTCATTACAGGTCTGCAGGGAATTACAGGTCAGGTTTGTAAATTGGAAATGCAGTTCTGTCACTCCACCCACATTGCTCACAATGGTAATGCTGTCAAAGGGCAAAAGCCAGGGAATACTGAGGAAAAAAACTGATCTGGAGGTGGAGGTGTTACTTCTTTTAGTATAAACAGTGAAAAATTAAGGTTCTTTAATGTAAGTATATTTGCTCAAATTAAGAATACAACAGCATGGATCAGTGAAACTACACTTCAAGATGACCATAGAGATGAGAATTGATGGAAGGCAGGAGCCATGGAGTCAGGGTCATGCATGGATCTTCAAAAGTATGAAGTATTTTCACCCAAGCATTTTAAGTAATCCCTTCTCCCTGTTCACACTCAAACTGTTACAATGATCATGTTTGCCTTCAAGCTCATTTCAGCTCAACACTGTGCACATCATATTTACTTCAAGCACTACTGCAAATTGTTATACTTATTATGATGCTTTGAATTAATGCTTTCACCTCCACATCATGCCCAGAAACCCTTCACAACCAAGAACCAGAAATTAACAGAGACGCAAAGAGAAAGCAAAGACAGATGTGCAGCAAAACAATTTCACTTTGAAATAAAGTGATCAGATAGATTTCAGGAGAATTCATACTAGTAGAAAAAGTAAATCTCAGTAAGACATTAATAGAAAATTCTACACCTAAAATGAGTTGTGAACTGATGCCGGAAGATAAATTTCATTCTCTATTAAATTATTACTATGAAACGTTCCTGAAAGGCCATGGACTCTTCCACAGTGTTTTCATTATTTACTCAGTTCTATTTAGAAGTTAAAAACAGAGGACATCTTCTGATACATTCTATACGGCTTGTAAAGTAGAGAAAAAAATATGCCTCATGAGATTCAGGGGCCTATTGACTGTATAAATAGTGTTGCGACTGCATTATTTTCTGGATTTAAACCAAGTCTGTTGCCTCTTCCAGTTTAATCCTTTCCCAGCTGAAGTCACTGAAGCAATGGAGCAACAATATGAAAATAAAATATTTTGTACTGAAAATGTGAAAATTTATCAACTAAAGGAATACCAAAACAAATCCAGACCAAAGCAAAGCAAACACCCCTCTTTCCCCTGAAAGATACAATAGTGGTTAGGAAGTTGTAAGTAAGGGTATGAACTATTGGGCAGAAAAAAAGTACTCTAGAGATGAGAAGGCTCTAGTGACACCTCATAGCAGCCTTCCAGTCCTTGAAGGGAGCTCACAAGAGAGCTGGAGAGGGGTATTTTACAAGAGCATGCAGTGAAAGGATAAAGGAAATGGCTTTAAACTTGAAGAGGGTAGATTTAGATTAGACATTAGGAAAAAATTCTTTACTGTGAGGGTGCTGCGGCACTGGAACAGACACTGACCAGAGAAGTTGTGGATGTCCCATCCCTAGAAGTGTTCTAGGCCAGGCAGGATTGAGGTTTCTCTGACCATGGTGGGTGGCTTGGAATATGATGGTCTTTAAGGTCTCTTCCAACCCAAACCATTCTATGATTCTGCACTGTCCTTAGAGGTTGAATACACTCATTGATCCCACTGAAAATGAAACCCTTTTTTCCTGATGAAGAGGTACTGTTCTGTGGTACTGCACACAATTGCTCGAACCAATGCATGGAGAGCAGCTACATCATGCACCTGATGCAGCCCTCTAAGTAAGGGCTACAATATTACTTCTGCTTTAATTGATGGTGAAACCACATGTTAAACTACAGAAAAGCATCTTGTGGTCAGAGACATTCTCCTTTACTCTTATGAAATACAAACAGGCTGGTTTTCCCTCTGTGGGAAATCAGTAATTCTGCATTAAAATCATGCAATTCCTCTATTTATTTTTTGTTTGTGCCTTTTTATTAGTCTGTCTCAGAGCATTTTAGGAGTCAAACCTGTAAATGTCTCTTATTCTAAAATAAACAGCACTCAGCATGTCACAAATGACATTTTGTGAGGCTCCAGGAGGGAGTAAAGTAGCACTGCCACAGAGTTCCTTCTTCCTCTCTAAATGTCATTACTCTGTTTGATATACTAACATAAATCACTTATCCAGTTGGACAGCACAGCAGGTCACTCTAGAAGGGATTTCAGATAATGAAATACATTTCACACACGTAAACACGAAGTACAAAGCAATGCCAAATGGTTCCTAATACTTTACTTACTCAGCACTCCATTTGCCAGGTTTATTGTTCATGTACATAATAAACTTGATTGCATGCTGCAGTAGCCTTGTTTATTGGTTCAACCACTTGAATTCATTCCATAAGCATTTGGGGGTTCATAATTTTTTTATCCACATGTTGTAGAAAATCCAAACAGTTGAAACAATGCTGTGTTCATATTTGGTGGAGTACATATGAGGACTATGATGAGGTTATTTCCCTGTACCTGATTAAGGGCAAAATAAAAAGATCTCAAATAATATTAAACATGCGGTCCAGTAGTTTTCTGTGAGATTTATGAGTTCTGTTCAATCTTTTGTCAGATAAATCAGAAATACAGAAGCATCTATGGATGCATATGCACATTAATCAGTCAATACTATTTAGATACAGATCAGTTGTATCAACCTCTTTTGTCAGGAAAACTCATAATCCAGAAATGCCAGACAACAAACCAAAGCAATTTCCATCATTAGCATTCAATGAAGATTTTGAATTTAAAAAATCAAACAAACCAAAAATCATCAAACAAAACTGAAAACCCAGCCCCCCCAAATACTTCAACAGAAAAAGCATGTGATGTGCTATTCATGGCCTATGTGGCTGCCCATTTTATCCACTTTTATTTTAAAATCCCTTCTTTTTAGTCCTAGGCAGTATAATGAGAAAGAAGAAAATATAGTGAAGCATTTTCAGTAAGTTTTAGGGGAAAAGTAAATGGTCGAAGAGTAATCTGAAGAAATAAAAAAACTAGATACTTCATTCCCTCTTGTCTGAGAAAAAAAGTATGGTAGATTTTCCTATCTCTTATTGCATTCTGCAAGCTTTTGTTTTAAATTATCAAATCAAAGGACTTCTCCTTTCTTCATGAAAGAAGTGTTCCAAAACATCTGCAAAAGGATGCAAAAAAACCCTTTGCATCCTACTTAGTCACCCCAAAATTTCACATTTCATGACTGCTACCAAACATTTGATGGCTAAGCAGTTAGAATGACATTACTGCTTAAGACAGTAGCTCTCTTCTGTATTCCTGACATTTTTGGTTCTGTTTCTGCATTCATTCTAGGCTTGCACAGGGCACAAGAATACTTTTAGGGCACCATTTCTTACTAATGCATTGCTGTATTTCGGAGTCCAAACCCTGACTTGCCTTTTACTGCTATTACACTTATGTTCTATGAACGCTGTTACTTCTATCTTCTGTTAGGGAAAAAGCCCCAAATGTGTAAAGAATTTGGCATCATTTTCTTTCTTTAAACTTCTTTGAAGCTAGGAAAAGTTTAAAGCAATATCAAAAATACATCGTCTGACAAGATGAATATATTTGTGAAGTATTAATAAATTCAACAAAATGCTTAATGTAGATGCCATTCATTAAATTTTATAGTTGGGCAAGTGCAACCAGAAAGGGCATAAGAATTGCGTTCTAAGAATTATAGAGCTGGCAGCTGCCACATGATCACAAGGATGGGTGCGATTCCATAGGCTAATGGATGGTGTTAGGCTGCTTCTCTGTCCCAGGCATTCTCTCTCCTCCTATCCCTTCTGCTACTTTCAGCACATTTAAACATATTATTTGCCATCTTTAAGTTCTGGCCATCTCCTCACATTACAGGATAAAATGAAATAGCTGCAATTGAGTTGCTTCCAGAATGAGGATCTGCACTGATCTGTTAGGGCTGTCCTACACTTAAATTCATTTTGCATGATGAGAGGCAGAGCTAATACTTTTATTACCAAAGCACATGCTACAGGGCTAATGTCATTCTTCTGCTTTTGGTACACAGTGTCTCTGTGTGAAGTAGCATTGTGTAAGCTCCCAGACATCAGTAAGGCCCTGGTTTTGGCTGCTTGTGTTATGAGGTGAGATTATGGTTTATTAAAAACACTGTTTACAGTAGACTGCAACACTGAGATGTCATAAAACTATAATGGAGAAAAGGAAAAGAGTGAAAGACGCCCTCCCCTCTCTGAAAAAAAAATAGAAAAAGGAATTCTAGTGAAATATCAATAACAAGAGCACACAATGCACTTTAGAGTTTTCTGCTTTCCACATTTAAACTTAAAAAATACTGTAGCATCTATCTGTGAAACAAAAATTGTGGGCACTATAGTTACAAAGCACTTGATACCTTCAGTAAACTCTTTGGAACATTTGCACTAATGTAAATCATTAATGTCTTATTTGTCTAAATGATCAATATAGTTACTTCATAATTGCATAAAATCATCCTGGCCAGTTTTTATGGCCAAGAATTTATGACCATGGCAACCATAATTTCCACGTCTATTATGTCTTTGCCCTATTGTTTTAAAAATAATTTTACAAGCTTAAACCCTTAGTAATATCAACTTTAGACATCTGAATTTCCCTTCTTTTCCAGTACTAGAGTGCTTTGAGATTAATGATACATTTGTTTTTTCGAATGATGATTTTGTATAATTTATATTTCTGTTTTGTCCTGCTCACTACAGGACAAAATATTTCATCTACATGATTTCAAATAACTCACTTTCTATGCTGAAGATGGCATTTCCAATCATGTTCAATTTTAATGGCAACTTTTAAAGGTAACATTTACCACTACTTTCAGCTTTGCTAATTTTTGCTACAATGAAATTACTGTCTTCTAACCAACTTTAAGAATTGTCACCTGGGAAACAGAGTGGCAATGCTGTTGTAACACTTTCTTCCCTGTAACTAATGCAGAAAAAAGAAAAAAAAAAAAAAGGTTTATATTTATGTAGCAAACCTAAAAGTTGAGATAAAATACAGAAACTACCAGGAACATAGATTATTGTCAGTATTGTGCGTAATGATTGGTATACAGCTTTCCTTTAACTAACTAATGAAAAAAATCATAGAATTCAGAAAGCCATTTACTCCACATTACTTATTTTACAAGATTTTCATTCCTCTTACCATGGAGTGCATCTGAAGATGCTGGCAGATAGAGAAAAATAATGTTTAGACTAGAGCTACTAGTTATATATTTATATATATATCTGTGGAAAATTCTATCTTGCTGCAAAGAGTTAAATATCTATCAACTGTTTAAGAAAAAGAAAGTTGTGGCTTCTGCCTTTTGTAATTTTTTCCCGTCTTTCTCACCCAATCACACTGTTCTTGTTTCCTGGATGCATTGCAAGCAGTCTTCCTTACAAGCTCTTTATGCAGAACCTTCCAGAAATCCTTGGCATTGCTAGCCTTTACATAAAGACAACAGAGGGCTAAATAGCTTAGGCTGTAATTTCTTCCATCTCCTAAAAGTCAGTTCTTGTTTTCATGACAAGGGGGTTGTTGACATTTCCTCTGGTACACCAGCATTGACTCTTTTTGATGAATGTCTATCGCAATTCTTTTACTACTGAGGTGAAACACTAAAAATTGCTATACGCTTTTTCTTTTATGCGATGAGACAGGAAAGACCTAAAATTGTGCTGTGAGCTTCCTGCACTGAGTTTTCTTTCCTGCTAATCCTTATCCAATTTCTAAGTGATAAAATGGGATCAAATTTTCAATGTGCAAGGATATAAATGGAGATTTACACGAAGATAATAAATGCAAGATTGTGAAAACAAGGTCAGGCCAGCATGTGGAGATAGATGTGAGATTAAACAAGTGTTGATAGATATGTAAATTCTCAGTAATGGTTGCACACATGGTTTCTCCTGAGTTCAGAGCTAGGTGACCATTTGCTAGAAGCAATCTCCAGCTTGCACCAGAGATGGCATCACAATTCAAAGGAATGAAGTCACTCATCAAGCTTTAAGAGTAAGAGGGCACATTAACAGGGAAAATTCACTTTCTGCTTCTCACAGCATGACAGCATCTGTTGTGGAGATTTTTAGAGTGCAATCTGATACTCTGATGGAGAGTTGGCAAATAGAATAAAATATTTAGCAACTCTTTGAAAATTAATAGGATGACTGAGACTAACCTGGTGGATACCACACTCTAACTGCTGAAAGAGCAAACCTGCTCAATTCTAATGGCCACTATTGACCCATGTCTTCCTTTCAGACCCTCAGATTTCCTTTCAGTGGCCTGGAATCCCAGAGTTGGTACTGTGGTTTGAAGTTTGCATTGCTTAAACAGAATACAGAAACTCAAACACTCATCTTCAGTTATGTCTCCAAAATGCCAATGCAGTGATTAAGTGAGTAGACTGTGAAGCTCAGGCGCAGTTGCATCTTTTTATGTGGGTTAAATCCCATCATTAGAAGTGCAACTAGCTCCTATCTGAAAATCACCAGAGTGCAAATCTCTAGATGAAAACTGAGCCTATAAAGATCAACATTTCATAAGTAACTGCATTAACTTAAGATAATTTCTATTTGAATTAAGTTAAAACTTTACAGTAGCAGTAGAGTAGCCTTACTTTACAGTGTCATTATTTTCTCTTGCTGCTGGTTCAAAGTAAGTCTAGCCAGACACTAATAGCTGGATTCTATTCTTTTATCACAAATAATACTAATGTATTGTTTTCTCGTAATTCATTAATTGCCAAGATAAAAACAGTGCTCGTTTACCTTACAGAAGGTAATTGTCTTTGGGAACCACAAGTCAACTTCAGTATGGTAGCCATGTCTTCAAAACACCCCCTTCCACTTAGAAGGAGCCATTTCATCAACTGGCACAGTTTGGACATCAGGTCATCTTCTTGGAATACCCTGTGGAAGGAATGGTCCAAAATGTTAAATATCTTAAGTTTAAGCTGCCAAAGATGGGTGTCCATTGAAGCCATAATTGCCAAGGAAGCCATTTTCAACCAAATATTTAAGAGCAAAAATGTGTAATTGCATGTTAATTGTAAGAACTATAAACAAAGATGTATTCCAGTTCCTTTAAGTTCAGCTTGGAGTGGAATGATCATCAGAGATGGCAGCCAAAAAAACACACTTAGGTTAATTCATCTGATGGATCTTGAAGGAGCTCTGTATCAAGCACTAAATGAGCAGTCTTCTCAATGTACCTCTTAGAGAAATATCTTTTTTGTCCTGGCTTAAATTTTATACAAGGTAGTCTTTAATAACTATATGTAATTCTTAAGCCTGTCTTTCTATTACATATATATCTGTATATATATATTAAAAATATGCATTTTTTTCCTGACAGATCTCACCCAACAAAGGACATAAGGAATTTCATCTAAATATTCTATTTAGCAAATTGTTGTAAATGGAGAAACATTTTTAAGAACTGGAATTTAATGTAATTAAGGAAACTAAATGATCAACCACATTATTAATTCAATTCATTGTTTTTGTGTGTGTACAGATACTCTAGATGACATCAGCCATGCACAGAACATAGAATTTTCAAGAGGACAGCCAAGTTTATCTGCAGCGGGCTCCTGCAGCAAGTCTGTCCCTACCACAAGTCACTGTCATAGAATCTATTTAATTATTACTTTAAAATATTGTGAGACCTATATTTTGTCATTCTAGTCTTTACAAACATATTGTAGTATTTTATATTTCAGTGTCTGATATTTAAAACCATTAGTCACATAGAAGTCTTAGTGCTCTTAGAAGTCTCCAAACTCTTTTCTGTGCCTGCTATTCTATCAATGGGTGCAGAAGTCAAGACAACACAAAAAATCCCATAGCTATATGTTAAAATAGCATGCAGATAATTATTTCATAAGTAAATAAAAAAAGTTGAGATGTCCTAATTTCAAGAGGCTGAAAGTGCTATATGAAATTTCTAGAAGTTTTATGAAAATTCCGAAATTTCTAGAAGCTACAAGAAATTTCTAGAAATTAAGTACAGCTGACAATATGAATCCAAGGATTGTTTCCTCCTTATTCAAGCAATTATAATTTATTTAATTTTGCCCCTTTTATATTCTTCTTATTATGAATCCAATGCTAACTATTGCTTTTTGCTTTCTAAACCAACACATTTTGGAACTATGAAAACTTACAGCTGAGAAAAATTGCGCAGATTTATCAACCAAACAGAGTTATTGAAGTGCAATACAGCAGACTGTAGGCCTCACAGAAAAAGACTATGCAAAAAGAACCTCCTTTAATCTTGCTCAGCAAAGCCCCCAGGTATACATTTTATTATAATTCTGTTCTCAGCTCCCACTCACTTCAAGGATATGAACATGCACTTGACTGCTTTGGTGCACAATTGTAGGATTCAAGTTCTTGAAGTAAAGCATGTGCTTCCAGGCCATATAGAACATGAATTATGGGTTACCTTAGGATGTTTGACTGCAAATTGTGGGAGTTCAGAAGAAACTCAGTGAGCTGTGCAGTTGATGGCAGGGCAGAAAATGGTAACTTGGCAAAGTTTTGTAGTGTAAATTGTTCCAACTCATGAGTCCAAGCAATTAAAATACCTGTGTGCTTCTTTGCTTGAACTGAAACTGCCTGGGTAGCTGCAGCTGTTCCTACACAGGCTGCACAAACCACCAATGTCTGAACAGGTTGAGAGCAGTCTTGCTTAAGCCTTATTAAATCCAGGAGCTCAGGAAAACAGTGCTGAAGTCTTGTAGAAGTCTCAATCAAAAGTCCTTCAAAGGCATCCAGTTATAGCTCACACCATTTCAAGGGGTTCCTTTTTAAGGCTAAAAGATTGTTCACACTGATATTTTTATCTGCTCCTTTAAAGGAATTAGTGGCAAAACCTGCAAAAAAAGAGGCTTCTCTGTAAATTCATGCAGCCTTTCAGACCTCTTGGGGATGAGCATCTGGAATCAGATTAAAGAGGCTCTGCTGGGTCAGAGGAACACCTGCATATGCTCATGAGCATAACCACAGGTGTCTGGAAGTATGTGCAGCATCTTGGGAGCTAAGTGGCAGCTCAAGGTGGTTCCAGACCCTTTTTTTTGGGTGTTTTGTTTTGTTTAGGGTTGTTTGGGTTTTTTTGAGCTAGGTGGCATTACAAAAATAAATAGTGTCATAATAATTCTGCATGAGTAAATATGAGTAGCAGTATTTCATTGTCTGTCATAGATGGTTCACTGAAATGTTGCTGAAAAAAGTCAGTTACTGTCAATTTTTATTGTCATCAAGTGGGTTTTACAGCAATACAACAAATCAGAAGAAAAGTAGACAAGGCCATTGATATTAGCATCTATTGGAAAATTTGTATCTTTGTTATTTACTGATGTGTAGAAAAACAAGATCAATAAACACAATTTGGACTTCAATATTCAGGCATGTATTCACATAGGTAAAATACAACTTGTGGGCAGTTGCACTGTCTTTTCACTACATTGTTCAGCAAAAGTTTTCTGTGTTTTAAGAACCAGAGAAATTAAGAAAAATAATATCACATTAAATTTCTTCTAAAAAGCCTAATCAATTTAAGTATACAAATGAGCAATCAAGATCAGGACAATAACTGTATTTTTCATAACTTTTCTACAAAGTTTATATGTATATGCTACTGTGATCCTACAGGTTTCCTTCCTGCTTACTTCATCTAACAAGCCATCCTCCAAAATTTCCGTGTTGCCATGTTAGCTTATACTGACTTCTGATATGGCTAGCAAAACTTCTGAGTCTACTTATAACTATAAAGTCACTTGTACTTTCTTGTATTTTTTGCATATGGCCAAAGAAAAATTTTAATTTATTTTTGTTTTTTAACATAGAATTGGATTAATCAGATATGCTTATGCTAAGACTTAGATCCACCAGTTTAAAAACTGATGGCCTGTTAATATGTTAATCTAAGGCCAGCTAGTAAAGTACAATAAAAATATTTTCAAGCATTTTCAGAAGAAAAGTTACAATATCTTGCATGCCATATTCCTAAAAACAGTCAATATCCTACAATTAAGAGTTATGAGAGAAAATTTAACTCTTTAATTCAAGAAATTCCTATCACTCTATCTTTCTAATTTATAATGGTCTTTGTTAGTCTTTCATGCAAACAATCTTTCCCATACAATGTGTGCTTTCAATTTTTATTCCTCACTAGATACAATTCCATTACCCCAAGAAACAGTAAGTTTTCAAAATAAAAGCATGCACAGGATGAAAACACAACCCACATCAAATATTCTCCTAGAGTTCAGAAACCCTAAAAAGTCTAATAAAACTGAATGGTTTCTTGTTCTTGGTCAGCCATGAATAGCTCCTGTAATGTACTCAGTCTGCTGGTTACCTTGCTCATTACAGCCTACTTTCTGTGTCCTTGCTCTCTAGTTCACACAACTGCATTTGCATTTTGGCACAGCTTCACAGAGGAACTCAGGAGCTGTGGTTAAGTCTGCCCATGATATTTTTTTTGCTCTTGGAAGCACATCATTTGTCTTTCAGCTATCCCGAATAGCCTGAGGTAAAAGACACCTCAAAAGAGGATGAAAACTCATCACCCTGCTGGGGGAGTCAGCAGCAAGCTCTGCAGATGGGCTGACACCTTCCTGGCTGAATGCATTCTTAAATCTTTTTGTGAAGTCACCCTGGCAGACCCATCCAGCCTAGTAGGGAGTAATTAGTGAAAGTCAGGAGATTCTACATTGTGACAGGTAAACAAACACACCTGTGGGTTTTCATGTAGGCTTCTTATGTTCTTATTACAAAAATGATCACAACCAGTGTGTGTGTGTCCTCTAGCAGATAAACTATGAACATACCACCAAACTATGCTTTCTCCCCTTCTCCTAGCAAAATAAATGGATAAACATCTCATCTATGAATTGCAGAAATGTAGAGCTCAAGGGTTTTCCCAATTTCTTAGGCAGGTTCTAAGCTCATTATGTCTGTACCTAATGTGTGATATGACAATGGTGGCATTCTCTCTCCTTTGGAAGCACTCATCTAGCACTCTATCTGATCTTGTTCCAGATTTCAAAGTCTGCAGTGCTGCAGTACTGAAAGGATATGTATAGGATAAAGGGATATATAAAGGATAAAGGACATAGGGACATAAAGGAAACTGGAGGCAAAAGAAGAGAACTTTAGTACAATTGCAAAATAGAAACTTGCACTTCCTCTGTCTGTCATAACACCCAGACTGGAAATTTGTACAGTGTAGAGAATAGTAGAGGGGAAAGTTGTGCTAACTGGAATGTTTACCCCACGTCAGTGGCTGCTTTCTGGGTTTCTAATGGAGTCATAAGTCCTTAATAGTTTCTAAAAACGTCCACACACAATTTTATTCTTGTCAGATAATTAAAAGCTGCACACTTAATATTTTCATTTAGACTGCAGTGTAATCTTGAGCCAAATGCATCACTGGTGTAGTTTCACTCTCGTCATTTAATTACCAAGCCTGAAGCTGGCCTTTTATAATTATTTCCTGACAAGAGTTTTAGAAGACTAAGCTATAAAGCAATATTTATAAAGATCACTGCAAGTGCAGATTCAAAATTATTGTATTGAGTTAAAAGCTAGAGGCTTCTAGTTGAGTAATCAAATCTCCTGGTTGCAAGCATAATTATTTGAGTCTGACTCAGTTTGTTCTATTTAAAGGCAAACTGAAGACTTGCGATATAGAGGTTACTTCAATACGCTGGTATCACAGTTTCCATTTAGCAAACAGAAAATGCTACTAAACTTCATTTGCAATTTGTAGTGCTAAGAAATTATTTTGTTAGTTTTTAAGAGTTATCTTTAATTTCACAAGTGAAATCCTCACAGAGAATTTTCTTTTCATGGAAATATGTCTTTGCATTATTTTATTCCTTCTCTGCATCTTTAAAGATAGATAGATAGATAGATAGATAGATAGATAGATAGATAGATAGATAGAAGAGACATCACCCTTCCCCCAGCTTCTATGAAGGACCAACCACAAGCAAAGAAGGACCTGAAAGCTCCTGTATGTTTTGAGGACCAACACTATCATACAGACAGTTAAACTTAAACCATAGTAAAAAGGATGAAAGAAATAGGTCAGGCTATCCAAAAAAACTAGAAAACCATCAGGATATGCCCTGATGGTTAGACCACCTATTTCATTGCTCAGTTTCCTCTATTAATAAAAATTTTTAAAATAGCACAAGAGCAGAGAAATTAGCACCACAAAAGGCCAACAGTGTCATATTGAAATCACCACCATAACACAGCTTCTTCAACCTCAGATTAGGCAGCAAAATTATCAAAAATGGACAAAAAAGCAAACCAAACAATATACAGTATTAGAAAATTACAGATAATGAAACAAAATATTATGCCACAGTACAAAATTTGTGTTTTAAGAGCATCTCAGAAAACGCAGCTCCGGTCTCCACCTCAAAATGATCCATAGAGGGCAATGACTCTTATCAAAGATATGAAATTAGAATGAGGAATAACCAAGCTTATTAGAGGTATTCGGCTTGGAAAATAAAAAACCCTTACCTCTTTGCCTATGCCTTACATTTATTTCTAGAAAACACCTTTTTGTCACTGCCTGAGATAGGCACTGAACTGCCCAGGTATTTTTCCTTTTTATATGCTTTGCTCATTCCTACAGTGCAGCATTTTGTGCTCCTCCTCTCTCCCCAAGTACTGACTCTGCTTCTCAAGCTCTGACTCCTGCATTCTGTGGCTTGCAGCTACGGCTGAGGCAGCTGCAGCATAAGCAAGCAAGTTTAAAGACTGGTCTTACAGCACAGCTGAATCACATTGCAGATGATTGGCACAGTGGAAATGAAACAGTTTTAGTGCTGAAAATTGCCAACTTAGTTTGAAGAATGCACATATTTGACAATATTTTCCTGCCATGATTTCCCGAGTGTTATGTCATAGTGCAACAAAGGCAACCCACTGATGCACTGCTGACCATTTCTACATTCAGTGCTTTTGGAGTCTTTGCTGCAATCCTTCTTAGTAGCTGGCCCTCTTTGATGTCCTGGAAACATACCACAGAGCTGTTATTGTGGTTTAACCCTTGTCAGCAACTAAGGCCCCATGGGCTTGCTCACTGCTCCCCAGTGGGATGGGGGAGACAATCAGAAGGGTAAAAGGGTAAAAGTTTCGCTGAGGTAAAGAGAATTTAACACAGGAAACAAAAACTACATGCACAAACAAAGCAAAAAAAAGGAATTAATTCACCACTTTCCATGGACGTGTGAGTATTCAGCCATCCCCAGGAATCTGAGGCATAGCCCCATACTAACTGCTGTGAAGAAAATTAATTCTATCCTAGCCAAAACCATTACCACAGTGACAGTGGCCACTCCAGGAGTCATGAAGATCGTCCATTAAGATACAATTTGTTCATCACATTTATCTCATGTGCTCAGTATCACCAAGTGTCACCTGCACCCAGCGCCTTCCTTTGAGATTTAAAGATAAACAAGGCCACAGCATTCTCAAAACATATTTGGAATTCCTCCTGTGCAAAAGATTAAAAAAGCTCAATTAAATTTAAAAAATTGAAATGAAGAAATCTTTTCTTCTTACACTTTGGAGAATTGTCTCTGCAATAAACTACAAGACTATGAAACAGGCTGAGCTGCAACATCAAAATTCCCAACACTTTTTCCTGATACCCACCCCCTGTCACATAGATTGCAACAGTTTCAGGAAAGCTGTAGAAAGAATTAAATTGCTTGGGCGGGCTTTGCCGTCTAAATGTGGAATTAAAAGAGTTTCACTGGTTAGGCACTCAAAAAGTGCTTTGAAATTGCAAACACTCATCAGCTTTCAGCATGAGAAAAGCTTTAAAGGTACAGTAGTAATTTCAATACTATCTCAAATTTCCTTGCCTTATTCCAGAGGCCAACAGTGGAGGAGGAAGCATTTGCTTTGTTCATTAGTAGATCATACATCTTTGACAGCTGGAGGGCCAGCAGTGCTCCCCAGCTGCATAATTGCATACACTCTGAGGAGCATTTACCTACTTTCCAGATGCTCATTCTTTTTTTTTACGGAACAAAAATCTTGACCATTCTGCCATCAGTCCCTTTATGCTTTATAATTTAATAAGTCAAACTGTACAGTTGGTGATTTTACAAAAAACAAACAAACAAAAAAAAAAAAAAAAAAAAAAAAAACACACAACAAAAAAACCCCAGAAAAGTAATGAGGTAATGAGGTCAAGAAAGTCAGCAGGAAATGTATAACAATATCAAAATGAGACAGAAACCTTCAGGCCAATTGTCTAAGGCCTGATCTTGACAATGCAAAGTTCAGTGGCTCTTCCTTCTGGGTAGACAAAGGCTCTCAACTGGGTTGCCCTTGTTCAAAGTCATAAAGAATCAAGCTACTATTTTCAGAAATTATCCTGGATATAGAAGGCCACTGATGTCAGCATTTCTCTAAAGAAGAGAAAAAGATTACTGACATAAAATCTTTCCTACAAACCTCATTTAGGAGCAAGATTATGGCTGTAGGAGGGCACTACTATGAAAATGAGATATATATTGTCTACACCAGTTTGAGAGAGGTTTCTCTGTGGAGGTTTCCCAAAGAAAGGCAGACAGAGAGTATAAGAAAGGTGAAAAAGATGGTCAGTCACATACTTGTGTTGCAGGAGTGCTGACTATATGCTTGTAGTATTCACCAGTCACTATCATAAGGGCAGCTGGAAGGAGGGACTTTTGCACTCTGAGATAGTTAGTCCACCCCCTCTCAAACATCACAGATTAGGAGGTTTATGCCACAGAATCCTGACTCCAATTTCCCCATCAAGAAACCAGTCCTTTCTGTCTCCCTGTCTGTCATCACACATACCATCCCCAGCTGTCTGGCATGCCATACCCCAGAGAGTGAGGGAGAAGATGGGATGCAACACTGGTGCTGAGGGATATTTCAGCTGGTAGGGCACAGTTCCTTGTTGCAGGCTGGTACTTCGGCCCCTCCTCTGTATCTCTTCAGTCACACACTCTGATATGCTGTCACTTTAGGCAGATACTTCAAAGATCTGCATATACTGTTAGCAACATTCTCCTTCAGAGACTATTCCATATCTTCTGCCCCTGCTGTTCTGTCACTCCCTGTGCAACTTGACAAGCTGCAGACAGCAGCCGTGAACATTAGATAGTCCATGCAAACTCACAGGGAAGTGATACTGAAGAACTGGAAAAAATTTTTGAGTTGTTTTAACACTCAATTCAATACAGCATTTAAGCTGCCCTGGAGACCTGACCATTGGAAGGTGACATGACCACCAACAAAGACTTGTTTATTGACATGAACATGAACTTTCTGTATAAGTAATCTGAGCAGCAGGATGCAGCCCAGGGTTACAACAAGCAATCACACAGGTCTTTGCACATGGCTAGAGAACTGCTCCACTGAGATTTTCACCTTTTTCTATATATGTGGAATTGTTGGTTTTGGATGAGAAAGTGGAAAAATACTGATATCTTGCTATGTAACATAGTCAAATTTATATATTTTGCAGTCTGACAGTACAACCACAGAACTGTATAACATTTATGCAGGCTAGGTTTTTTTTTTCTTTTGTTTATTTCTTTCTTTCTCAGACACAAAGATGAAGCACGGTAAAAAATGAACAAAACACTTGTTTGAATAATTAAACGTGTGAAAGTAAAACTAACCCTAAGCACATTTAAAACAAAATGTGTAAAGATTCCTTCAAGGGAATGATGTCCCTATCACAGATTCTTTCAAGGGACAGAAGTTCCAATCCTGCACCTAATCTAAGTTGCACAGAGAGGACATATAAACTATGACTTTATGATATTATAATTATTTGATGTTAAGATTATCCTAGAATTATAGAATCATGTCTGTTGGAAGGGATCCTGAAAGGTCATCTAGTTCAACCTCGCAGCAGTGAGCAGGGACATCTTCAACTCCATCAGGTTGCTCAGAGCCTCATCCAAAGTGACCTTGAATGTTTCCAGGAATGGGGGGGGCATTCACCACCTCTATGGGAAACCTGTGCAGTATTTAATCTGCCTTCTTTTGTTTAAAGCCATTACTCCCTGTCCTATTGCAAAAGGCCCTGCTAAAAAGCTTATCTCCATCTTTCTTGTAGGACCCATTTAACCACTGAAAGGCTGCAATAAGGTCACCCCAGAGTCTTCTCTTCTACAGGCTGAACAACCCCAACTCTTTCAGCCTTTCTCCACAGGAGATATGTTCCAGTCCTCTGGTAATTTCTGTGGCCCTCTCCTGGACCCATTGCAATCAGTCCCTGTCCTTCCTGTGCTGGGACCCCAGAGCTGATTCAGGCCTGTGGTTGAAGCAGAGCAGAGCAGAGCAGAGCAGAGCAGAGGGGCAGAATCCCCTCCCTTGGCTTGCTGGCCACGCTGCTTTGGATGCAGCCCAGGATTTGTTTGGCCTTTGGGGCCATGAGTGCACATGGCTGGGTCATGTCCTGGCTCTGATCACCAGAACACCCTGCTCTCAATCCCTTCATTCTCCAGCCTGTGTTGATACTGGGAGTTGTTGAATCTCACAAGAGATTCATGGGCCCCCTTCTCAAGCTTGTTCAAGTCCCTCTGGATGGCATCTAGTCCCTCAGACGTGTCAATACCGATATTTTGGAAAAGGTTTTATGTCACTGGACAATAATAGAGATGAGCAAATGCCTGAAATGAGCAGCAGTAAGTAGTAAAAATTTTAGATAAGAAGTTCTAACTTCATGATGCAAAATTTTGACATTCAGTAAGAGACTGCTCTCCATAGAAGATACATATGCTATAATAAACTCCTCATATTGCATATATACTTCACAGTGGTTGCTCATAAAGCTTTATGGAATGAGAACCAATGAATGGAATCAGTTACTTGGCTTTTCTAAAATTGCTGATATGTTGTTAAAAGTGATACACAGTCTTCAAAGCTTCTGACAATGAAGAAGAAGCATTTACCATTGTGCTGGCAATTGCTTTTTGATAAAATATATGATGGTCTATAGGTATGTCTGGAAAGCTTATTAAGCTGATATCAAAGTAATTCTTGCAAGTATTAATGCTGAATATCACAGATACTGATGAATATCATGACCTTATTTTTCACTCTGCTTTTATATGTGCAGAGGAGTAGAAAATCAATCAAGAATGTCAGTCAGATTTTAATCACTCTAATAATTAAATAAAGGCATTGTCCCAGCTCTCTGATACACTATTCATAAGTACACACTGCACTTCTGTTAAGAAAGATGATAACTCTGGTAGATCATTTACATTTGACTAGTATTTCCCAAGAGAATAAAGCTCTTGGCAGAGAACAGAAATCAAAATTTAGAACTTATGTGAAAAAGTAATAGTAGCAGAATAAACATAATTTTTTATAGTACTGGTTGCAAGTACCACGGTAAGATGGCACTTAAGTTCTTTTTTAATGAATAAAATGTAAAGTCAGTGGCAAGGAATAAACTGCAACTATTTCGACTTAACTTCAGAGTTTTGCATTTGGGGACAATACGGCTCATTGCCCTAAATCTGACATGAACATCAGTGGGAGTTCTACGAATGATTTTACATCATCACATGGCCACATTCCTGCAACAAGCTCACAAAGATGGATTCCCTGCATAGACAGCCTTAGATCTGTCACTGGCACTCTCTGTGGTCATCTACCTGTAGAGAAATCATTGCAGAACCAAGATCTCTACACTTAAACCCCCCATTACATTGCACACGTTGTTGGCAATATGTGCTCCCTGCTCAAAAAAGTCTGAAAAGGTAGGACTATGAATGAGACACTGTCATGCAGAGAGTTTAATATTACCTGAAAACTTCATTTACTGTGTCATTTGCAGCTTCAGGATTCTGGGACTTCATCAGCTCTGTACCTCAGAAATCAGACAGGAAAAATGGTGGGTCTTTGTCTTGCTGAAAACCAGGCATCCAGATTTTGTCAAGTAAAAGAGATGGAATGCAGCTTATCTAATTTTTGAGGGAGTTGCACTCACATAAATCTTTCTATAATGACTCTTATCTACAGCAAACTGCATGAAGTATTCCTAGAATATAAAATAAGGAGACTACTTCAAAAGACACACAGTAATTCTGCGGGTAAGAAATATAGATTATGATCTCCATCAAATAAAATTATCCAGGATGACATTTGCAAGATAACTTGAGTGAACATTTTTTAACAAGAGGCACTTACAATTTTTAACAAGATTAATAACTGTTTATTAAAATAAATACAAGATATTTTGAAAAAAATGGGTCATATTTGTTAAATGTAACAGTTTCAAACATTTTAAGTAGCCTAAAATCTATTTGACCATGTTGCAATTTTAAAATCACATTTCCCAATGGCTGGGTTCACTTTGTCTCCAATGTGTTTAAACTCCAAAATGAAAGAACAAATCAGAACAACATAGAGCCCTGTCCCAAAACTGATGTATCAGACAGACTGATTTCAGTTGGTGAAAGTTGTCATCTGCGGAACCTTCCATAGTTTCATCATAGTCCAGATCTGAGCAGGGGTTTGGACTAAAGTGTTTACTCCAGCCTAGACTTTTGTTTTTGAATTTATGGTCAGCTCTAAAATAGTCTCTTGAAATAGTTTCCTGAAATTAACAGGCTTTGTACAGAACAGAAAAATATTTCTAAAAGGAAAATCTTTTCACTGAGGATCAACCTTAGAATGAAACAATATGGCAAGCAGAAACAGGAAAATTGGAGCCATGAAATCCACAACTACTGAAGTGTTTAGCTCATTTGCCTGGTGCACAATCTACTAAGCCTTAACTTCCCATGCCGAAATAAGACAGGCCATCTTGGGTATTTTCAGAATACCCAATAACATTTCTGCTTTCAGGATTTATAAAGACATATCAAGCCTGCATCTATTTCTTCCCCCAGTAAAATAGCATCCACTGTTTAGTGCCAAAACTTTACAGCTGAGAATCAAGAGTGCAAGATGTTGTGCTGGTACGTCAACTACAACCTAAGTTTTCTGTCTGCAGAGAAATGTTTTGCAAGCAGAGTATGCACATGGATCAAGGATGGCTCTGCTGTAACCAACAGACATCTCAGAGAAAAGTGGTCTCTACATGATTCCTATACCATTCTTCTTGGACTGTCAAAACTGGTCATTCCTGTTACTGTAAAAAATCCAGTAGTTTTAATGATTGCACTTTAAACCTAGGCCCACAGCCATTGCCGCGCAGTGACTGAATTAGTGCTTCTAAAGGAAGCTCAAGGAATATGAAGAAACATGCTGTAAGTTTAGAGATGGCCTGTAGGGACCAGATTTCAGGAATGTTCTCTGGAAATGCAGAGTAGCTGATACAGCTCCTCATGCCATTGTGTGTGGTGTGTCACATCTCTGACCTGCAGAGGAACAGCCCAGGGGCAAGAGGAGGGGAGCACCCACCAGAGGATGACCACAACAAACCAACCTTTGTTTAGCAACAATCTGGGTTGTGAGCCAGATAAGTGAAAAGGCTGATGAGAAGCAGATCCTTCCAGGTGGGATAATGCTTTTTTAATATACCAATGTCCTCCTTCCCGATAAGGCCCAGGTGTTAAACTATCCCTCTTACCTCACCAGGGGAGATATTGCAATATTCACATGTAATCTTGGCAGTGTTCATCCCTTCTGATAAAGTACAACTGGCACAATTACACAGGTGTGAGAAACAGCTGTCATGTCTCATGCCCCAAAACACCCCCAGATTCACTTCTGGGGCCTTCCACCTGAGGACTGTGCATAATCCACAGTGCTGCATCAGTCTAAAACTCCCCCCAGGGGAGGTACTTGAGCATTCCAAGCTCACTCACATGTTGTAGTGTGTTTTTAAGTTTCTTGTATTGCTCCCCCATTTTATGTATTGTTTCCCCCTATTCAATGTAAATGGTTCTGCCCTCCCCAGTTTTCCCGCCTTAGCCCTACTGACAGTTATGTTACTATGGTTACCCCTGCCCTTGGTTAGTGTCAGTCACCTAAGTTATATAGTTCCTCCTCCCCTTTATTCCCTTATTTGTAGGCTTTCTCTCCTCCCT
This sequence comes from Ammospiza caudacuta, assembly GCF_027887145.1. Classification (NCBI taxonomy): domain Eukaryota; kingdom Metazoa; phylum Chordata; class Aves; order Passeriformes; family Passerellidae; genus Ammospiza; species Ammospiza caudacuta. Next base: position 28,686,750 of record NC_080593.1, on the reverse strand, counting down.
GGGCCCAGTCAATCACCCCCCCACTCCTCCCAACTTTCCAGAATCTTCTCCCCTCTGGGGATTGTGGTTGAAAATACTTACTAGGAAATGAAACCTGTCCAATTCACTGGTGAGCCCATGGTAAATACTTTTTTTAGAAACATTAGTGTAGGTTTTTTTTCTTTTTCTTCCCCAGCATCAGATGCGACAATGTTGGTTCTCCAACCCAAGACTATATAAAGGGAGCAGAGAGTATGGGGAAGACACAGGACAGGAAATAGTAAGTCCAGTCATGTCTGCTGACATATTTCTCTGTCCTAGTGAAACCATCCTAGAGGATTTCTCTATGGCTCACAAGCCAGCAGTCCCATCTGGCATTCTGACATTGATGGGGCAACCCAGTGAATGAAAATTAATTAGTACTGAGCTTGTTATAGAAAAAGCACATTGTTCCTGAAGACAATGTAGCATGACATGAGGGTTGTGGGGGTTGGAAATGCCTTTGCAGAAATATCTTGACAGGTATTTTACCTATGGATTGTCACAGGGTAGAGTTGCAGTGTAATCACTTGGACACAAATGACTGTTGCTGAATTATGGTGCTTCCTTGTCCTCTCTCTAGAATATTACCATATATTCTGTACTTAATTTTCAGCAATAATTGTATCATACCAAATAAATTGTATTCTTGGTGTCTTCTTGCTGGTATGTTCATAGAAACCAATTTTCACTCAGCACATTCAAAGACATTGCTTACTTCAGCGGATGGACAGCAGTCAAGGCAAAAAATTTAATTTGGAAAAAAAACAAACCAGAACTGCTGAATGTGTCTGAGGATTTTTGTAGAAGCAATTGTGCTCAGACATTCTTCAGAGTTCAATGTCTGCCAGCAAAGTGCCTTTCAGAGAAAAAATGAATGAAACCCCCTAGAAAATAACACATGATTTTTGAGAGAGCACAGTGGAAAAAACACATGGAATCATTAAGCAGTGCCTACCACTATTATCAAGAGGAACAACTGACAAGGTTTTTTTCCCTGATGACACCAGCCTCAACACATGTGAGGTCAGGGTCAGGGCATACTGCTCCATTCCCAAAAAGATTAAGTTACTCCCTCAATTATTTAAAATCACATGGTGAAATTCACAACAAAAATGTTAAAAGATGCATTAATTTGAGAGGACTAAAACTGCTATCATTAGTAACTTCATAAATAAGATTAGGTGAATTCTTTGTTTTCTTCCTTTAAAAACATACTTTTTTTAACCATCTGGTGAAGAGCAACTATAAATACTAGGATAATCTGCTTGGTTAAATCCATTAAGCTTGAACATATCCTTAAGGGACTATTGATTATCTCTTAGCCTCTCTTTCAAAGCAGATCATTAAATTTGTTACTCGGGAAATGCATCCCACTTAACACATTGGCCTCATGGAGGCTTTTGAGCACCCTGAAGTCATTCAATTAGAACTAGTTAAAACAAACAGGCTTTTAAAGAAAAAAAGCCATATAGGATTATGTGGCCCAAATTCTAATCCTATTACTTTAGATTCCTCATAAAATAGATTTATTCTTACAATCTCAGCAAAACTTCATTGATAAAGCATTTTCTTCTGAAAAAACCACATAAAAACAAATTGCTTTGCTGGCCCACCTAGAATTAAAGCCTGAGAAATCAATATTGCTGTATTTTATGTGTGTTATATGTAGTCTGATAGTAATTTTTCTTTAATGCTACTGAACTTTGAAAGGGTTTTTTTAACAATTAGCCCAGAGAAACAAGCCTCTAACTTCTGATACTGCCCAAGGAACCTCATTTCCTTCAGATTTAATATGTTAATTCGAAAAACACATAGAGTCCAATTAAAAGAAAATGAATGTAATAAAAATTTGTCCATGTTCTACCTAGACTTACTTGTGAAGAGAAAACATCTTCGAGAAAATGAGTCTTAAATGGAGTTTTATAATGGGTAATGAGTAAGATCACTTTCAATGTTGAATGTAAACAGAACAGACAAGTACTTCCTGTGCTTCTTTAAATTGATTTGAAGTTTTTTTTGCCTGTGGTATCTATGTGTGAACATGACTCAAGTTTACTAACATTAATTCTATGTTGATACATCTCAGTGTGTTTTCACAGTCTCCAGGTCATTTTTTTACCCATAAACCTTCAATCAAACTCCTAACCTTTCCTGCGCAGGTTTCCATCTAAGAGCATATTGCCAACAGTCTAAAAGGCACCTGATATCAATGGCTCTATCAGAAGCTATACAAGATTCAGAGTGGCACATTTCATGCTGGTTGGGGCTCAAAAAAGCAGGGGAATGGGGGGAAAAGAATGGAAGTGATGAAGAAATTGTTAGCTAACATGTTTATGCTTATTATCCACCCACTTTACTGCTGGTCATCTTAGGTGCACAAAAAATCTTAGCTTCCAAACCACAAGAAAGACTTTTTTTTTTTTTAAAGAGCACAATGCCTTTATGAAAAAAATTCTTTCTTTAGTAAGACAGACTCTCATGAGTCATACAACCCAGTATCCATTTAGTCAGCAAGGACATTTCCCAGGTGAGAAAGAGCTGAGTACCTTTCAGTTCCAGAGTTTTAAAAGAGAAGATTATCCTTGCATGAAATTGAAAGAGCCTATATAATAAATAAAAGAATAAGAGGCTTTTAAAACTGCACATTTCGACTTTGGAAAAATAGCAACAATGCAATTCTAACCTCCAAACACTATCTAAAGAAAAACTGCATGGAGGTTAGAAAAGCTACAAATCCAAGCTTTACTACAATTCTCACAGGAAATGTGTCTGAACTTGTAGCCATTTACACAGCGGGTCTCATGAAATATTTTCACATTTTCTAGAGGGGTTTTTCGTCTTCCTACCATGCACTTCACTGGACATCATTGTAGATCAAGCTCTTTCAATCCTTATATTTGTTTAATTAATTAATTATCTGAATTTTATTTATCTGAATCAACATATAGGTATCATCTCCAATTGTGACAGAATCCCAAACCTACAATTGAAAGCTCTGTGTCACAACTTGCATAAGACATTGCCAAATCCTCGTCAATTGGTTGAAAATTAAATCTTGCTTTCACTTGTTTCTTTTAAGTTCACGGTTATTGGTGATTTCCTCATATAAAACCATCTTCATAATTTTAATCAATACAAAGTTGAACTAGTAGAAAAAAATTAAATGTGGAGCTTTAAAAGCTTGTTGACAGCTACAAGCTCAATCTCCAAATGATGAGAAATCATGTCACTTTTAACCTCCTGAAGTTATATTTGCATCTTGATGTTCAAAGATATGTAAGTAAATAATTTTTTTTCACTAGTAAAGGCAAGTAAGTAATACTACTATTTAAATTTTTAATTTATTCTTAGATTGGCCCTCAAAAAGTAGGTCAGTAGAAACTTACTGCATATGGTTGATTTTCCTTAATATAATATGATTTCAAAATACTTGGATAAAAGCAGTTTTATTGTTAAATGGTAGTAAAACCATGGGACTTGGCAGAAAGTCATCAACCAAACTTGTGAGTAAATACAAAAATAGTAAGGAATTTTTCCTGTATTTACAAAAGCCTCAAAGAAATTACATTTCATAACTAGTGGTATGATTTGGACTAGAAGCTTGTAGAAAACAAAAGGAGAGAAATTTAATATTAAATATTATAATTCAGAATTGTGAGACACCACCACATTTCACTTAGATGGAATAAATGGACACTGTGGAAATTTTCAAATTATCTAAATATGTTAAAAGGTTGAGAAACCATAGAGTATCTTAAATTGCTGAGTCCAACTGGCTGAGAGGTAGAATTCAGTAGACAGAAAAAGAAAAAGGCTATGGTTTTGAACAGAATTATGTGCATGCTGATTCAAAAAGTACAAAATATTATGCTTTTTTGTTGCGTTTTTAAAACACAACAAACTCAGAGAACTCCACACATAATGTTTCTTTATGGTACTGATAGCTAATTTAATTGCTAACTTTTCCCCATCTATTGTATAAATATGAAGCTACAGTGGCAAAGTGTTTGCCTCTCAAATTATTGCACAAATATCAGGATGTTGCTGAATTTTATTTCAAGAATATATAGTGCCTTAAAATTAAGCCCAGAAAATAGAAATACTAATGACTATATGATAAGAACAAAGAAAGAGATTCTGTAAATCTAGCTGAGAGTTTTTAAATTGGTTTTGCTTAATACACCATATGTTCCTTAAGGGATAATCACAGTGCTCTGGTTTAAATTATAAAATGCTATTTGTAAACTATAGCACGATTGGGCATTGTTGTACTCTTGTTCTCCTAAATCATTGTGTTTTAATGCAGTTGGAAATATTTGCAAAATTTCTGTGACAAGTACACAGTATGAGAACTTTAACTTTGGCTTCTAATACAAAAGCTTTAGTATTATCATTGGATAATACTATATTCATTACTAGTCTGCTAGTGCTAGATTCATTTTGCAGTTCTTCTACTTTGTAGGACTTCAAATAGCCTAGGTACCTCATAGGTACCACTCAAGTGCCACTTATTCCCTATTCTTGATAAATTAATATATAGCCTTAAATCTTTTGTCTTCTGCACTGTGTATGTTCCATTAGTTCCATGTTTGACATTTACTTTTTAAAATGTCACAATGCATTTTGCAGTTAGGATTCTTTGGCCTAGTCACACATCAAAAGGTCAGTGTTTAATCTATCAGTGTGGGACTTATACTTGCTAAGTATAAACAGCCCCTGACAGGATGGATGGACACAGCAGCTGAGGAGGGATCCACGAGGGAAGAAACCAGACCTTGCAAAGAAACACTGGAGCAACTTATGTGAGGTAAGCACAGAACGGGCGGGAAAGACACTTCCTTTTTCCTTGGGCATTTTGAAGAGCTTTGTGGCCCAGTGCAGTTTTGGTCAAATATACACAAATAATCATCACAGTCAGTGCATCACTCCACTTAGTTCTGTGACACACAGAGAAAGGGTTAACTCAACCACTTCTGCATGGCATGTTATGATGCTGGATCACGCCAGCTGAGCAGACATAATATCATGTTTGCAGCTAAAATATGAGGCTTTATGTAGACATATCATTACATTTCACTATAGAAGAAAACTGGTTGCTTGTAATACATCCAAAACATTACATAAAAGGAAAGGTTAGGGAGAAAGTTGGGGCCTCTCACATCTAGAGTTCTTTAGCAGCCTGCTTTCCTGTGTTGCCCTGGCCTGTCTCAACAAGCTTTCCCTCTGGACAAAGCCACACACAGCTGAGCCTGCATATGTTAAAAACAGTTCCCAGTAGTCGGCACAGAAGAGGAAAGACCAAGTGTGAGCTCTTTCTCTCTCAGTAATCCTCCAGCAGTACTCTACTTAAACATCCCCATATGCCTGCATGCCACATCCCACAGCATATGGCACATATTCTGAGTTTCAGAGTTTGCACATTGTTTCATGCTACTGACACGAAGGAATGAGCCCCTCCACAAAAATGGACACACCATTGTGCAGGGAATGCTCTATTAGAAGTACACAAATAGTGTCAGATACCAATGTTCAGTAATTATTTGCTCTTTTATGTGATACCATTTATAAGTATAACAGTATAATATGTATAGGTCAGCCAGACCATCTTTTATAGTCCTTTGTGAGGTCAGTCACAGGGTCAGAATAAGGAAATTACTAGGAGGCTTTTGAAAAAAATTTAAGAATTATTGAAAAATCTTTTACCACTATATAACGAATAGTTCTCCATCCTCTCTCTGATCTTTTGCTGGCATACATATATCAATAGCAGAAAAAGAAAATGATCTCTAAGTATTTTTGAAATCATTTTGTCATGAAACATCACAGAGAGTGTGGTACACAGGAATGCCTCTGCTTTGATGGGATAGAACAGCTGTAGGACTGCATACAGCTGTATGCTCTTAATGCTGAGAACTTAAAATGGTTCAGCAAACTTTGCTTCAGAATATGTACTGTGGCATGCAACAGATCAGGGCCTCACATGGACTTGAGGAAAACAGGGTAAATCTGAAGCATAGTGCTTATGGACATAAGGGTTTCAACCACATGAGACCAGTGACAGCACATCGTAGCACCCTGCCTGTAAAGCTGAAATCAGTGGCAATGAAAATGCCTGATATCAGATGTAATTTACAGGACTATGGTTCATCAACCCTACTACTAGACAAAAGTCTCTGATGGTATGGTACTTGACACAAATTCTGATAGCTTGTTACTGGTTTTAACAATAAAAAGCACATAATGAGTGAATGAGGGCACCAGCTGTGTATGCAAGCTGACAGAACATCCTCTTTGTGAGAGTGTTTTGGAAATCCTGTGGGTTTTCACAGGACTGCTCATGTCATTTTGGTTAAGGAGAAAATCCTGTGTAAAGGCAGAGAAGAAGTGAGACCATGACCATAAAATATCAGCTTAATTTCCAGATCACTCATAGAAGACAGAGATAACAAAATTAAACCTTAGCTTTCCATACATTCAGAGAGTGCTTTATATTTTATATTCCTCCCATAATGGTGTTCTCTCTGTGACTCCTGTTTGTATCCATTGCATTTTTCCATAAGTAATGTCAAAAGACATTTCCTTCAGTAGGTCAAATCCTAGCAACATACAGTCACTACCTCAAATTTTTCTGTAGAACAAATTTAATGCAAAGCACAACATAGACCAAGAATATTTGAGAGTTCACACACATTTGTGGAGTGGCAGCACTGTCACCCACACAATCTAGTTCTCATTTCTGAAGCCTGAGGCTGATCTAGTTGTTTTCAGCAGGCTTTACTGAACACCTCTGTCCTCCTGCTGATGCTCAGGCCCTGAGTTCACAGTCTCTAGCCTGAACTAAATATTCCAGAAGAACTTAAATTAAGTTTTGTATCAAGCCAGTAACATGCAAGTTGTTTACAGAAAGGGTGGAAAAGCACTGGAATCATCTGCTTGGGGATGTGGTGGAGTCACCATCCTTGGATGTGTTTAAAAAGGATTGGATGTGGCACCCAGTGCCTTGGTTTGAGGTGTTTGGACATGGGTTGGACTTGATGATCTTAAAGTGATCCACCGTAGTGATTCTGTGAATTCATTTGGCATATACTAGAAAGACATTCAATAACTGAATGGATAAAGAACTATAATCTGCTATCCATCTTTTATCTTACTATTTCTAAATTCAACCAAGCCACTCATAAACTTTTGAATATTTTCAATTCAGTATGGCACAGTATCAAATTTCTGATAGCCTAAAGCCAAACCAAAATAAAATTAGTCCCTGCAGAATAACAGATTGTCAAATTTAAATGCACCATATTTTTTAAAAAAGTAATAGATCAATAACAACTTTTCCATTAATTTGACACACTTGTTGACTACAGAATAAACCAATTGCCAATACTTGATTATTTTTGTAGCCAAAATTGAGACCCATTTCAAATTCTGAATAACTCTCTTCTTTGCCAAAAATGTAACCTATTCATACATAATAATATTACCTAACTCTGTCACCAGGATGGCTGAACAGTCCATTTCATGACAAAGGTGACCTTGCCAGCAGCCTGTTTATAGAGACAGGTGGTAGCTACATACTCCCAAGGCCTGCGTCTGCCTTCCACATTTTGTGGCTGGAAGCATTTTGGACTTGATGGCACTCTTCTCTCTCAGGTTTGATATTAACAAGGTCATATTAAAAATTCACTGCTACATCCATACAGCACACATTTTTTAATGATCTCTCCAAATATTCAGCAGAGAGAAATCAGAATCTCTTAAAGCCAGAAGATGATCAGAGTGAAAATACAGACCTAGCTTAGACTTTCTAAAATATAACTTATTGAAACACATGATCTGAAATAGTGAGATGTGCTTGTAGCCACACCAACATTGTCACAGGAATAGCTGCAGTGCTGTGCTTCTGTCAGTCGGAAGTAATTTGTCTTGTTTTGACCTGTCATAAATTCATTTAATAGGAAAATAAATAGTTCACAGAGCTTAGCATACTTTTAGGCAGCTCAGCTGTTTGTGGTCACAGCAATGTACCTTTTTTCTGAGACAATGCCTTCCAGGCACTCCACTTACTCACCCTTTGGTATGCTTTGATCTCCCTTTGGTATGTTTTCATTCATGTCTTATTCCCCCAAATCTTGAAGGACCATGAACCCAGTTTCTAAAATGAAAATGTAAAATGTTTTGGAATTGCTTTAATTGATTTTTCTCTAAGATCTAACAGATGGACATGCAAAACTTATGCAACCATTGAGGACTTGAAGCTGACCAACTGAAAGACCTTGGGAATGGAGTAAAGGACTCCATGATTACTTATTTCTACAAGCTTCCTGAAGAAATAGAGATGATATCAATCCAGACAATCAAAAACAGCAAAGGAAGAGGCAGAAATCACATCATGATTTCCTTTTTACAAACAAAACACAACAGAAAACCATAATTTAAAAGGAAGGGTTCTTGGAAGTTATCTTGTTCTCAGTCTGTCTGACAGACTGTGTGATAGGAATATATCTGCAATGAAAGCATCTTCATTTGTTCCCTTTTAAGCAGAAGTCTTGGTACTGTACCCTGACAGTCTCAGAGTTCTGTTTATGTGGAGCAGATAAGGACCACCATTGTTTTCCCATTCTTCTATTTCCATCCATACTTGTTTTTCCTTATCATCTGAAATACTAAAAAAGGAATAATTCTGTGTCTGTCCATCCCATTGCTATCCTCTGTGTTAAGGGCATCAGTAAAGAACCCAGTGTAACCTGCTACAGCAAGCCCTTTGAGCAATCCAGTTATTCCTTGTAGCATTTTCCTATACTATTTTTAAAAGCATTGTGTCAAGAAATCAGAAAAAGAGTAGAAATTTTCTCCCAGGTAAACCTTGACTAACATTACAGAAAACTAACCTCAGAAAAAATGATAAGACTAACATTAGTCAAGCAGAAGCTAGATCAGTACTAGTAAATTGAACACAACATGGGCATGTGCTCAAGATGCTAATAGGTCATTGCTCATGGGATTAAATTTTTGGAACAGCCTTTGGCATGTGTATGATTCTCAACTACAGTTTTCCAAACAATGCCCAGATGGCATTTCTAAGACACACTCCTCTCCTAGCATAGTCCCTGGCTATTATGCCACCAGGGGTGACACCTGCACACTCTCATGCCAGTTCCCCACCAATGCAGAAAGAATGGCATTGTGATATTTAAAAATGTCCCACACACTCTTTTTTTCAAGAATGTGTTTTTGCACCCTCCTTCTTGAGTCTGCTCTATGACCTCAGGAACTCCTGACAAGCTTTGACTGAACCAGAGTGCTGAAAGGCCCCTTTACCAACTGGGGGATGAAGCATCCCTGACCATACCAGGCACTCTTGTTTGATTCAGAGGGAACAACAATGGCTGTAATAGAAACATCAGCCTCCTGGTCAAGGTGGTGAAAGGACAATCAGTCTCCCCTGACAGCCTCGGAACATTCCCAACTGCACTGTAGCCCAAGTGGAACAGTATCATTATTGCAAAGGTTTTTGAAATGATTGCCAAACCTTTTGGAAACTCCAGGAGCTAAGAAGATGGGATATTTCCAGAATGAAAATTTTGCAGATGTGTAAAGCAAATGACACTGCAACCTTCTAAAGGGTGATCCTAAGCTAAGCCCCTTTGGGTCTCTCCTGTACCACAGCAGGCTGTACAAGCACCTCTCTCTAAGTAGGAAGTCTCTTAGAACTCATGAACTGCCAAGTTTTCAACAGACTTTGGTTGATGATGAAGCCAAGGTTGATACACACAGTCCTCAAGGTGTAACCCACACCTGGTGAGAAAACCTAAGAGATTTGATGTATTTTGATGAACCTGTGGGAAATTTTGATGTACATGGACATATAGAGAGATAAATTCATCTCTTTGTCATGGGTGTATCCATATGAATTGATGATGATATAAATGTTGTTACAAAATTATAATTGAGTCAGTATCAAAAATGTAGTAAATACTATTGCATCATTATAAGAATAATAAATTAGTCAATTATTAAATTCTGCTAAACCCTTTTGAACCCTTACCTTTTGTACCCTTTTTATCTTTACTTTTTTGCCACCCTGGTCTCTGTGTAACTATTCTAAACTGATTCTGATATTCCTATATATGCTTTATCAATGTAATAAATATGTAAACTTAGCCATCAAACTCTGTTAAAGTTGCATTTTGACAAATTACTATTAAAACCTGCTTTTGGCCAGTACTTCTGATGGTAATTCTCCAAGCAGCCTAACCATTCATTCATGACAAAGATGGCTTCACTCAGACAGTGAGGACCAAGATGACTCACCCAGGAAAAAGGTCTGGGAGGGAGATGAGAGAAGGATCTGGCCCTGACTGGATCATCTCCACTACCTACACTGAGCTTGTGGCTGGAGACTACCACACATCCACTACCATACACAGGGGTAAATTTAAAAGTTAAAGCTGTCTTACTCACAGCTTTAGGATCCAAGACAAAGGATCCAAGTGTTTTTCCCTCTTCTGCAGAAGTAACCCCAAGAAAAATGGAAATATTATTTTTAATGAGCTGTGTCTCAACTGGTCTCTGAAGAGACGGGGTGGTACAGGAAGAGCAATGGGCTTCAGACACCATCCCAATACACACACTTGACAGATCTTTTTAGTCCATTAGTCTTTTTAGCCCTTTTTAGAGCAACCAGAGTCTTCAAATGTGAGCCAAGTTACAGTTTTGCACACTTTAAAGGGAGAATATGGCCATGATCCTCTGATACACTTCACAAAAAGAAACGAAGTGAGAGAAACAGCATAAGCACATCCCAGGAGTTACAGAAGAAAGTAGGCATTGTACCACAGGCTTCAAGAAATGATTGAGTGCAACAGAGTGGCAGTGTGAGAGCCAGTGTCACCCTCTCAAGGTATGGCCCTCATGGTTACACATGGTGGGTCTGAACCACTCCATAAACAAGTACATTAAACATCTTTACAAGATGCAGCACAAAGAAAGAGAACCTAGCTAAACAAAAACATTTTCTTTATTTTCCATTTTTCCATTCAATAGTTATCTTTTGTTGGTCTCACTTCTCAGCATCCTTTCACCATATTTTCTCTTCAGTGATAAATATCAGCAAAGCAATCCAATTTTTTAACAATCATATTTCCAAGTAAATCTCAGGGGGATCAAATTCTCTTAGTCCCGTGTATTGTTGAGTGCAATAGCTGTCTCTATTTGTACTATACCACAGGGCAGATGGCCTTTTTCCAAATCAACCCATATGTATTTGACAAATCATGAGGACATTCTTCACATACCAGAAAAAGTAAGGACTTAGCATATCAAGTACAACTTTTATTTTACAGAGTAAAATGGTTTACTCTTCACTCTTATAGATTTTCATCTGTTTTCTATAAATAGAAACTTATGCTACCACTCAGAACATTTGGATTTTAATCTGGGACAACAATTGTTACTGGAATGCTATCTAATCAGTAGTGCTATTTATACAGTGGTCTGTACTCATTCAGTGCAAAAAATAGCCAACAAAAAAGAAAGAGCAGCCTAGAAAAATACTCAATATAAAATGATATATGAGCTTATAGAATTTAATGACAGGATAGAAGGTCAACAAAGTGATAATCTATGGCAATGAAAGATAAACCCCGTTGATATTACAAAAATATGAAGTTTCTGTCAACCATATCTAATGCTTATAAGTGTGTCCAATAATTTCCCTCACACAAAACCAGACAGAGATATCATGGTCTGCTGAAGTACATAGTGTAGCTATTTCCAGTAACAGGAATCATGCTACTGAAGGCAAATGTTGAATGAGACGTGAAAATCTGGCTGTGGTTCTTGGCTTGGATAGAAGCTGAATAGCAGCATGTTTGGCTGTGGTTTCTAAAAAATATGCCAGACATTGGACTATAATATTGTCATGAACTCCCCAGAACAGATTCGGGTCAGGTTTGAAGGGAAAAGGATTGTACAGATGCACAGCAGCTCAATGTCATATGACAACATATGGCATCCCAGTGTAATGATCTTTATAACTATTCTGCACTGGCCTTCACTTTCTGAACTGAATTTCACAGAACCAACAAGAGCACAGTAGTGGAGGACAAATAGCTTATCCAAATAAAATCAACCTGAAGTCAGAGGCTAACAAAAAAGGTATATGAAATCTTCTTAGATTAACTGAATTGTTAACAAAATGGTTTCTTGATAAATATATTTTAAATTTTTGCCTTGAAATGCATTTCAACTAATATTTATAGAAATTTTAAGAAATTTATCAAAACTACAATGAACTCAAAAGAAAAATTTATTTTCCAGTCTAAATAAAAGAAAGTATCTCCTAGACCTATTTTCTCATCTATCCTCTCTTAAACATTATGATAAAAATTGTGTCCTTCAAAGCCTATTTCCCTTTGTTGACTAAATCAAAAGCTCAGATATTTTTACCTCTATTTTTTGAAATTAATTTCTCTCTGTCTGACTTAAAAACAGAGATCATTTACAAAAAATAAAAGCAAAGAAAAAAGACACAAACACACTAGTTAAGTGTAAGGAAGTAGTTTAAGTAGTCCTTTCTTGATGTAGAAATTATTAGTGAGGTTTCAGGCTTTTTCTGTTTAGAGAAGAAAATGTCTCAGTAGACCTCTGGACACCTATATAGCAAATTTAAACACACTAATAAAATCCTATTCCTCAGTAAAATTTTACAGACCTCTGGTATGGTGGTATCTAATGCACCATAGAAAGAAAACTGACATGTTAGAAAAAAGGAAAAGTCATATCAAAACTATATCAAGATGAAATACACAATAGAGTCCAAAAAACATCATTTAGAATATGGTTAGCTCAAAATATTGAGGTACATTTAGAATAAGCTTTCAATGTTTTTTCTGATTACACTGTGAATTTGTTTCCATATGTGCAAGAGGCAAATAATGAATTGTAGAGTCAATGTGCTACAAAAACTAGTGGGTCAGAATGTAAGTGTAGGCACTCAATAGTATTTGAAATACAAACACATGACTATGGAAAATCAACCAAGTTCAATAAACCAAGCACAAAAATTGCTACTGCTTCTCTGGCACTGCATCAAATCTACAATCTCTTGTAAAATGTAAATCAAATGAATGAAAAAAACCCAACAACAGAACAAACAAAAAAAGAAGGAAGAGATCATCTTCCACATGGTATTTAAGAGCATCTTGTTCTGTATACGTTTGCAGTAAATCCAGTGATATATTCTGATAGCCTCTTACATGTTGAATGGCGGCTGGAGAGCTCCCAATGACCTTTGTGTATTACTGCACTACTCTGTGAATGAACAGAGTAATCCCATTCCCTGGACTCAGAGGTAAAGCAACAAAATTCTTTGAGAACACATTAATATGAGTATTACACCTACTTATTTCCTGAAACACACTTCTAAAGCATTACATTTCTATATTTACTTAAAGATATGGCTGAGAAATTCTGACAAACCCTGAGCTTGCTGCCGATGACCTGAGAGTACTATGAAGAATCCAGCACCAATCACTGCACCAAAGCTTCACAAGGACTCGAAGAATAGGGAAAAATCTTATGGAAAATACTTATACTATGAACCTTTTCCCTTGGTGCCCTGGAATGCATCCTAGAGTCTCCACATATTTTAAATTCCTCTGTCAGACAAGCAAACTAGAGGCCTAAAGCTAAACAGCATGGATTCTCTTCCTCTTCACCTGCTACAAATACCACTGGTTCATTTTTTTCCAGCCAGGATTATCTCACATTGAAGAAGTGGCAAAAGCTATAAAAATATATATATAGCATATATATTCCTATTTATGTGTATTAGACATCATAATTTGCAGTATTTAGACACCTCATAACAGAAATAATGATGGAATTCCATGACACCATGGACCAGTTTAAGGTAGAAGTGTTCACTCTTTGCTATGTCAGCTCCCTGTATATAATCATATTAACCTATCACCAAACATAAGCTAACCTACACTGCTTTTTCTCCACTGTATTAGCTCAGGAGCAGCTTTGCAGTAACACTGTCAGATCAAAGCTTCACTTTGCCCATCTCACTTTCAAGTCTAGGTAAAACAAAACAAGACTGTTCACATCTGTGCTCATCTTCTCTGTGGCTTATCTAACATATATTATACTTTAATAGCTAAAAAAAAGAATTGATTTCGTATCTCGGCACTCTTCTTTTGAGTAAAATATCACTCAAGATTAATAACCCTGGTAATGTTTTATATTAACCTCTTCAAGGATATTTGTACTAATAAAAACTATTTTAATAGTTCTTACATCTATATTTTTGACCACAAACACTGACAGTTTTTAATAATAATAATAATGAAAAAAATAAAATCCTTGACTGATGGAGAAAGAAATTAAAAGTTAATGGCCCTTTAAGAGCTATTGATGCTTTTCTTACCAAACTTAGAATAAAAATATTTCAATAATATTTGTGGCTGAGTTACCTGGGTTTGATTTTCTCTTTGTCAGCATCTTTTTTATATTTCTTCAGTGCATCAAAATATTTTACAGCTGCTAGTGCATCTCTGTGTTTGTGTGTGCAGATATGCTGTGATTTTATGTATGTAATTTTGTACATTTTTGTGTAGTCAACTTACAACTTTAAAAAATTTTAAATTTCCTTACAATTAAACATATGATTTCTAAAGTTACATATCATCAGGAGGTCCTTTGCCTTCATGGCATCTTATAAACTGGCGCTGGCATTAGAGTGAATTATGCCCAATTCACAGCAGCACCCAGAAAAAGAAAAAATTCTTTAAGAATGTTCAAGCAAATGAAAAGAAAGAACAGTAAGGTTAACTGGAGCTTTCTCCCCAGTGCCTGGATATGAGGTGGGGAATGTCTAGCACAGGCAAAAGGTGTTTGATGTGGTACCTTGCAAGAGACCATTCACAACAATCAGAAATACTATTTAAATAGAAATTCTTGCTCTGTTTTACCCACATGTGTAATTTTATATACTTATATAATTGATATATTGTGATCTGCACATTGGATGTAGCCTCCAGATTCAGAGGATAGGATAGGGCTGCAAATAAACTGTTAGTGACCATACCTGAGCTTTCAGGACAAGGACAGTAAAAACTAAAGCTCCTGACTCTGGCATACCTTGAGTAAGATATCAAGTTATTACCGGAATGTTGTGCTTTTTTCTTATTTTAATAAAGAGAACCCAGATGTGTTCTCTCATCCCCTTTGCTCTTCTTCATGTGAAAGAGCCATAAAAAATGAAACATTTCAAGGTAAATTCTTCATGTAGCAAATGCCATATATGGGAAAATTTAATCCAAATGTGTACTTTTTGGTAACAGTAGAAGCAGCAGAAAACAGCATATTTTAACCGGAAAATTGCAAGTAACTGACATGTCTACAGAGCTACATCTGCAGTCATCCAAAGAGAAAATGACTCCCATGAGTATCACAGAGTCTTCTATTAGAAGATTGTATACTGAACGACAAATCAAATTAAGCTTGAATATAAATGATAGCTCATAATCTAAGAAAGATCAGTGGAAAGCTCTGATAAGTATGAATCAGTCACCTTTGTTTGTGTGGAAGTCAATTTAGAGTACAGAAGTTTGTTTCAGCCCGGTAGTTCTGTGTTTAAGGGGAAAAGCTTGTCACTTGCTTGCAAATATAAAAAGCTATTTTCTTTTTCTGGCACTATATGTTAGAGAAAGACATGCTGGCTGTCTCAAATCACCTCCCTGTCCTCCATGTGCCCCAGCAGAGATTCCAAGAGGATCTGTTCCATGAGCTTCCCAGGCACAGATGTGAGGCTGACTGGTCAGTAGCTCCTAGGGTCCTCCATTCTATCTTATTGAAAGATGAGCATAAATTTTCCCTTTTTCCAGACTCCTGGGACTTCACTTGACTGCCATGACATTTCAAATATCATGGACTGTCTTGGCAACTAAGCTCCAAAGTAAACTCAGGCTGTGCAGGTGAGATAGAGCAGGCAATTGTGCTGAAGCTTGGTATGGATCTCTAAATCAAGAAAATCCTCCAGTGGGATTTATGGAAATATAATCCTAAAGCACTTGGTTATAATGCCCAATGTGAGTCTGCTATACATTGGTTTTGATGTGTACAAGCTTTAAAACCATTTCAGAGAGCAATCAGGACCCTCTCTTGCCTTTCCAGCCTTTGTCTCTCTGCCTATACTCATTCCACATGAAGACAGAAAGACTTACAATTTTCCTTTTAAAGAACCAATTATTTTATGAAATTCACATACTCCTCAAATTTTACTTTTGTTTCTTATCATTATGATGTCAGAAAAGCAAGTCCCACTTCACATCTTAGGTCAAAAATTGTTAAAGAGGACTCACATCACATTCTAAGATGTGGAGATTTAATGACTTCATTCCTTCAGGAAATGAGCCAGCACGATTTTTTACTGAATTCCTACAAAGCTCCTGTGGTACCTAAATTCTAAAGGCAAAGGCAGCAAGGAATCTTTACTGATATGTGTGTGTATATATATATATTTACACTAAAATTGCACAACACAAAAGTGAAGTAGTTTACTTCTAATGTCTCAGAGAATTGATTCCTCCAACATACTGAATAATTTGAGTGAATTTGCTTTTTAGTTCTACTGTGGGACTTGGAGGAAGATGAGATAATAATATCTTATATAGTTCAAGTCTAACACTGTTTAAGTAGGTCAATTCACCTCTTTCCCCACATCAATTCCTCCCTGCAACTGAAAATTATCAAGTCTCTGTTTCTGCCTCACAAATTGTAAATAGGGACAGCCATTAAATGGATATTGACACTATGTATAGTTAATCCTCTGGTGTTTAGAGGGAGAAACCTCTTAACTCATGATTTCAAAGTGGAGAAATGATCTGAGCAGCAAATCCTTTGTGTTCCTGCTAATCATTGTCCTTAAAAGAATTTTTGTTGTAGCACATCTGACAAAGGTGTCAGAGGCTTGTAATTGATTCATCTTTTGGCTATAAATCTGATCTTGCAGACATAGGACAGCTTTTCCTATTCACTGCTGATAGACCTATAATAAAGTTACAAGAGACACTGAAAAGATGCAGAGTTGCTGTCATAATACAGTAAGCTCAGTACCTAATATATCTATATTACATAATACTTACTATATCTATATACACTATATTTTAAAACAACTTCAGTTCTTCAATATCAAAAAAAACCTCAAAAGTGATGGAGATGCATAGAAGTGATGAAAAATGTTACAAAATTATCTCATAAATTCATGATGTTCTGAGTTCAGAATAAATTGCAAATTTTGCTCAGTCTACTTTTTCAAAATCATCAAAGTGAAGAATTTGTCTCTAGGTGGCTTCTGTGAAATGTGTTTAAAACTGCCATACACAGTAGAACCAATTTTCAACCATCCTTTGCAAGTATGATACTGCTGGACACAATTACTAAATGTGCCTGCTGAATGTGTGCTGAGAGTTTTCCTTTTCTGGTTAAGTAAAATTTTTAGATCTTGTAACACACTTTTTTTTTTTAAACTTGTGCAGAGGCAAAACCAACATAAATTCAGGAAAGGTCATTACAATTAGAAAGGTACATTTCAGACTGTAACCAGTACAAAACAAGAGTTCTGTATTGTCATCTTGCTACACATATGTGTTCCTTCAGAAACAACGTGGAAAAGCTTTATTTCAACCTTTAATAAACACCAAACCTCATTAACTTGTCAAGATGCATTTTATTCCCCATATTGCATAAATAAATTCTAGAGAGGGAATGGAGGGAGGTGGTTTACATTGCATTATAATACATGAAGTGATAGGGTGAGAAACTTAATGCTGCAGTTTGCTTTCTTTTTTATAAGCTATAAAACCCTTATTTCCAAATCAGTTATCTAAATTCAAGATTAAATGTCTTTTAGAAAACATTAAATGAGACAGATATCTGAGGCCAAGGGCTGGATTTTTTTGCATTCAGAATTTCTCTCTTTTCTCACATATACCTTGTGAATACTATATAATGCATATATTAAAGCAGTATTCAACCTTACATTAAAGAGTTGCATATAGGCTAAGTGATTTAAATATTACCATTTGTACGTGATAACAAACAACAGTGATCCCCGATAGTTTCACAAACCCTTCCAAGGCTTTTTATAAACACTTGCTCTTCAGGCACATTTTTTTTACATTCTTAACTTCTCAAAATGAGCAAGTGTTCCCAGGGTATTCTAAAAATATTATAGTTGTTGACATTAGGAAGTGAGGGGAAGAAGAAAAGATGGGGACACAGGAGTCTAACTGCGGAAAATTTTCATCTGCAACATGAGCATTTGGTGCCAGATCCACTTAGGATCATCACCTACTTTTTTTCTGATAGTATAATGCACAGATGAGAACATAAATGATTTTTCAGCAGGTAAGTTGTGAGTTACATCACAACTGTACTGTCACTTTGAACAATGGGAAAAGAGCAAGTAAATTTTCAGAATTTCTTTTTATTTTATAATATAGATGTCAATGTACCGTTATAAAAGAAAAGGAATAAATTTCAATGAGAGGCTTGAGTAAGAACATAAATAAATGGAAGTTTATCTGACAATTACCTAAATCTACATAGATATCTGGAAATTTATGAAATAAGACAAACAGTTGGATGCATATCTCTGCAAAGTACTTCTTTCAACAGGAGCTAGAGAAGGATTTTGACTCGCATCTATTGGATAGGGGTAGGCTTCTCATGTCCCTTTGCACATCCAATTTAATCACAAATGTAGCTTGATTATAAAAATTACAGAAAAGTAGGACATTATTAAAGAACTCCTTCCATCCTGCACTAAGCAAATCTGAGACTACTGAAATTTTCTGAAAAAATCTAGGAAAATCCTAGCCTAGAGTAAGTGACTACATTAACTTAAGTGAAGCTTCCTTTTCCACACTGCTTTATTCAGGCCAGGAGTTCAATAGATCCTAACATCAACTCTTTTCCTCATTGCTGCTGAGTTGCTCTCAGGCAAATTTTTCTCTGGACTTGAACAGAAATTGTATTTTTAATATGAGACAGCTTTTAAGGCAATTACTGAAACCACCACATTTAAATGAAAATTCAAAGTGGAATACATTTTTGGCAAAAATATTCACAATGCAATGTGATGGGCATAGGACCAGATGCAAGGAACACAACATGTCTACTGTTTCACAGGAGCTACCAGTTCTTTCTTTTTTCCTGCTATCTCTGTGGCACAGAACTTCTGCCATCTGCTCCAGTCAATTGTGCAAAGACTACACCAACATGTTCAGTTACTACGTTCTTTTTCACCTTTTGAAATAAACTGTAATCATCTATAAAATGTGAAAATGTCGAAAGTCCTCATCTCACCTTCTCTTGCAGATATCTGATTAGAGCATTGACCAGGACAAAATTCAGGCATTATCAGAAGTGCACTTCCCCCTGAATCCTCTCAGGCATAACTTGCATGTTTGACATCAGATTTCCCAGCCACCATCTGGTACAATGCTCATTGCAGCACTCATCCTGTCCTCCTCCTATCCCAGATGATTTCCCTTACCTCACATCCCCCTCCACCTTTTCATCTCTGCGCAGCTCTGACTGCAGCTCTATGACACTACACTGAACCACCAGGCTTCTCCTAGCCTTTGCTTGTGCCAAGCAGACAGGAATGTGGATGCTTTTGCATGCTCTAACTAATCTTCCTCTTCTGTCTGACTTTTGAACAATATGATTTCCCTCCACCTTCTTCCTCAGCACATTTATTTTATCTGCTATTTCTGAGTCACAGGAGTGATGGAGCTGCATGAGAAGAGCAAACATCCAGCCAACTCCTAAATATTAATACTCTAAAATAATTTCAATCAACAATGCAAGAAACTTCTATAGTTGTTGAGAGTTCTGAATCATATGAACATTATCAGTTGTTGTCACAGCCAAAGTAAAACAGATCTTAGAAATTCCTGGTAATTTTTACAGTGCCACTTACCTGAATATAGAAAAGCCAGAGAGCAAGTTTGAATTCAAGAGATTGATAAAGAGATCTTATTCAAGTAATGTTGTACAGGAAAGTCTGAATTTGTTTGCAATAAAGCTTTGACATTCATATACTATCTAAAGAGAGTTATTTACTTCCCAGAGACCCCCTACTGAAGAATAGCAGTTTTTTCCATTCTGCTTTTCTCTGCAGAAGAAAACCACATTGCAATGAAAAAGCTAGTTATGCATACAGAGAAGAAAGGTTGTTTTTCAGAGCCTGCCTGCTAAGAAATAATCAATTTTCTCCAATAATCCCATTCTAGGCCAACTAACAAGGAGGTTATTAAATTTTTTTAGGATACTTGGTATTATGTTGGAAATTTTTTTCTTTATCAAATCTATTGGAGTGTAAAGATGAATGCAATTCTGTTTTTATTGTGTAAGTGCTACAATTCTTATGCAAGTGTTGTAATAATATTACAATATGATAACATCCTTCTCTTCTATCTTAGATCTTTCAGGTTTTTCTCATAGAATCCTGTAAAATTTATCTCCAGAGTCTTCTAATTTAGGTTAACGCAAATTAGTTCTTCATTGGCTCTCCTCCCTTATTTATCTTGATCTTCAAACACACAGGCTCTTTCAAGAGTCAGTCCTCTTTAACTATTTCAGGAATGGGATTCTAAAACTCCACTTTTTTCCATTTTGTCTGTCAGTGATGACAGTTTCAACTGCCTATTTTCTTCCTCCAGAATTATCTCGAGTCTTGCATGCAATCTGTACATCCAAAAACCCTAATCAAAGAAAAACACACCCCATGCAATTAAAATTAGCAAAGTCTTAAACTCCTCTAAAATTATCCTTTCCTGGGATGTTAGAAATAATTTCTAGATGCTATAAAAATTAACTCTTTCATAATAACTGAACAGCAAAGAACTTAGATGTTGCCTTGAGTGCTAATATAAGCACTCTTTGCATGTGATGTGTTGCTGAAACTTCAGATTCTGCAACAGATACTGCCTTATGATATAATTCCTGTTATTGGGCACAGCTGAAGCCTTTGCTGTTAAAAAAAAGCATCATTACATTTTATATCTACAGTGCTGTCTCACATTTGTTCTTCTTTTTGATTATGAGAATAAGATCAGCATGACAAAACCCATCATCCAAATAATTTTATTATTTTTTCCAAATTACAAGTGAGATTTTAAAATATGTAGACCAAAAATTAAACTGGCAGAGAAACCACAGAAATGCAGGTCATGCAAGAATTGAAGGTATATTGTGATGCAATGTTTAATGGCAGCAGCATGAGTACTCCAGGGTTTTTTTCCTATGTGCTGTTCAAATCCTTCTGATTTCCCTGAGCCTGAAATTATGGGTCCTAATGAGAATCCAACTGCACTGGTATAATAGGGGCACTATCCAGAGATCTTGCCCCATCTATTTTTGAATATAAAAGGTATTACACAAATTCAGGACATGTAAAAGGAGGTTTTCTTATTTGAATTTCTCTTTGGATATAATTTCTTCTCAATCCTAGAACTATTTGATATTATTTTTAAAGGTACATTTCTAAAAAGATCATTTGAAATTTCAGCACATACTCTGTGTGAAATCAGAACACTGTACTTTGCTAGCTACAGTATCATATTAAAGACTGGTCAGGGAAAGGAGAAATGCACAGTGTAGCCAAAACCAAAAAAGAAAAAAAAAGACAATAAAAAAACCCACAACAAAATAAACCCTTCTGACTACTATAAACTGTTTTCAGTTTTCAAATACTTTTATGTGAAATACTGGTGTAAAAGTTTCTGTGGGGTTTTTTTATGTCTCATTCAGAAAAATATGATGCAATTTGTAGAAATCAAATCACTTGTTAGATGTATTTCTACCATCAGCAATTTCTCACCAGTTTAATTGCCTGCATCCAACATGGAGCTAAGTCATGCTACTTCAAAGATGCAGAAATTGCTGCAATAGTTATTTGGGGTATTATTCATTTAGGCACTCCTAGGTATTATGTAACCCAAGATGAAATTCCCTGCCTAAGGTTGTAGCAAATCCTTTGCTGTTTTCACAAAGTCAAACAAACATTTCTGAGGTACTGCTTGTGCTTATATTTGAAAAAAAACAAACTCATGAAGATTTTTCCTGAGCTGAGCCATCATTCTAATAATCCTCTTCCCTCTGGTTACATCCATAGTAGACTTACATTTTAACAAGATTTAGTTTGTTCTTATGTTGTGAGGAGAGATGCCAGGTTCAGTCTGGAAAGTGAATGGTACTGAAATCTGTTTGGATTTCTGCTTCTCTGATAGTTTAACCTTTCCACAGGTAAATTTTTTTCCAGGTATAATTTTAGGATTTTGATAATTTTGTGGAGATTTAAACATATCTTCATGGTTACAAAAGAGCCAAATCCCAGGACAAGTGCCTTCCTAACAAATTGTCAGCTTCCCCCACAAAGTGACAGCCATTGACTGAGCCTGAAGAGCAGAGATCAGTGTACAGTTTAATGTGTTCTGACAGATTAAATTTGCTGAGAATCCACAGTAGTTCCAGCCTTTCCTGGATGGTATTCTGACCCACTGCTCACCAGACCAGCAGAGATAGTTCTCAAGAGATCACAGACGAATGTCAAAGACTCATGCTGCAAAATCCCCGGGTATTTAAAAGCAATACCCTTCAGATGTACCCCTTATCTAAAAATACATTCTTTAGAGAGATGTTCTGCAGATGGGATTATGGTTTCCCAAGCAGCAGATTAGACAATTCTTGAATTTTGCCTTGTGCATGGAGTTCAGATAACACTCCTCATTCACATCTTTTCAGACATCTGCCCTGTTGGTCATACAGCCCCAGTGGCACAAGGACCATCAAAACTAGGCAGAGTTTAAACACTCAAAATTTAGGCAATATACAGTTTATCTACACCTCACTGCCAAGACATTTTAGATTCCTTCCAACCCAAACCATCCTATGATTCTACACTTTTACCTAGTATTTAATTTAATATATTGTACTGTTAAGAACATTATTTCTGGTAGGAAGAGAATTATTGTCTAGAAGAGCAATTTAGTGTTCTAAATTCTTCCCAAGAAGCAAAAAAATCTGTATGAATCTCTAAGAATCATAAGCATGATATCGTTGGCATGAGTCAGATACAGATTAGGCAATTTGTGTTAGTCAAACACAGTTTGAATATGAGCTTTCTGAATTACGGCACGAGCATTTCCATGCAGTTACCTGATACATTTATGCCACATAAGCAGGAGTGTTAGAGATTGATTGGGTTCTATTGAGCAATCCAAATACCAGCAATAAGAGGAGGGACATTAGCCAGACAGTTTGCTGAGACAAACCTTGTGGGCCATGGTCCGAAGGTGCTGCACACACTGCCCAGCTGTGATGCCTCTGGGATGTCCTAACAATGCCATTGTCCTTGAGGAGCTGTGGCCATCACTGCCTGGTATGCTAATATCAGAGTTGCTGTTTTCTGACATATGTAACTTATCTTTTCTGAGTCTGGCTTTTGAAAAATGTCCATGTGTGGCCATGAGAGAAAGAAAGTCTGGCTTCATCTGAGTAATATATAAAAATATGATAATATAACAGGGTCTGCTTGAAGTGATACTGGATTTTATGCTCAGAAAACTCTTAACAGATAGTACAAAGCACACATACCCATGCTCCTGCTGCTATTACTACTACAATCATTATTATTTCAGTGTTTTCCCCTCAGCAGTTTGATTAATGATAAAACTACAATAGAAATCACAAAATATGATAAAGAAAACCAATCCCTCGTCCCAACAGGAAACCTTGCCACAACCAAATTGCACAAGTGGGTCTTTGCCAGAGATTGATTGGAAATTCTACCCTGATTATTAACAGTCATATCTGGAATGTCATTTCTCTCCAGAATTGCTGCCTATATTGGAGCACCAATAGATGCAAAGACCACACAGAAAGGATCTTGCTTTCCATTGAACCATAGGAAAGAATGATGGCACTGTGTTCAAGTCCATTAAGCAAGCACCTTGTTCAGTTTCACAGCAGATGTGTCTTTACATGCTAAATTAGGTGCTGCAGTGTTTAACATTACCTACTCAATACACATTCTTAGAGACAGTTATCAGAGTTCAAATTAATTATTTAACATTTACTGTTTCTGCCCAAAACCTATGAATGTGCAAAAAGCTAAATATTAAACTATGTTACAGAGAGAGGTACAGAAATTCAGAAAAGGTCATGAAGAAGAATACAATTGAATCTTCCTAAAGCAAACAGCTTTCACTTAGAAGAAAACACCTGATTTGAATTAAATTATATAATATTAAATAAGGATAAGCGACAATAACGCTTTTCATCAGTAGAACCCAAAATCTGTTTCAAAGGAGATGGAGTCACTAATGGTCATATTGATTGAGGTCAGGGAGATTCCCTTAACTCACCCAGGAGGCCAGCATGCAAGCCAAGAACAGAGTTCAACTCTCCTGGGATGCAGTCCAATGCATTATTAGTAAAGCCTCCTTGGTTTTGTGTTAGCAAATTATGATTTTTTGCAACCTTACTCACAAAAAAGTTTCTCCCAGAATGATATCTTTCAGCCACATTTCAAGCAGGACCTAATGCCAGTATCTGTTCTAGCTTCAACCTAATCTGAACATACTTTTAAAAATGGCTTTTTTTTTTTTCCCCAAAAGTCTAATAATTACACAATTTCCCAAGTAAACTACTTGGGAAGTAATAGTTGAATGCAATTTTTAATCCTAAAGCATTTACAATGATTTCTATTTTTTAATCCATTTAATGAAAAACCTTTTAATCAAACCAGACTGTGAAGAAGACAGGCATTTTCATCCACATGAAGCCATTTTCTTCCACAGAACACTTCTCAGTCTGCTGTGGATTTGCCTACCTTTAGATGTTAGTGACAAGAAATGTCAAAGCGTATTGCTGTTTCTTAAATCTGAAAATGTTTAAATAAAATTAAAGCTCTGAAAAATAGTGAACATTAATTTTAAATCCCCAAACAGAACTCACTTTCATTTAGGATCTAATGAAAAATAGATATGTAGTGTACATAAATGCACAGATTTATGTTGAGAGATAAAAAAGACAGTCTTATCATAGCTGATTTTAAAAATGAAGGTTTTTTCATAAAAATAATTCATCTTCATGCGGGGTCATACTGCACTAATAACACTCTACATAGTGAGTTAACCAGTGTCTGACCTCCTCAGCCATTCAATGGCAAGGAATAAACTCTAGGATATATTACAGATATGAGAAAGCAATCTGTTCTCTTCAAAGCATGTGAAAGCCACTGAGAAGCAGACAGAAGATTGTTCCATATGTCAGGGAGATCACTTCTACCAGGCAGAAAATTTGTTTAAATCACTGAAGTTAGTATGCCAGACGCATTTACATGACCTTAGCCTAAAACTGTTTCTGCAACAGGGCATGGATCTATCTGTTCACCAATACTTCTATGTCTTCTTTATTAAAATTTGATTTAATCTGTATTTTAAAGGAAGGGTAGGTATAATACTAGTTGTGCCAATGAAGGACATCAAAACTTTCCATAAAATACCACAGAATGAAGTCCTGTGCAAGTATAAACCCCATTCCTGTGGCCTCCCCAAGACACTAAAATGAACATTTGAGCCAGGACTTTACACTACTCATCAAAGGCCCTGCAGGATTCAGGGGTGTGCCTATGGCACTGTACAGTCTGCTTCTGTTCTGAGCTGTCAAAAATGTTTGCCCAGCTCTTATCTGATCAACAGCTCTTCTTTGCAGAGCCATGCTAGTAAGTCACTTTTCTCTCGTAGATTATTTCATAACATCTGCAGCACAGATAACATTTCTCCTGAGCTTCCCTCTTCCTTCCTAAGGCTTCCATTTGTTCTTAAAAATTCTTAGAGCTTGTGCTTGAAAGTGATTTCTTTTGGAACAGCAACCAAAGCTGTTTCCTCATAGTCATCTTTCCCCTTTGCCAGATATGACAAAAATGTTCAATTCAGTTGCACAATAATTTAATTAGCTTAGTAAGGTCTGAGTCTCAGACCTCTACAATGCTATTTCATCTGACTACTAAATTTCAACCTTGGTTCTTTCAAGCAATAACATTTAAAATATATTTTGCATTTTAACATTCACTGTACTCAGTAGTTCTGTTCCACACATTTTTGTTTGGTTTTATTACATTTGTTCATATTTTCTTGTTAACAATTGAAACTCATAGCCTTCTACAGAATCTACAGAATCTAGAGGATTATTTGGAGAGGGAAGAAAAATTTAAAATCCATATTAAAAAAATCCGTAAAGAAAAAGATATTTTGTTTTTATTTTTTATCACAATTAAAAATACTCAATTTTCCAGCTTAATTATTTTTTCTATTGATCCAGATTTTCAGGCTGAAATAACCAACAATTACAGATCAAAATGCTTGCAACAAGAAATTTTACAAATATGAACTTTTTTCTTCATTTGAGGTGTAAACCAATAAAGGAATCCAAGTATTAAGAATTTTCCATAGGTCAGAAATTTCATTTTCCAGGCTTTTTTCTTGTTGGATCCATTAAAGCTATTTTTAGAGCCATTAAAAGTTTATTTGATTTGTTAAAATACTTGAAAGTGGTTTTTTTTTTCCCCTACCACTTATGCAGAAGCAACCACTTTGCTTATTTAAATAGCTGTTCTTTTTAATAGCTTTTGTTGGGGTCTGCCTGGAAATGAGCAATTCCCCCATTTGGAGGTAAATGCATGAAAGAATCTGAACTTAGAAAGGAGTTACAAGTGAGTTCCAACTTCTTTTATTTGATTGGTGAAACATACATCATGAAGCTTTCTACTATTTCCTGAAAGCTTTTACAATTGAAGTCCACCAGCTGAGGGAAAGAAGGGCAATTCAGCAGAGGTACAATTCTTGCAGATGGTGCAAATGATAAGGCTGATTTGAAAACCTTAAGATTAAAGTAAGCAAAATAGTCTAAGGAGGACAAAGAACCCAAAAAAGCTTCTCAAGCATCTCCTATAATTTGCAGAACACTGTATTCTTTACCTCTAACTTGGCCCACAATCACATGCATTTTACTCTTACATCAACTTCATCAAGGAATGCTAATTTGGAGACACTGGATACTACTGTCCAGGCCTGAAAGGCATCCTCAGAAGCTACTCAGGAAACATAGCTAGGATACTAATGTAAAGAGAAACGTGCCAGGCATTTAAAAAATAATAAATAAATAAATAAACTAGAAGAAATAGAACATCTCTTGAAAGGCAGCGCAAGGGTATCAGATTTAGTGAACAACTGTACCAGTCAGACAACAATTCCAGGAAAGCATGGTTCAGACTCTATTTCCTATTATGCAAGAACAGGTGCAATTATAATGCACAGCACTTTTTCCCATAATGATTAATACATTTGTTTTTCTATCATAAAGCTAAATAAACCCATTTTTAATGCAGTATGTAGGTATGACTTTACAGTGCTAATAAAATTGCAATTTCCTTTTAAGATCACAAATGTAAGACACAAGAGATGCAAATCTCACTGATTTATCAAAAAATAGTTTGAGCTAAAAGTGTTGAGGAAAAGCAAGTATTTTTTTCACAGCTTTTAATGGCAGTGATGTCTTGTGTACGCAGCTGGCCGAATAATGAACTACACTTATGAATAATTACACTGTCATTGATTTGGTTTTTGGGTTTTTGCAGCAGCAGCCGCCCAAATTCTCTTCCTATAATGATTTCTAATTCAGCTTTAAATAGAAAAAGGAATGTGAATTATTTTCCAGATGGAACATGAGGATATTTTTATGGATTAGTGGTGAAAGAACCCAAAATGTCTTAACATATGCTTGTAGGACAGATGCTCTTATCCAGTGAGAAACTGAAAAATGGCTTGAGAAAATAGGGAATTTTTGTACAGATGGAAACAGGCAAATTTTAAATTGCCCTATTCTTCCCTCCAAAGCAATTCAATACAATTTAGTCCTGGACAAAACCAATGCATTTATGCCTGAAAGTACCTCAAAGCAGATGTGCAGGTACTTTCTGCAATAGCTTAACTCTATTCACTTTTTTGCTGCTCAGTTCTTTATCCTATAGTTAATACTGATGCCTAAAGATTTGTAGTTTTTTTACATATTTTTAGCTTTGTAGATTGTTAATATATATAGCTGTACATTTTCTAGCACCTTCTCACTTTAGAACAGTAGTTCCCTTTCTCACATATTCTGTTTAGTCTTATTTTCAAGGAAAAGCATTTCTAACAAGGACATCCTGTTTTGCACCAGCACCTGGGAGACAAAACAAGATATAGGGCTAGAACCCTTGGAGGGACCAAGGCAACCAGTCTCCTACTGGATGTACCTGCTCGATATAATAATTAGTTAAACTTTTAAAAATTGTGTCAATTCAATGCTGTGCATGTGCACAGGGGCTATCTGTGCACCTGAAAGTTTTCATTAAAAGGCTGCTCTTTCTGTTATCAGTTCTAGTATTCTTCATATATCTCTTGATTGTGCAAACCATTAAAGCCAATGTCAGTAAACACCTATTGTATACAAGGGATAAGGATTTGTGCCTTAGAGTTTTTCTTATTCTATGCTGAGCAGCAACAAACATATCCAGATTTCTCTTCTCATAATCCTGTAATTAACTCTCATGTCTACATTTTAGAAAATTATTATAAAGAAAACATCAGCACATCCTTTCAACATCTTCTTGGTCTGAAGTAGATCTTAGCTCAGGTGCAGCCCCCAAATATCTGTGCCTAGTTTTGCATATCCAAACTAATTTCCTGACATGGAATAGCAAAAGGTAATGCAGTGACAACTAGAGCATACAGGTAAGTCCATGCTAAATCCAAACACTCTTCAAAAGGAGTGACACAGAGGTGCTCCCATACCCTCCACTGCATTTCTAGCCCTGGTAGCATGATTGAGAAATATTTAAGCTGCTAATTTAAACCTCATAGGACTTGCTAAGATTCAGCTTTATGCTGTGCAATATCACATAAAGTGGATTTCTGGTCCTGGAAAATGTAGCCCTTTCTATGAAGGACTACCTCTAAATGAATAAGGTGGCCCAAATTTAACCTGTCTCTGCCTGGAGCCAGGATGGCTTTCTCTGCTCTTACAATCTATACTTCATTTAAGAAGCTCATGGATAACGGAGATTATATGGTATGTACTCTAGTATATTAGATGAGGGTTTCTAGACACTAAAATAATTTGCACTCTGTGGGTTTTTACATAACCTAGGAAATTTAGTTCAAATGTCATTAAACTGTCCTGGGATTCAAGTGGATGACAAGTCCACTTCTGTCATGGTCTTACAATAGAAAAAGTGAAGCACTTAGTAAAACATGTTACATTTAGCTGTTATTTTCAGAGTGATAGAATTGCTCTACTTCACAGTTCACAGTTCCTTATGTAGAAATCCTTTGCTTTGTCTGACTCTCTTTGGGACACAGTCTCTCATTATGTGTATGCAAAAATTTTTGTCTTGTAGCATACTGCACAGGAGAACCATTTCTCCACTCCTATATATTAGTACTAATATGTATTAGTACACTCAGACAGAATGCTGAGAAACACTGAAAGGAAAAGATTACTAATTTATACTAAACTTAGCAGTGCTGTTTCTTTCAGCAAAAATAAGTTTCTCAGAATGAATAATAAATGTTTATCTTTAAATAGCTTGTGATCTCAAGTCATCAGTTAGGTGTACAGTCACAAGGCCATTTGAAGGACCTGGGCAGTGCACACATATGTTTTCCTCTGAATTCAGGTCATTTATTCCTTTTACAGTTCTGCCTTGTGCTGAAAACTGAGTTTGAAAATTTATACCTAACAACAGAAAGTGACCTTGCCCCTGCTTTCTGTGACCTTCCTTTTCAGGATGAAAACAAACATCAAAGAAATATTTCAGACTCTCTTTCCTCTCCAAAAGATCATTTGGCTCACCTGGACAAAGTGGTTTATATAACGAGCCTTTGTGTATATGACAGTGACTTATTTTCTTTGGAATGAAGATATGAAAAAGGATTTTTGAAAAGAGCCAAGGTTAAGATCTTATTCAAGTAAATATTGAACACATTCCTAAGAATAGCCCTTCAGATCTGGAATAGGTTCAAGAACAGTTACTTAACAGTCTGAAGAAAAAATAACTTGAAGTTTTGGTTTTGTAAGAAAAATGTCAAGAGGCAGATTGGACCCCAATCATATGATAGGAAACATTTTGAAGTTTTTTGGTTCTAGTGTTTTCTGGTGAAGGGAGAAAGTTATTCAATGTAAAGGAATACTTAGCAGAAATCAAATAAAATCAGAAGTGATATCAGTTGTACAGGTGCTCTTATTTGGTTGTGATTCTATTTTAAAAAATTAATCAAAGAGGAGTCCAAATGAAAAAAATTTTTCAATGAAGAGACAGAGGAACATCAGATCCTGAAATTCTGAGTTAGCACAAAGCATTATCTGCTGAATACTATGGTGTGTGCTGGCACTATTCAGCATACAAACCCAAAGATATCTCACCCAATATGCCTGTTGGTAAGTGCCCTTCCATTGGCCAAAGAATTTAGATGGTTAGTGCTAAGATCACTTCTACTGTACATGGAAACCTTTATTCCAGCCACAGCCAAAATGAAATACCTGAATTAAAACATACAGTCAAGTTCTCACTACTCTTTATTCAGTATTTTTACTACTCAGCTCTGGTCCATGCTGCTCTTTGTCATTATCAGAGAGGAAAAACTGAGAGATCTCAAGTCAGATTGCACAGATTGAGTTTTCCATCATGTTCCAAGAGAGTAAAAAAGTATTTTCCAAGCTTCTGGAAGAAATGGGGGACTACCTTTCCACAGCCTTTTCTGCAGACTAGTTTTTCAGCCTCCACACTCACATGTCTCTTGTGCACCTGAGTGCCTGACTCAAGGGATGTGAGTTCTGCAAAATAAAATGTCTCTTTAAACATAGTTGTGGTGGAGTGAATACATTAGCTCTCCTGAAAAATCTGTCTTTGGCCAGAGGAAGAGGTTGGTCTGCCTACCTCCACAGTCACCAGGCTCTACTAGAATGGGATAAGAGGCATACACATCAAGTGAGTGTAAAGTGTCTGGGATGCCCTCAATCAGAATGATTAACAAGTGCTCCAAACATTATTTTTCTGGAAGAAGAAAAGCACATGACTATTATGATACTTCTAGAAACAGCTCAGCAGCAACAGAACTAAGAGATCCTGGGAGCAGAAAAGGTCTCTTCAGTACTTTAGGTGTCAAAACCAAGTACATTTACTTGTGGTTAGTTTAATTCAAAAATATAATAGCAAAAGCCTTGACACACACAAATCTTATCAAGTGAGTTGTAATCTGAAGCAAGCAAGTCTTCTACCACTTCATTGCTCACAAAGAGGGCCCAAAGATCAGTTCTAACCACACCAGTCCTAAACCAAATTTTTCTCTTACAGTTTCCTCGACCATATCAGAGCAGAGAAAAAAAAATATTCATATAATGTAACAATTTCTCTCCAGCTTTTACATGAGGCCTAGGGTCCTTGAAATGTTTTGTCATAGACATGTATGTCTGTAGATGATGAATGAATTCAATACATTCAGCTGTCAATTATTCTCTTACTATTCATTAACACACCTTGAAGAGCAGCCCAGCTAGTCTCCTGAAAGTCTGTCAATGCAGTGCTATTTCTTTGCAAAGTAGTTTTGTGAAAGCACAATGCTGGTGGGCCTACATCTAAATGATGAGATTGAATGTTGTGTTGTGTCTGTATATCTTGGACTTCTGCTGTTTTCCAAAGCCCCAGAAATATTCAAGCACACCTCCACCTCTGGTATCTCTCGCCCCCAAAACTCTAGGTTAGAGTGGAGCAAATAAATCCCACTGTAAGAAAAGAACTGGTTCAAGACCACTCCATGAAATTGAATGAGCACAAGTTTATGGGCCTGATGACAGGCATCCCAGGGTCCTGGGTCAGGGCAATCTCAGACATGAGAACAGACTGGGAGAAGAGCTGAATGAGAACAGCCCTGGGGAGAAGGGGTTCTGGTGGACGAAAAAGTGGAGATGAGCCAACAGCATGTGCTCACAGCCCAGAATGTCAACTCCATCTTGGACTGCACCAAGAGCAGCACGGTCAGCAGGTCTACAGAGATGATTCTGCCCTTCTACTCTGCCCTCGTGAGAGCTCACCTGGAGTGCTGCATCCACCTGCGGGGTCCCCAGCATAAAAAAGATGTGGATCTGTTGGAGTGAGTCTAGAGGAGTGCCACAGAGATGATGAGAGGGATGGAGCACTTCTGGAATGGGGACAAGCTGAGAGAATTGGAGTTCTTCAACCTCAGAATAGAAGGCTCCCAGGAGACCTTGCTGAGGCCTTTCAGTACTTAAAGGGCACTTACAAGGGAGTAAAAGAATGAGGTTTTACACAGGAATATTTCAGCAGGACAAGGGGGGTTAAAAGAGGAGGGATTTTGGTGCATTAAGAGAGATTGAGATATTAGTATGAAATTATTTACTGAGATCATAGTGAGGCACAGAAACAGATTTCCCAGAAAAATTGTGGATGTCCTGTCCCTGGAAGTGTTCAAGGCCAGGTTGGTTGGGGCTTTGAGCAGCCTGTTCTAGTTGAAGGTGTTCTTGCAATGGCAGGGAAATTGGAACGAGATGATTGTTAAGGTCCCTTCCAGCCCAAACCATTCTGTGACTCTATGAGTCACACATTCTTAGTCTCCTGACTGGCTGAGGCAATGCCCCATTGAAGTATCTTTTCCATTCAATTCAGTGACTTCAATAAGACTACACAGAAAATGACCAATCCAGTTCATGTGGATGTGGTTTAAAGGGTCAGGGCACAGCAAAAGACAAGATGCCCTAAGCAGATAAAAACAGATAAAAGAAAGAAGATTGAGTAAAATTTATGGGAAAATCTAGACATAATAAAAGTATAATGCCTAGTTAAACGGTAATTGCAAAGGGTTGAAGAAAATGATTTGGTATAAAGAAATTAGATTAAACCATATAGAATATTCTGAAGTGAAACAAAACTACTTACTCTCTGATGATATTATACTTGAACATTCTGTCAGAATTTTCTTTGCTAAAAAGCTTAGATCCAGCTTTTTTTTTTTCCTTCCATCCATTCAGAAGGGCTGGATCCTCAGCTGGGCTAATTACTATAGCTATCAACAGAGCTAGGTGAGCTGAAGCCCTGGCCTATCAACTGCCCATTTCCTACAGAAACTGTAGACACAATGACAGGAGCTCCTTCTTATTCACAAATTCAGAAATGCAAGCTTTGAAAACACATGTTTTCTAAAAGTACATTATGCACCCCACTCAGACAAGCTAAATGATCTAAAATTCTAGCATAACTACTACTACTAGTTTTTTTTTTAACTCAAAAAATGGAAAGAAAATTTGTTAGCTTGCTTAAAAACCACTAGCTACTACAAAACACTAGCTACAAAACACTAGCTACTTTCATATGGTTCTGAGGCACATAACCACACTTTATACCTGCAACAGCATTTACCATGGGAATAATGAAACATTAAATTCTATTTATTATGCAAATGTAATTCTGTAATATTAATTATAATATATATTGCATATAAATTAAATAAGACATAACCCCAAATTTTAATACAAGTAATTTCTTTTGAAATATCAAACATTTAAACATTATTAAACTGGGTAATAAAGAAAACTGGGTCTGCATTAAAATAAAATGTTTTATTTGCATGACCATAAGTTATTTCAGGAGTCTGCCTTATTTATTGTGTAGGTGAAGTGTATTTATCTGGGCAGCTATCCAGTATTTTGTGTACACTTGGTTTGGGAAGGTTGGTTTATACCCTCTATTCAAACACTCTTATGAAGTCAGAGCTATTAATTTCAGTGAGGATTTTCCATTGTTACAATGGGATTACATCACAGGGAAGATAAAGAGATATTATAGCCATGAAATTAATAACAACAACAAATGTTCTTATTGGCTAATGTGTGCAAAAGCACTAGCACTTGGGATAATTCAGAATTCCCACTGTAATGTGTTTGTAGTTTGATTTTTCAGAAAATGCATTTTGTGATCTGTATATTGAAAATTCTAACAAACCAAGCAAAGTGGAATTCATTTCCTTGCTGCAAAGCAAAGGAGCATAATTTCTCAACAAATCAGTATTTTAAAAGAAAATTGGCCAAAAGCCTGTTAGAAGACCAAAATTAATTACATTCATTTTTTTCTGAAATTGAAAAGTTGCAAAGCACACTAAACCTCAGGACTGTCTGTGCTTTAATTGAATAAGAGCTTCTTGCAGTAGAAAATGCCAAAAATGCTTTAAATGTGGGAACTGCACTGCTCTAAATATGGGCATCTGTGCTGTTTATAATGATGGAAAATATCCAGGTACTCTTCGGATTAAGCATTAGAGCAGTTTAGAGTGCATTTATGATAATCCACTGAGAAAGTATGAGTTTCCCACTGGCATGAGCAATAAATGCTGACCACAATCTTTTCATTGAGGAACAAAGCATCAGTTTGTATAATATTTAGGTTTAAAATATCCCGGAAATAGCTACAGTCACAAGAAGCAAGTCAGCTGAAAGAAATTTTGTCTTTTTTCCAGTCACAGGAATATGAAGTAACATTTCTGAAGCAGAAAAAAATCTTAGCAGAAAAAAACCCTAGCAGAAAAAAACCCCTTATCATAGTATTGCTACGCTATACAAAAATATAAGGAAATGCTGGCAGGAGTTTAGTCCCTTTCTGGAGTAAATGATACTTGAGATTTTTATCAGAATTCTTCATCAGTGAGCACTTTATTTCATACAGTTGTTTATACTATGAGTTAATATATTAACTGTAACATTTAAACTATTTCATTTCAAGGGTGAGACAGGTTCTCGGCATTCTTTCATACACTCAGAGGTGTATTTGCTCTCTCCAACAGACTTCACTTTTTTGTTTTTAACTGCTTTCAAGACATAATAATCATAAAACAAATTAGATGGATAAGGAAGAACAGGATAAAATAGGTGAATTTTATATTCTTTGAATGGAAAACAGTGATTGATCAAGGGTGCTAATTTGACATTAAAATTGCTTATTAAGGATGTAAAAACTCCACAAATATCACAAAAATTTAGACTTCAAATTTGTGTGTTTTCTTACAGACATTATTCTTGTCGAAACTCACAATTTTTAAATCTAAGCCTAAACATGTTTGTTTTTCTTTCTTTTTTAAAAAAACAGAGTTACTCTTTTTTTTCTCCTCTTGTAGTTCTGCAAATTTTCCATGCCAAGGGGACTTTTGTTATTCAATGGTTTTGCAGTAAAATGAAAAAAATGCTGCAGTTCTTAAGACTTTACAGATTTTGAAAAATTACTGTTTTTCAAAAAGTTCTGTTATCATATTATAATTTCTACCTTCTGGCAGTTTATTTTAACATTGAGGATGTCAGGTGGTGTATGAGACCCCTGCTCCCTCATTGAAATATTTTAGCAAGGTACATTTATTTTATATTTTCCTATCACAGGAATTTAAGGAAACCATGCATACAAACATTTTCCTTTCTATAGGTTGTATCTCCTTAAATGAAATTGGTTATTTGAAGGATATTTTTCCTTTTCTTCTTTAAAACAAATACAGATAGCAGAGAAATCATTCTGTGTTGAATTTCAAGTATCTGACCTATCATTTGAGAGAAATTATAGAGAGTGCTGACTCTAACCTCCAGTCTATAAATTGTATCAATTTCATGCATGCAGGAATGATTAAAAAAATGAACTTCAGGGGGATGTTAATTCCAACATAATCAAGAGGGTTGCTTTTTTCTGTACATTTTATAGCTTTAAAAGAAACAGTTTAAAAGGTTTTAAGAGTCTAATAGTTTTGTGAAAGTTTCTTATCTAAATAAGAATACTGAAAATATTATATTCTTAAAATCTTATATTCAGTAAGAATACTGAAAATAAAATATGTTCAGTATTGCCTAGATAGATATCAATTGAGAAATAAAGCTCAGCTAGCCAACCAGATAACTCAAGGTCTGATCTTCTTCTAAGGAATAATATAACAGCACAGTCATTCACTAGATTTGTGTGGAATATCTAGCAAAAACTGAGGAAGTATTGCTTGATTCAGACTGTGCACTCACTCTTTTAGAGCTTCACAAACCCTTTTTAACTCTAAAATGCTCTAACATATGGCAAGTGTGTGTAACAGAATCTACTCAGAGAGTGCCTGGCCTCTTATAATTCCCCATGACTCCTGTGCGTGTCCAGTGCACAGAACCAACAGATTTCATCCAGCAGAGTACTGCAAAGGAAGCAACAACACTATGGGTGAATCCCAGACATGCACAAAGCTTGAGGTTATGTTATAACAGAGGTTATGTTTTTACCCTGTGAAAAATTTCAAATCCATGTTTACATGGACAGTAATATAGAATTATATGGAAAAAGGAAAGAGAAATTTCCAAAAAAAGTTTGTCTTTTCTTTCTCTACAGAGTAATAGAATTGGAAGCTTTGATCCTCTCTAGAGATCAGAGTAAAGCACTCAAAATAGCTCAAGATCATCAGCAAAATGCAGAAAATGAAGTCCACTGTGTATTCTTCCTCACAGAATTGAACTCTAACTAGGTACACCATCAGGAGAAGTGTGTCTTACTCTTCCTATTGATACAGGGTGAAAAAGAGTCCATGTCATCAAGAATCTGAACTGCAATTAGATGCTAATCAGAACAGAGCCAGCTACTCATACAGATCAGGCAATTTATACTTTTAGGTATTAAATTTCATTGCAAGGCAAAGGACTATTTCTGTTATTTTCTTAGTATTGTTTTTCTGTGGAATAATATGCTGTAATTGCCACAACCTTCACTTTGAAGACATGTAAAATGAGGGGAATTTGAAGTAGTTTAATTTAGTACTGTTATGATGGCAAAAAAATACGTACTTTCAAAAAAACATCAAGATGAGATTTTGTATGGGGCATAAAGTAATGGAAACTTGATGCAATTTCTAGGTCCTATAAGCATAAATGTATGGAATATTAACAGAGCTGAATATTTACTATGTATGAATATTAAAAACAGTGGTGTAACATTATAGTATATTTGTATTTCTCACAAATACTTTGAGAATGAAGACCCTGTATTGAGACAGAAGTCTTCTTGGCAGACATTTTAATGTCTAATGTTTCATAATATTATCATGTAACACACAACCCAGTACGTAATGTAACCACAGTAAGAACAAAGGTTGTCATCATCCTTCTGAAATTCCTTTATGTTTAGTCTTTTTCATTTACTGCACTCTCAAAATAACTGCACTTGAAAATTTAAATCTCCCTGTTTAACTAATTTGTACCTACTGCTGATTTTCACATTTAATGAGAATATTAATGCTCCTCGGATCTTATCATTGAGGATGTCAGCTACATTCAGCAGAAGAGGGATCAAAAGCTGGCCACTACCTCAGCATGACTTCCCATTCCATCAAATCCTCTGTTCCACAGGGAGGAATTGAGAGAGCTTTTGGAGGCAGTATGGAATAGATAAAGTGCAATGTACCAGCTGTCTACCTAGAAGCAAGGCTGATCTCTGGAGGGAAAAGAGTAGGTGTTTTGTGACCCCAGGATACATTCACAACTATTCAACACTACAAAAATGTCCCTTTAGAAAACAGGCCTTGGCTCTTCCATACACAGAAATTCCTTGTACTATATAAATGCACATGATGACTGATTTTACACAAATGCACACCGAGGTTCAATGCTTGGCCAACAGTATATTTGGAAATATATACATGCAAGTGTTCATGTGGATGAATGGATGGATGGATGTATGGTTCAGGAGAGAAAAAGAGAGAGACAGATGGTATTTATATTTAAACATAGACCTTTACACTTGCACCACTCTCAGACATACTTTGAATTCTTCCTATAGGAATTCAGCATATAAGAAGATGGTTTGGGATTCTGAATAAGATTTTATGCATACCCAGAATAATAATTCACCTGTTCAGAATTATTTTTCTTCTGCTGTAAAACCGGTCTCGTTCACACCCACAAGACTTCCTACATAGCTGGTAAATAAAAATGCCTTAATCTATCTCTAGGTTTTAAATGTTGCTATCTCTTACTGTGTTGAATAATGCAAATGCTACTGAGCAGGACTTTGTTGCATTTGATGTGAGTTTTTAATTCACTTTTAATTTAAAAAAAATTTTTTAAAATCTTACAATCTAGTGAAAGAGAAACAAGGAGAATTCTCCTTTAAGAGCTGTTCTGAAATGGATTTTTAATTTATTTTGGGAGAGAGAAGTGAATTCAGACTATATTTGTGTGAGGCTTCTACTTTATCCTTCTTTCCTCTTATGGATTTATAAATAAAACCAATGAAAGAGCTACTGATTTTAGAAGCTGATTGTTTCAAAGTAACCATTCCCATCTGCTGAAAATGGATTGACTTCCTTTGCTTTCACATGAATATGCATGACATAGTAAGAAGGGAAAGCTATTTTATGGAATTTACTCTGAAACCCACAAGGTACCATGTGTAATCACAATTTCTGAGTTGTCCTTAATAGGCAAGTTTAGACTAGCCCCGGTAATAAGCATGGGAAATTTTCTGCTACCTGCAAAAAGTTATTGTATTCATATGGTTTTGCACACATAGAATTTATATATATATATATTAGCCAATTTGTAGAGTTACTCAAATTTTTGGGGTTTATTGCTAATTTCATCTGATTGAGAAAAGGAAACTCTTAATGCCCAGATGCATTCCACTGTTGAAGTTAAATTATGAGGCAAAGGGAGGAAAAAAATTTCCCTTTCCTATAAAGGGAGGAAAAAATTTTCTCACCATTTACCACATAGGATGAAAAGAAAATACAGTACAAGTCATACTTTCACATTGCAAGGCACAAATTCTTTAAATTAACACATGTTAAGCCATATGAAGTATCTACTTTCTGCACAAACTTACTTTTAGCATACACACACACACACATGTATACATACACATATACATCCTATAGAGGTATTGTTATCAACTGTGATATTCATATTTAAGGATTCATATTAATTTCAGATTTATTCTTTCAATATCAAAGCTTTGCTTTTGCTGTCTAGACACATACCTTTACAAATTTATGATCATTATGGGTCTTTCAAAACTCAAGATATTCTATGATTTTTGGCAGCTAAAACAAGTAAACCTGTAGGCCTACACATCCTCAAAGCAGCATGCCTGGACACCAAGAGTCAGAACATTTCAGGAAATTAGCATGGGAATAGAAAGTAAATTTAGTGTAATGAAGCATGAAAAAGGTGCCAATTATGGTGTAAGCTAGGAAGAAATGTAGGAAGCAGTAAACAGAAAACACAAAAATGTTGTGAACTGCAGAGGGAGAGAGTTAAAAAGAGAGCTCCTTGGTTGAAGAAAATGGGTGAATGGTTATTCTTCAGAATACAGGGATTAAAGAAAAGGTATATCCTTTAATGAATGGGATTTTAAAATTGAATTAATTATACTCATATCTGGGATATGAAAGACAAGGGCTGGCAGATAGAATAAACAGAAAAATCAGATCAGGTAAAGGTGTGATCTATTATTTCTACAATTCCAATTCATAAGCCATGGCTTGGGAGAACCTTCATGGCTGCTGTTTCTGAAGGGGGTAAAGGTCCAATTGAGGAGAGAAGTTTTTTTGGAACATTCTAAATCAACCCACCAGACACCTAAATATTTAAAAACTAAGTACACAAGAGATAAACATCATAACATTTACATTGCATAATCTTAAGAAATAAGGACCGTAAGTTAGTGGATGAAATTATTATAGAATGTATCAGATAGCTGAATCAGAGATGAAGCTTTCCAGTTTCAGAGGCCCAAAGGTGAAGTAGACTACAAAAAGTTCTGAATCAGCTTTGTTTATATTGAGATCTAAATGCCAGCCTCAGATCTTCAAACAGGAAGGCAAAGAGAGAAAAATGTATAACCTAACTCCAGAATCCAACCACAGCCCAAAAGAGAAGATGACAAGAGATTGCTATTTAGAAAGATATTCTTCTTACAAAACTTCAAAGATTTAAAGATCAGGCATCAAGTCTAAACCACAATATTACAGGCAAGGGAGGCTGGCAATACCTAACACACACGAGTGGGTGCACCTCCTGTCTGTGCCCTACCAACCCTTCATCAGGATAAGGCCTGTGTCTGTGCTTTGTTGCCACAGAAAGCACACCCAAGAGGGGGAAGAAGAGACAGCATGTTCTGGCTGGATCACCTGTTTAGAAAAACAAGAGTTAAGAAGCCCAGCCTACTTCAGAACAACATTGATCTCTCTTTAGATGCTTCTGCCACCGACTCAAAATGACAATGTAGACCATCTTTAGGTGGATAGCCCTCCCTATGTAGGTTTCTTCTACATCAAAAGAGAATGCCTACGTGACTAACTTTCATTAAATTTCTAACATTTAGGTAGGTAAAAATTGATAGACTTTATTTTTATTAGGGTCTGTATGGAGTAGATTAAATTAGTACTTGTAGTCCAGTTAGGTGTTTGAACTATAGATGTCTATATTACATGAATGGGAAACATCTCCCAAAAAACCCTACAGACAGAAATAAATTCCTGACTCAGCTACATGTATTTGAGCTAGCAGTGTTC
This sequence comes from Ammospiza caudacuta, assembly GCF_027887145.1. Lineage (NCBI taxonomy): Eukaryota > Metazoa > Chordata > Aves > Passeriformes > Passerellidae > Ammospiza > Ammospiza caudacuta. The sequence continues at coordinate 28,646,029 of NC_080593.1, read as the reverse complement.
CTTCACCTCTTTCTAAACTTTATATATAATATCATGCAAGCCACTCAGAGTATCCACTGTGGACACAAGATTTATATCAAAATAAGACAAGCTGTACCTAACACAGGCAATGCCAGCTGTTTACCACTGTGCCTAGATTTACAGATTTACCTCATGGAGATCAGAGTTTATGCCATCCTCATTCTCAAAAGATGGCACTTAATGCAGGCTACACAGTGATCCTCTGTAAATTACAGATTATTGAATGTTGATATTTTCTGATAGAGACACATGGAAGAACAAATCTAGACTTGAAGTTTAGACTAATACCAATTAGAAAATAATCAAAACATAAACAACTCTGAATTTGGAAAAAATCCCCAGGGTTTTGGTTTTAGTCACCATTTGCAATTGGTGAATTCTTTTCACAAAGAGCCTATGACTGGAAGTCTTTATGTACTTTACTGAAACATTAACAACTGTCACTGTAAGTTATCATAAATAATCAGATATATTCTGTGCTGAATTCCTATGTTAAAGACTATTGTGAATTGTTCTGACCAGGTGGTGAGACACTGTTTAAAACCCCAGGACTTCTGGAAAAACTGGCTGATAAAGTTTTGCTTTGTCTTTCTTTCAAAGAGCCTCACACCAAAATCAGGCTGCAGTACTCTGTTTTCCACAGAAGTTAAAACAAACAAAATATTTTCTCAGCAGAATCTCTCTGCTAGTCTAACTTGCTTTGCGTTTAACAAGATGCAAATATTTAACAGCTTGGAAAACTTCAAAGGCAGTGCAACTTAAGAGAACAAAACTGGTTGCTATAATATCCTCTACATCAAATTCTCAGGCACATTTACAAAACAGGTATTAAAGAATCCCAAAACATCTTCAAGGAAATAGAAAAATACAAACCTCCTAACGCTCTAACACATACCTATCTTGCACTAACAGAGGGATCAAAAGAACAGTCTGAAGCTGATCAAGACATCAGTCTGAAACTGAGCAGTGTTTTACAGAAGTCTTCTCATTGCAATGTTTAACCCTGTGTGTATTAGTAATGGCTCTTCTATATTTTATTATTCACTTCAAGTCATTACTAACAATTCCTCTGTAAAGCAAAGGCATTGGAATAACTGTCATGGAAAACTGAATTTCCAGTGTTGGGTTCAAGTCCTGCCACTGATTTTAACCTAAATTAGTTTATCATGGACAAGTAAATATAATGATATATACATACTACTTCTAATTGTGCCTGCTCCTAGTCTACCATTAACTGTTAAAAAAAAAGCACTTCAATAAATTAAATTAAATTACCATTATTTACAGTACCATGAAAATATCATTAGAAAAAATAGTGGATTTGCCAAATTATTTTGAGCAGTCAGGAATCTTAGTCTTATCTCAAAAAGCAGAGCTTCAAGGAGCTTTATTTTGCCACCCTTCAAAAGTACTACATTCCTATCCCCATCATATATCCAGACACTCCTTGTTTGTCCCAAAGTGTGTTTATGAAGCTAGTTTGGGTGTCAGGAAATAGCAGTGTATTACACAGCAGTGATTTAAGGTACTAATCTGTGATCTGTGGAGTTGTGTGATGCAGGATTGAAGGCATCAAAATGAATGAGGAAGGTAAACAGCCTTATCACTCAGAGATCCACAGTGCAACTAAATTACTCACCCAGTGAGACTGTGTATCCATGAAACAGGAGACAAGCAGCACACCCTCTGGCCAATCTTTGAACTCATTTCACACTCAGCCAGCCTTTCTCTATTCACACCCTCTGTCAACCTACTCTATCAATGTAGGGAAGACATTTGAAGTGAATTCAAATTGAAATAAAGTAATGACATCACAGTTTTAAGTAACTGATAGAGGCTTTTGGAGAGACCAAAGTTTCTTAGGGAAGATCAAAATGCTTATGCATTGCACCTATAGAAAAACTAAATAGTTTTCTCATTTTTCCCTCTAAAATACAGAAAATCCCCTTAGTTACTCTTTATTATGACTAGTATCTTGAAATCAAATCCAATGCTAAAACAGGGATGGTGTCTTGGCCTACGACAATTAACATTTGTGGGCAAAATATGAAATTTTTTACTTTCAATGCATTGGCTCAAATTAATACTATAGAAATACTTGGATCAGTCTCAGCAAAGTATCTAGCTAGTTTTTTCCACTTTAGCTCTGGGCCTTTGTGTTTCTACTCCAGTTCTACTTATTATAAAATAGCTGATTATTTTCCTTTAGTTCTTATATTGGTGACAACTTCCCTATCAAAACTTTTGATAGGGAAGTTGTCACCAATATAAGAACCGAAGGAAAATAACGATTTCTATGATTTCTATGAATTTTCAGCCTTGAAATTTACTATCATACAAAAAAATTAGGTGAAAATTTACACCATTTTTAAGTGCATCTATACTGTTCAAAAAAGTCAAAAAATAGAAAAAAACATTATTATTATTCCAGACAAATATTATTTGTCTGTTACTCTCACTCTGAAAGACTCACAGCAGCTTATTGGTACTGCCTTTAGCAGCTGTGCTCATGCTCGGTTCTGTCTCCAAAGCCACTTGCATCCACATTGCCAGGGGAGACAGAGCTTGAAAAGGAGTTATCCTTCCTCCCTTCACCCCTGCCCTCCTTTTTGTGACTGAGGCTCCTTGCTAGGAATGCCAATACACTTCAGACTACACCCATCACATAGGAAAAATGAAGAATAAAGTCATGATATATAGCATGACTCTCTAGGTTGTTGCTGAAAACAAGCACATAGATCAAACGTGTCTGAAGAAAAGATGGGGAGTTGTCACAACAAAGTTGGAATACATACCTGCTTGCTATTCTACTGCAGTACTACCCATACTTTTGAGGTAAATTCAGTGCACTCTCTCAGGGAGTTCAAAATACAAGCCCCCCAAAAATGCCGCTGTTAGAAGAATACAATATTCTGAACACTGGCATGCTGTGCTGCACACTTTGCTCCCTGTTTTTAGGGTATGCCCACTGAATCAATGCAGACTTTGTAGTTACAGCTGCTTCCCTTCTCTAATCTCTTTTGCCAAGATTAAATACTTTTAAAAAAGCATTCCTGCCTCTGTTGGATTTAAAGGTTCTGTTCAACATATCCATTTTGTTTGCTTTACAGTGAAAGCTTTGAGGTCCAGAGGTCATAACTGGACAGTACCATGAGGATTCTGCAATACCAGCTGCCTTTCATTCCTTAGGTATTTCAGAGGGACAAAGAGAATGGATGAAAATAATGGACATTCATTAACAAGTTACAAAATTCTTTACATCAATTGTATAAATATATATATATTTTTTAATATATAACAGAACAATAGAATTTCTTGCATTGAATGTCTAAAAGTTGTCAATACCATACCTGGTATTTAGTAGATCTAAGTCAATGTAGATTAATTGAAGTCAGTGGTCATGTTTTGATTTTCACTGAAGCCCTGGTCCAAATTGCAATAGCATGTGTGAGGAGTTAGATCTATAATAGGATAAGTGGGCTATCACAAAAATTGCTTAGGTAGCTGTAACTTCTGTTTCTGTAAGAGCATTTGGCATACTAGTAAGAAGAAGAGCTTTAGGCCAATTCCATCATAGTAATTTATTTTATCAAAGTCTCTGAGTCAGCATGTGTAAACAGTAATTAGGTTAGATTCTTTGCCCAAGACTAATAAAAAAAAAGAGCTAATGATAGAGAAGAATTTCTTAACCATAATAAATAAATAGGAAACAGAGTGGCAGAGTAATTTAAGCATCTCCAAAAAGCTCCCAAATTATTGTTAGGATTCTTGAGGCAGCTTTGCAGTCCCCAGTTAACCCAGCAGAAAATCAGTACTCATGCTCAAGCAGAGACCCAAAGGCTCCTCCCAGGATGATATCAGAGAGCTGACTCTCACAGACTTGAACAGACCTTTGAATTCCATCTGCTCAGCAACTCATCCTCTCTGATTTTTTTCCATTCACTAAAGACGTTTATCCTAGAGCTTTTGAGTAGATATCAATACAGATTGAAGTGTTTAGATCTTGATCATAATTTTGCATGTAAGTTGCTCCATTGCATACAATGGAACTTTCAACCTATTTGAAATGTTTGGGTCTTTTTAACTTCTTGCATATCCTGGATCAGAATTTAACCAACAAAAATCATTAAAAATTCCACAGTACAGAGTCAGTTTAGACAAACTAAAGATCTGGTGGGTAGTACTTTGGGAGCTAGGCAAAAATTGTAAATCATGAGAATTCTGGGTTTCTTTGAACATTTATACTACTGTATGAGCTCCTAAATGCAGTTCAGACTTGTCCTGTAATTTTCAAGTAGGAAGTGACAATGGACATTTTCTTGTAAGCAAATAACTATCATTATCACAAGCAAATGTTGCTAAACACAGGTGTTTTTGTTTTTTATCCTTTGTGAATGCTGGGAGCTTTGAGGGACAAAACTCTGAAAAGTTACATAGATTTATGTTTGTACTAGGCTACACTACAGTGCAAAATAAGACAAAGAAATGCACTGTTAAAAACCACCTCATGATCACAACATTTGGCATTCACTTCATACAGGTGCAAAGGCTTTGCAAGATACAGTACAATAAAAAGGCAGAATTCATGGAATTTAATAGCTAAATGACATACTAGAATACTACATGAGCTTCTGTAAACTTTATAAACTCTAAGGTTTTTTTTAATAGAGTCCTTTTCCATAGCATCAACAGTCAGATTACATATAACACAGGCCTTCCTAATTATATTAGTTTAATGAGATCAGTGATAAGATTCAATGTAGCTGATAACAGTACCTATAGAGTGCAACAGAAATTACACCTTTAGATCCTGAGCAAAACCAGAAAAAAAAAAAAGGCAACTCAAAAGTTTAAAAGAGTAAACAATATTTCAGGCATTATCTCATCAGATAAGAAGCAGGTATGAGAATTCAAATTACTTCAGGGCTAGATTTAACAAAACAGAAACTATTTTGTGTTTTTCCAGCAAAGTAAAAGGGGGCAAAGAGGGGAAGAAAAAAGATCTCAATGCACACTTTTTTTTTTAGCCATCCACTCTTTCTGGTCAAATAACAAATTTTTTCAACTTTGTAAGAAGCTACTTTTCACAATGGAAATTAAGAGAGAAAAATAGGTTTTAAAAAATTCTCACTGTCAGGGCCCCTTTTCTCCATGCTTTTACTTGTATTAGGGAGCCCTAATAGTTAACCTTCAGAAGTTGCTGTGAGCTTGTTACATGCTAAGCAAGAGAGGTGCATTGTGAAAGATCTCTGATCTTACTGCCAGGAGTTCAGAATCGTTATGTTGAGCAAAATGTATGTATGAAGAAAAAAACCCATTATTTTCAACTGATGACTCCAAGCTGAAGTGAATACTCTGTAAAACAGGCAAATTTCAAAACATGGCTGGGAAATGAGGAATGGGGAGAAACTCCTAAACATAGACTAAAATAAAATACTCCTAGATTTATGTTTTTCAAACCAGCAGGACTTTGCACTTGCCCACATACAAGAGCCACCAAAATATTTGTTCTGGATAAGTTTAGCTGTTGAAAGATAACAATGATTTTTTTCTCTCTCTCTCTATAAAAAGGCAAAAATTAATCTTGTTTCAGGAGACAGCACTAATTATTTTTTTCTTTACTCTATTGCATGATTTGCAATTGTACAAGGAAATCGTTTCTGTGAAAAAATAAAGCATGATGAATGCAGTAAGAAACATGTATTATTTGACAGTGCATTTCTAGCAGACATCTGTACTTCACCAAACACACATTTTTATATAATAAAATACTCTATCAGCCTTTAGATTTAGAAGTACTTGAAAGTCTTCATTAACCTGTTTTTATTTCAATCAGACGAGACTTTATTGTTTTTCAGCTTGGTAACACAAAGCATATTTTTGTTCTAATGCTTACCAACATATTTAAAAATATGATTACATTTCGTATGTTTTGCATACATGTAAGGCCAAGGAAATTCCCACAAAACAGGACCAGTGTTGCTGGTTTTGATGCTAAAGGGAGCTTATTGTTAAAAATCTGACAGTGAACTGCAGTGAGAAATCTGATTTTCCTCCTCTTTACAGAAGTCAACCTTCTGGCTGTTGCTGAAACAGCTCTGACTTCATTGACTCAACCCTGAGCAGGTTGGAAACATAGTCTTACCATTCCTGAAATAATGTTTTTCTTTCTGAAACAGCATAAGCATCTCATATCTCTGAAGTATTCTAAAAGATATTGTCAGAGATTCTACAGAGTTTTTCATACAATACCCTCTTAAGCACTATTTTGTCCTTGTATTTTTACAGGATACTTTTCAAAAAGCTTATGCATTTCTGGCAAACATCAACTTTACATTTTTGAGTCCCCTAAGGTGAAGACCTTTCTCTTGGATACAGTTATGAGTAGGGTTTGTATATGCAGAAACCTACTCTCTCCATTTCATTTTCTCAGGCTAAAAGTATAATTTAGTACATTCTTAAATTCATTCCCTGGGAAAAAATATCTGCATTCTGATAAAGCAAAGGGCAAATCTTCAGCCTTTTATCTTACCTTGCACTCTACTAAGTGTTTAAGTAGCTTATAAACTACTTTTTTCTTTTTCTCTTCTTAAAGAAATGCAAATGTAGTATTTCACTTTAAAACACAAACAACTCACATACGTTCACCTGTCCAAACCATATGCATGCAGTTCAAACCAGGCACTAAACCTTCCTCTAAACATAGGAGTAAGAAAAATACTATCTCTGTCGTTTTTACGAGTATCTCTAGCTCCCCAGGTGATCCCATACAGAGTCATGAAATCTTTCCTCTGCCTAAATATCATGAAGAAATTTAACACAAATGTGAAAGCTCTTCCATGCAAATCTCAGATACAAATTAGATCACTTCTCACACAGTCATTTTTACCAGCTTTCGCTTAAGGCTTCTTCTGACTTTTATTTTTACAAGTTTCTTCTTGTTTCTTTTGAGTCCTCGCTTGCTTTCAGCAATAGCTCCCTTTGTCGACCAAGATTGCCTCTCTGCATATAATGCAATTGCTATGGTTCCTCACCTATTTGAACACTTACAAATTCATATGAATGGGCTCTCATCCTATCTCAGAGCAGGACATGAACAACTCCTCACTGTTCTCAGTATTCACCCTCACCTGCATAATTGTAATACACAAGCTCAGGAAAATTACATAAGATCCACTCTAAGGAAGAGTATTTCAATCTGTGTCAGGCATCTGAAATATAATTTGGTCATGGTGACACCTTGCATGATTCCTTTCCCTAGGCCTGTCTTTAGTTTTTCTGAGTTTTCCCATTTCAAAATCAAGGAAGCATACTGAAAAAAATACATTTTCAAATCAACAGGACTATTACATGTTACAAATCATTTCTGCTCAGTTTATACAGGAGGATCCCATGGTTTCACTCAATTTGCTAGTAGCAAGTAGTCAGAAAATAACCACAAAACAATGTTCATTTCCAATCCGATTTTATATTCTGAACTCTGGGTCTCATAAGATTTTGTTACCAAAGTATATGCAGTTTTTCTGGAGATCAATATGAAATATGATAATAGCCTCTAGGAATGACAAGGAAAGGTTAATAAGGGACAAGCCAGCAAAGCTTAACAAGAAAAACCATTATTTCTCTTTTATGATCAGTATAAAAATGGTTTTTGTTTCTAATAGTCACGCCTAGCTCATATCCTTCAATTAGCAATTGTAGAAACTTCAGCTGGAAATTTCAAGAAATCATATTCCAAAGCAATTTAATAATTGTTATTGCCACTTAGGTCTTTCATTTATGCATTTATACAAATTCACCAAGCACAGTTTTGACCATATATCCTTTGATTGGTTGAAATCACTGTTAGAGGAACTCATTTATATGATGGTATCTGCTCCTCCTGTTATTTGTATTTTTAACCTGAAAAGAGCACAAGGTAACTTGTACAACATTTCACTGTTCCTGATTCCACATGGTTTGCTGACAACACTAAGCTGTGAGGAGCTGTTGAATTCCTGGAAGGCAGGAAGATCCTGAAGGGAGATCGTGAATTAGAAAGATGGGCAATCTCCAACTGTACAAAGTTTGACAAGGGAAAAATTTGGATTCTGCACCTGGGACAGGGCAACCCCGGATGTACAGAGAGACTGGGCAATGAGATACTGGAAAACAGTATCATGGAAGGAGACCTGGGTGTCCTGGTTGACAGAAAGTCAAGTCAGCAGAGCCCTGGCAGCCAGGAGGGCCACACCCCATCCTGGGGAGCATCAGGGACAGCATGGCCAGCTGGGCAAGGGAGGGGATTGTCCTGCTCTGCTCTGAGCTGGGACAGCCTCACCTCGAGTGCTGGGGGCAGTTTTGGGTGCCACAATGTAAGAAAAACATTAAGCTATTAGAGATTGTCCAAAGGAGGGCAATAATGGTGGTGAAAGGCCTTGAGGAGTACCTGAGGTCACTTGGTCTGCTTAGCCTGGAGAAGAGGAGAAGGAGGGGAGACCTCACTGCTTTTGGAACTTCTTCATGATGGGAAGCAGAGGGGCAGACACTGATCTCTTCACTCTCATGACCAGTGACAGGATTCAAGGAATTGGCATGAGGCTGAGACAGGAGAGGTTTAGGTTGGCCATTAGGAAAAATGTTTTTCATCCAGAGGGTGGTTGGGCACTGGCACAGGCTCCCCAGAGAAGTGGTCATAGCACCAATCCTGTCTAAATTCAAGAAGCTTTTGGACAACGCTTTCAGGCACTCTTGGGGTGTCCTGTGCCAGTCCAGGAGTTGGACTTAATGATTCTGGTGGGTCCCTTCCAATTCAACACATTCTATGACAAGTTTCTGTGATTCAAGTTTTTTCTCAACTCTTGGGTAAAGATGCAAATTGAGGACTGAGAATGAGCAAGGAATCAAGAATACAGACTAGGATATTTGCCAGTACTGGTCTCATTTATAAGACATGATTTTTGAAAAAAGTTTTCTACCTTAAATTTTCCTTCTCAGTTTCAAAGGGAAGAAATCACCTTTGTTTTTGGAGGTTGTCAACTCTTTCTGAATTCTGTGATATGAGACCATTTCTAGAGATACCTGACTTAATCTCTAAAGTCTTCTTCGTGTGACAAATTAAAATTAGATAAAGAAGATGAAGCTCAGTATTGCAGTTGCTGATGTATTTTTGTGAACACTTTTTCTCACCATTTTGACTTGTCACAGGGAGTACAAAATCTAAAGTAGGGAGAGAGTATAATGAGAGAAAAGAGAAAAGCATACAGCCTTTGAATAGCACATTTTCAAATGAATTAATTGAAAATAACAGATATTTCCTATAAACATTTTGTGCTCTTTTTATGTTAAGTGCTCTAAAAAGACACATCTTGCCATGATGCAGCAAGATTCTTGCATTTGCAAGGATATTAATGCCAAGAAATATACTGTAGGTGTTTATTTCTACTTCTAGCTTACATTTGGGAACTAAGAACAAAAAGGCTGGGCTAGATCCATATTTCTCTGGAGTCTATAAATTTCAAGTTTTTCTGTGTCTGTAAGTAGTTTGAAAATCAAGATCCCTGAAACACCAGGCTGATAACTCTCTGTCCTCTTGTGTTTTGCTTTTAAGCCACACAACTAAAATATTGTGTTTCTACTTCAAACAGAAAATGCTTGCATGGGTAGCCAAGGTAATAACCTCCTGAATACTCCTGCCTGGTTTTGTACCTTCTGTAAGTGTTCTAACCCAGTATTTACTGGCAATAATGGTGGTTGTAATAGTGGTTTATAATGGCAATAGGCACTACCCACAGTATGAGAGCTGCTGAATAAATCTCAGTTACCACATAAAACTCAGGCCAAGGATTTTTTGTTCGTTGCACAAAGTAAATAATGTTTATTGCTGAAAAACTCCAACCTCAAGTCAAGTATGTTGTGTTCTCACATATTGCATTATAACTTGCAATATTAGACTATGCTCAGCACACTCATCTGATCACTGGAGGAAACAGGAGAGTTTGTGTTTGAATTAAGATGGTTGTCGGGGAGGAATGTGAAGCAAGAATTTCAGTTTAAATGAGCTAAGATGGTGCATGATCCAACACTTTTCCTCCACAGAAAACAGATATCTTATCCTATTTCCACAACTGAACTATCAGAGACAGCAGTGCCCACTGGGACTCTGCCAGGGTAGAATTTTTTGGTATCCAGCTATCAGAAGGAGTGAGGAGAAAGCAGAACTATTGGAATGGAAGGAGATGCTTAAGCATAAAAGCCACAGGGAACAATTCACACATTCAGAACACCCAAACAAGGAGTGGTCCTCAGGAAATGTAGTAAGTAATACAAGGGAATGGGCCTACCATTTTTGTTGTTTGATTTGGGACTTTTTTTTACATAAGAGAAGTAGTCCATTTTCCATATAAACAAGTAAACCTCAAGGTTTTTTTATTTTGTCCTGTGTTTCTTCATCATAATGCAGCTACCTTTAGCACCCCTGACCATGATCTCATGCATGATTTGTGCACAACAGGCAGCAGTGTTAGCAGGGAAAACAAGCAGGAGTCTAAGTGGTCTATTTTTGTTTCTGAAATGTTTTCTTTTCTTGAACAGCTACAAATCCTATTAAAATTATTTGGCTGCCTTTCACTCCCTATAATAATCTGACTGGCTAAAAGGTGACTTTGTGGTAGCTGCTACTTGTCTTCCAGACCATACTAGTAACAGTAATTAACACAGCAGGAAATACAAATATTTCTACAAGGCAAATAATAATTGCAAGGCAACTACACTCTTTGACCAGAGTGAATAATGACTCCCAATACCTGTACAAGTTTTTGTTCTTCAGCACTGAAAAAGAGAATATGAGAAATGTCTTTTAAAGCCTATTAATTTCTGTTTAGCATCTGTTAGAGAACTGGATAATAAGAAACAGCTGAGGAGAACTAAGGAGAGATCAATATTTTCTTCCATAGATATTCTGTATTCATAGGGATGAGCTCTGATTGATTCATTTGTTGGGGAAATGAGATAAATACAACTTCAATTGGAAAAAAAAAAAGGCTTAATGAGGGCTGAAGTCTATATGAAGGAAGAATATGAGACTAATATCAAATCAAAAACCAATTCCTTAACAACTCCTCTGACTTTGTTGTCATAAAGTTTTGTGATAAAGTTTTGTGTGCAGGAAGAAGTACAGTGGAAAGAAAATGGCTTCTTCCCTAAGGCAGACTCCCCAGTGTAAAATCATCGCATCAAAACATGATAATTGTGGGAGAATAAAAGGGGAATTTTTTGGCTGAAATAGTATGAGAGCATCATTTGTCCTTCTCCAGTTTGCAGCTGGAGTAAACACCTTTATTCTTATTTCTTCTTGCTCATAAAAGTGTTGCAGAGCTGATCACAAGAATACATGCTGCAGTCCTGGGACAATGCAAGCACAAGCAGTATCAGCAAGTCAATCTGGCACCTGATGCCCTCAGAATATTGTCCCTCCAAAAAATATTTTTTTTTCATAATCATTAAAGCACATACAGAATGCTTCTTTCCTGCTCCACATCAAATTTCATTTGCTTCTCAGCCACAGATACTCATCTCAACAAATGTTAAACAGAGAGCCTACACCTGAAAGAAGCATTCTCCCATTCACAAAGGCATAGAAGAATGAAGCTTAACTATGGTATGAGAGATGAATTAGACTAATTAAAAATGAATTCTGCTCAGTGCCGTGCTCCATGCTAAAAGCTAATTACAGGTTCACACTGGGAAGTATTTTGATGCATATATTCTAACCAGTCAGTGCTGTGCATCCTTTGTCTGTACCACAGGTCTCTGTACCCTCACTGTAATCTAGTGGTTCTAGCATGTAGAGGGGGCAGGGAATAAGCAACAAAGATCCTCAGGGTAAGATCTTGGGGTCTTAAAAATCTAATCAAGGAAAGTAAATTTCACCCATGCAACTAGTTCAAAGATTTTTTTCAAGGTGCATACAGCTCACTGAAATCCAAAGACAGGTCTGGAATTTTACTTGTCACTGTTTTTTAAAGGAAAACTGAATCAGCTGTATTTAAAGTCAGATCATGGGAGCTCTGCAGTAGGCTGTCCTGAAAAGTGCAGCAACTGCTCTTGTCCAGTATAGATAGAGCCAGTGTATAGAGGGGCATAAAGTCATGAACAGAAAGAGAGCTGAATGTATAGCTGTGCATGTAGACTCAACTGCTCTTGGCAGCAAGGAATCAAGATGCAATACTTGGGCTTAGCACCAAATTACTTCTTCTGTCTTTCATCTCTTGGTGGTGGTGAAGGGGCAGAACCAGTTACAATGCCAAGTGCTGCCTTCCAGCCAGGCAGGCTGGCCCTCCCGCTTCCAGAGTTTTCAGTGGTGTGCTCTCTAGTATTACAAATATTTTCCCAATATATGACAGAAATTTCAGAGAAACCAAGCCATTCATAAGGGTTCATCCCTTATCATCAAAGCCCATCATAATATTTCATTCAGATCTCCCTTGCTCATAACTGCTAGAAAACACTAGCAGTTATGAGCAAGAAAAAAACTAGCAGAAAAAATTTCTTTTCAAATTCTGAAGAACACTAAATTAGACCATCACCTGAAATCACTGCCATAATACAGAGTAGCAAGTTTGCTTTAAAGAGTATCTGTTCATGTGATTCACTTTTCCTCAAAGCTTTGTACTTAGGTAAGTGCTCTTTTCTTCATCTAAGTTAGTACATCTCATGAAACATCCCAGTCTGCAACTCGCTCTCTGTAACTCACTTCTCTAATAAAAATGTTACTATTAATGACCCAGTAAGCATTGCAATCACTCATTGACACAAAACCACTTCTGTCAGGCCACACTGGCCCACAGGGTACAAAAAAGGCCTCATGCCACAGTATGAAAGATTAAGAAAAATGGTAGAAATATTTCAAGATTCAAATCCTTTGTTGATAATTCTCACAGCAAAATGCATCATTGTATACTAACAAGAGACATCTCTTTTTGCACACTGATGCCCTCCTTGGCTGATGAACACCCAAAAGAGTTTATGAAGGATAGAAGGGACTCTACATCCTAACATTTGAATTTCCTATCCTGCCTGGAGAGTGTGGCATCATTAATCTCAACAATTTGGTAAACTCAGCTGAGGATACATCTGGTCATGACTTCTAGGTAAACCCTAGGAGGCCAATTCCCACCTTTGGCAGTGCAATTTATTTACACATAGATGATGAAAAATCAGCTCAAAAATTCCATAGAAGGCAATAAGTCATATAAACACATACAGCAATCTGCCACAAATAAAAACACCCCAAGAAAAAATCAATGCAATACATATTAAGCAGAAATTATCTGAAAAGCACAAGATCCAATCACTTAAGCTAAACTCTGTTCTCACATACCAGAATTTTTACCCTTATTTTGAGTGCCAGTCAGTAGAGATGGAGAGGATTACAAATATTTGTTCTGGTCTCAGAATTAAAAGCTTAAGATCTGAAAGTTTTGTTTCTGTCTGGTTTTAGACAAACATTCTGGATGGTTCACACATTGGCTACATTGCAACTGTCTCTGCAGTTTGGTGGGGAAAATGTAGGGGTTTAAGTTTTATTTTATTCATTGATTTTACAGGAGTCTTTTGGAGGCCAGATAATTCATCTGAGTGGGATGCTAAGTGCTAAAGCTACTAGGTGTCTTGTCTTGCTTCATCATGCTTTGGCTTCTTCATATTTCAGAGGAAAGTATCTCGATATTTGGGGATAAGCTGAGATATTTTCCCTTATACAAGAACTGAATGAAGTTAAAATAAATGTTATTTCTAAAATATTCCCCTGAATACTGCTAAATAAAACCAGATTTCTGAATATATGGAGAAGGAAAAAAAAAAAAAAAAAAAGAAGAGAGTGTTGCTGCATTTGCCATTAAACATTAACAATGTCCCGAGTCATAAAACAAGAGAGAGATATATACAGTCTTTATTTCTCATCCTGGGAGATCATCAGCCACAGAACTCTCCCAGGCCTGTCTCCAGTAATGACCAATTTTTCACAGAGCTTCCATCTAGAAGAAGATGAGGTTATGTCCCAGGACAGAAGGAACCTCAAAACATAATTCAACCTTTCCTGAGAAATGGAGTTTAAATCAGAATCCTGTCCAAATGCACCTTGAAAATACCCAGGGAGGGAACTCTACTACCTCCCTGAGGAGGTTGCTCCAGCGTATGACTGTTCTTACTGTGAAAAACACCTTGTGAAAATATCTTATGTGAGGATTAAATCCCTTCCAATGCAATTTGGACTCATTTCACCTTGTCCTCTCCATGAGGCCTTTTTTATAAACTGCTCTGTATCTTCTAATGCCCATGCTGATATTTAGAACTATACAATTTAAAGCTCTGAAAAGTTAGATATTTTTGTTTGTGCTCAGATGAAATGCGAACTTTAAATAAAACATGTCTCCAAATCTTCCCAAAGCAGCAACAACAGGAACTCTAACCATTACAATCCACATTCCATGAATTACAAAATACTAATGGTAGAAGAAATCCAGTGAAGTCACATAAAATTTCAACTTAAGGAACTTTTTTACAGCACCTTCCTCTACATATCAATAATATAGTTTCTTTCTAAAGCATCAAGAAGATCTTTAGAGATTTGTCAATGAAGTATGTGTGAATTCTGTTTTACTTTCTTTTCCAACCTTTCACTCTAAACACATAACCATGTTTAAAGGAAGAAAATGTAGGCAATGGAATCAGGCATAATGCAGCATAAGACTAAAATGTAAGAGGGCAAACAGTAGTACTTAAACCTTTCCTCTAGCTCTTGGTAGATTACATAAACATAACTGCATGGAACAATTTTCATGTTATTTTAAATATTGAATACACGTTCCATAATACTTTTGTTTAAAATCCCTCCCTGCATGTATAGCAATTAATCTTATCACATTGCAGCTGGTGATGCACTGTTCCATGAGCACACTATGTTTTCAACTGGACAGTCCTTTTTTATTTTCTCTTTTTATTGTCACATCACCATTGGAAAGAAGGTTTCCTGGAACTTATTTCATTTCACATCGGATAATACCAAGCCTTCATTCAATACATTACCATAAAAATTAAGTATCAATTATCATATTTACATGAGGTCAGTGAACAAGTACAGGAGATGGAAAGCCTAAAGGATTCATTGTATCTTCTGCTACAAGGTTGTAAGAGAACTCTTGATGAGAATAAGGAAGCAATGAAGAGGAAATAACTCCATTTTTTGTGTGCAGCTATTTTTCATATAATGCCATTAATACTTAGGTAAATAATTTTGAAACTAACATGTCTTCTTCATAATCTGCCTTCTCACAAAAGAGCACAACATTAGCCTCTTTTTCTTCGGCTATAAGTCAGTCACTTTGAAATGAGGCACTGATGGATTTTATTTTTGAGGAATTTTCCTCTCTATTTCTGAATTACTACATTCTAATCAATATATACATTCACAACATGCTAATGTAATCAAACATTAGAAGTGGTCACTGCAAACACAGCATAGTATTTATGTCATGCATGTTTGAAAAAAAAAAGAGGAAACCCACTTGTGAGAGAACTTGCAAAGGAGAAAAAATACTTGTGAAACCGTTGTAAAGCAGAAAGGCTGAGTATTATTTTCAGGAGTAAAAACCTCTTTGCAATACTAATAGATAATCTGTAAATATTTAATTTTGCTTCAAGGAAAGGAATTAGCAGAACAGTGCTCTTTGATCAATATTTGCAGCATTGAGTATAATTTCCAATGGGCTTGAATAACAAAATGCTATGTGTTGACTAAAATATGCTACACACCATTAAAGCTTAATATAAAGGGTCATGAAAAACTTACTTGATCAGGAGGAAGACAATAATCTGATCTTAGTCTGATCAATCATTTCTTGCATTGCAGTAGCACTTGTAGCCATTCTTTTCTGGAAGCTTTGCAAATCGTGGACAAATTCAGTCCCTGAAATCAGGAGGTTAAAGTTATTAAATAAATTAAGATGACTTTAAAGAAACAGGACAAATGGAAGTATGAGCAGTGAGAAGGTAAAAAGCCCAGAAAGGTTTGTGTTCATAGATTAATAAGGTGTTCAGTTCATCATTTTGAATAGGAATCATATTGCTTTCATCTTTCTAGCTTATAAAATGAATAAGAAAAAGTTATTGTAGCTTTTAACCCAATTTCATTTCATACTTTGCCATGAAAGCCAAAAAAGGAACAGCAAATGAGAACAGAAAAGCCTCAAAGAAGTCAGCACTGGTTGTGACATCCAGGAACCGTCCAAGCAGTTCAATGCTCTGTCAACATCAGGAAACCACCAAGCACCATTTGGGAAACATCAGCATGTGTACTTAATTCTGGTCTTTTAAATTTCACATTCTTTCAGAAGCTGAAAGAAACAGCTGAAAGAAAGCTGCCTTGAAACAAATATTGTTCCCATTTTTCATTCAAAATCCTTCCACATATTTGATTCCAAGAGAAAAGTACAAACAGGGAATTTCACATCATATAGGTTTCTAGTGCTAAAATCTTTCAGAAATAAATTGTTGCAATCAACCTGCTTCTCAACTCACCACCCTTTCTGTTGCACCATGTTAAAAAGTCCAGCAATATGGACCTGCTCCAGGGCAATATGGACTCCGGATTCAGAGTATGGAATGACCATCTTTTTTCTCAAGGTTGAACATGGATGAAATCATCCCACGACAGAAGCACACAAACATTGCTCTCACTTGCAAAGGAAGAGACAGGGCAGGGACTTCCAGTGCAGGCAAGCTCCGTTCCCTCTAGACCCTCAATCTTCCAGGGCAGAGTTTATTTCCCAGAGTACATCCCCTGTGGCAGATGCTGGATCATATCAACAAAGATAACTTCTGAATACACTTGCATAAAGTGTATTTCACCTATCATTTCTAACCAGTAAAAGGTTTAGTCAAGTAGCACTGTATTTCACATTTAAGTTCACATATCCTTCAACTCCCATAAGGTTTTTAAGTGATATATGTCAAAAACTGACTTTGAATGTCCAAGGAAAGCAAATGGAGAAAACTATATATAATCTTACATAAATTGTCACTTATTCTTCAAGTATGAATCAGTAAAATAATTCCTAACATTTTCATAATTTCTTTTCAAATGTAGACCTCCTTTTTCTCTTGAAGTATTCTGAATTATCTTAGATTATTATACATTTCTTATGATTGACCAAGAGTTATGTTAACACTTTATGATTGTTTTTAACAATCTGATCCCCCATTGTTACTAACTTTAATCAGGAATCACACATAATCCTAATAATCAATGAGGGATTTTAGAGATTAAATTTCAACAGAGCAACTGAAATAAGAATTCTGGCAGATCTCAGATGCACTGAGATCTTACTGATGCAGACAGATCTCAGATCTGAAATGTCATTCACAATTACCCCGAAGACCTTGGCTCTGAATCTCCAAATAACTCCAGCATTACACAAGCTCTCATCTTCCTGCTGACAGGTTTCAGGATTTGATTTCAAGGGAGTATAAAATTCATCCTTCAGAAGTATTGGGTAAGATAAGAGTACCAACTTAACATGGTGGGGGAAAAACATAAAGCCCCTCTGTCTATTCTCACAAATTAAGCACCAGCATGCAAACAATTAGGAAACAAACAGAAAGAGAATGCTTCCCCTATGCAGCTAACTAAAGATTTCCAGACTATTTTTTATTCAGTATACTGTCTGAGACCTCAGGATAAAACATTCCTCCTACTGACAATAGAGATGCCTCAGAGCCAGATTGCTAGTCTTTTCCATTTTTTATGTGAAGGACTTTATGAACCATGTTTCTTCCTATCCTCAGCTGCTATTCATCTTCTAATATGTAGTTACATTTGCAATTGCACACAAAAAGTAAAGTTCTTTTATGTTTCATTCTTTTCAGAGATCTTGGTTGTGTTATAACCACTATAACCTCAGTGGTCTCTTACACCCATCTATCACTGGTTACTATTAATCTTTAAGTTTTTGTGTGATTAAATTGGAACTGGACTCCTGTTCTCTGAAGAGAAACATGGAAAAGTCACTTGTATATACTTTGCATGCAGACATAACTTTCTGTACTCTGAATTCCACACCTATGTGTCCAATAGGTACACAAACACAAATAATATTCACAATACAATTCTTAATGGATTATGATGGATATTCAATTTAAAAATTACTCTTGATTATCAATTTCTATTGAACTGGCATAACAATTCTGCATGAGTTTTCACAGCATGGAAAAATACATCAAAAATAGAAGCAGAGATATAGATAGGAAGAGATTGCTGGTTTCTGCTCAGTAAAGCATAAATTCTAGATATTTTATATTCATAAGTGCTGTCATAGTCCTAAAGAACAGGGAAAAGAAAAAGAAAAGTCAAAAATAATATCTCTGTGGCATCATTTCCCAGGGAGCCAGAAAGTACATTCACTAAAAAAGGTTACAATTTTGTTTGGCAAGATGGATATTCGCAACTTGACTCATTAACTGCTCTTTGGTAGAATGACTTAAATAAATCAAATAGGTTTTCTCATTTCTCCTCTCCAAAGAACTTTATCCCAGATAATTATACATGAAGACAAAACGATATTTTACAGGAAGATTTAATATCTCCCAATTTCATGATCTAAAATTTGGAACACCAAAATTAGTTTATTGGAAAGTATTAATTAGGATGGCAGGTGAGAATGCATGTAAACACACACATATCACCAATTATTTGGTCTGGTATAAATTTTCTCCTAGGAGAAAAGACAATACATGCTTTCCAATAAAGACAGGCTTATCTACTGTGCAGAGTGATCATACTCCATGCCACTTACATGTCTACATGGTCATGGCTTTTTTGCTTGCTCCTGACCTATCAAATTTTTGGTAGTTGTCTGGCTTAATTCTGACCAGGTGATTTCAGGGAAAGACAATTTGCATAGGTTAAAAATTACACCTATGTCCCTTTCTAATTTTTAAATTGTTTTATATTGCTTATTCACTTTGTGTTTACTTTACAAAAAGCATAAAATCAGCACAGCATTACTGTGATTCAGATAGAAATCCCTCCCCCCCAAAAAAAATTATTTGTGCATCTGAAAAATATTCCATCTGCTGATTTTTTTCTTCTGGTACGCAATTATCATCAGCAAGAAGCTGCAAATGCCATTTGATTATTGAATCGGATTTAGGTAAATCTTTCAGACTATAGGACAGCTGGTATAGGCACTTAGTCTGAACACCTGTGATGGGCAAAAGAGTCTTAACTAGAGGAGTTTTTACTTAATTTATTCATTGCCAGTAACACCAACTTCTGAATAATAATTCAGGCACTGGGAAAAAAACTTCAACATAGAATTATGGAATACAATAAATATTTGGAGCTGGAAGTGTTAAGGTCACCTAGCCCTACCTCCAGCAGAGAGAAGGGTCATCTCTCATCAGGTTGCTCAGAGCCCTGTCCAATCTGACCTTAAATGTTTCCAGGCATGGATCATCTACCACCCCTCTGGACAACCT
The DNA here is from genome assembly GCF_027887145.1 of Ammospiza caudacuta. NCBI lineage: Eukaryota > Metazoa > Chordata > Aves > Passeriformes > Passerellidae > Ammospiza > Ammospiza caudacuta. The sequence continues at coordinate 28,626,493 of NC_080593.1, read as the reverse complement.
GTTCCAGTGTCTCATCACCCTCAGCATAAAGAAGTCCTCGCTTATATCCAGTCTAAATCTGCCCTCATTAGTTTAAAACCATTACCCCTTGCTCTATCACAGCAGACCTTGCTAAAGCTTGTTCAAACTTTTCTTAAATGACCTGTTTAAGTACTGAAAGGCTTCAATAAGGTCACCTCAGAACCTTTTGTTCCCCAAGCTGAACAACCCCAACTCTCTCAGCCTTTCTTCATAGGAGACCTATTCCAGCCCCCTGATAATTACTGTGGTTCTCTGTTGGACCCATTCCAACACATCCATGTCTTTCCTGAGCTGCAGATCCCAGAACTGGAACACTACTCCTAGTGAAGTCACATCAAAACAGAGTAGAGGGAAAAAATCACCTCCCTTGATCTGCTGGCCACACGGCTTTCAGTACAGCCCAGGAGAGGGCTGGTCCTCTGGGCTTACTTACCTGTAAAAAACCTTTTTAATGTTTTTTTTGTATTCCTTGCCAAGTTCAGCTCCATCTGTGCCTTGGCCTTCCTGACCCCTTCTACACAAGCAGGCAGTGTCCCTACACTCTCACAGGAGTTTGTCCAACATGTCAGTCTTGCTCTCCATTCCTGAATATCTTATTTGTGGGGATGGAGAGCTCTTGCACTCTGTGGAAAGCATCCTTAAAGACCTACAAGCTCTGGTGTGCTCCCTTATCCCTGGGGGCAGTTTCTCAGGGTGCTCCATTGACTGATTCCTTCAACAGAGGGGAGTTTGCTTTCTGTCTGCAGGATGTCAACAACTTCCCCTGGGGACAGTGGTCCTACAAGGGCACTGCTTGTCACAGTGACAGGCATTAAGGCAGCCTGGGGGAGAAAAGTCATCAAAAATTTACTTAATCTAATTGAGCCTGGAAAAACAGTTTGAATATTGATTTCTAGCCCCTTGACCTTTTTGAAATAACATAATTGGCCCTGAGGAAGGAAAAGCTACACACTGCTGATATAAATAAAAATATTTATTAGGTCTTGACAGAATATGTTCAATCTTTTCCTGGTTCTACAAATTAATTTTCATGGCAAGGAGTATACAGATTATCCTCAGAGTTATTAAGCAAACTTATAAAATGTATATTTGATTGAGGCAAGTGAAATATAAATATTTTTAAAACTCAAATTTTAATGTATTTTCAAGCCTACATATCTGAAATCTTTCTCAGATACTTCTACTAGAGAATATAGAATTTCTAAAACATTCTTAAAAGTTAATTCTAGACCTGCTATGTAAATTGAGGCAAAAAAAAAAAAAATCAAGTTGTTAATATTACTGAATGTAGTTTACCATTAGCGAAAATTAATAAGGGCTATATCTTATTTTGTCATGTTTGCACTATTAGATAATGCCTAAACAGCAGTAGTGTTCAGAAGAATTTATTCAATAATAATAAAGTTAAATATATCATCTTCCTTGCAGAAATAAAAATATTCTAATTTGTCATTTATATTTGATAACTTCTGATCAAGTGTCAGTTAGTGGATTTCCTGCCTCCAGGCCAGGCATCTGTGTCATCACTCTGTTCTATCCCCTCAGAAGGCAGAGCCACAAGTGATATGGACTGGTACCTTCCTTTAAATGCTGCTCATTCATTCCAGTTTCAGAATATCATTCAATAAAAGTCTAGTCATAAACTTGCCATATAACAAGATTTCTCCAGAGAAACTACTTTAAACCAGCAGTTCTCTGATATATCAAATGATAATCACATCATATTTTCTTTTCCCCATTCAGTCATTGAGATATTACTCTGAGAAAAGAAAATATGATAAAGATTTATTTATTTTAAGCTTTGTTACATCTGAAGAAAAGTAATTCATCCTCCAAAAAAAGCCATCTTGCTGCAACTAGAACAAAAATAGCTTTATTTATGTGGAAAAAAAAATCACTTTACCTTACAATCATTCATATCAATAACATAATAATTACTGTACATTTCTCTTCAGTAGAGAACCAGCTAGAAGCAGATTCAGGCCTCAGAACCCAGACAAGAAAATGAATTACTTGAAGACTTAATCAGCACTTATACATGGCAGGAAGTGATGCTTATAAAGGCAGCACCAAGATTTTGGCCTGTTGGCTACCGTAGTGCCATAAATAATTAGGAAAATTTGCCCTGAGGAGGCAACAAAGGTATTTGATATAATCATTAAAGATTAGAGGACTGAAAATTATTCTTAGTAGTGCAGCTACACAGCTTTTACACCCTTGGGAAGTAGGTGGATACTACCACGGCTTTCCTAGATAATAATACCAAAAATACAGTTACAGTTCAGGGTATAAGCAGCAATAATTGCAGTCACCAAAAATCAATCCTGTTGTGGCAAGGGGCTTTGTTACAAGGAAGCATTTAACTATTGATTGTACTGATCTCTCAAGGTATTTTGCTGGTTGCTACATTAAAACAATAGGTGAATCATTATTCAAGGCCATATGTTTATTCTCAAGGGGAAAAAAAGATCCAAGGCATTACTAGAGACTTTATTTACATTATTAGGCTCAAGACACATTTTCCCTTCCTTGTTGTATTTTCAGATGTCACTACTATAATTCAAGCAGTAACTCAATTATGTCTTAGCAAAACCGTCAGGGTTTATCCCACCCCAAAGATGATTGGACTTCTTTGTGGTAAAACACTGCCACCCAACAGCTAAACAAGACTTCAAGGTTTTCAGAGCCTGTTCCTTATCAAAATAGTTTCCAGGATTACACTTTTCTGATAGGTGAAAGCAGCACTATTGCCTAGACCTCTCCATCAGGTGTCAGACAAAGAGAAGTCTGCACAAGCCCCACCTGAGGGGATACAAACATCAGAACATCCAGTGCCAACTCAGTGCAGCAAACAACCTGGCCACTGACAGCCTTACAGACATCTGCTTTTCCCCTGGGACACAACAGATCAGCTGCTCTCAGATTTAAGAAAATGTACAATTCCTATCCACTTCTTCCAATGGAAAAAGAAATAGAGTCATGAAGATTTCCAGTCACTATTCCAGGCATGTTCAGATGTTAATGAGACCATGGCCCAAATTCTGTCATATATATGTACATCCATCTCAGCATGAACATTGTACCTGCTTTTGACAGCAAAAAGAGTTTATTTTCATGAAGTTTAGGAAATTACTTATTATTAGACAAATTTTGCTCTGAGTGTACAGTGCTAACAGATGGATAATTGTTTACAAATGGTTTATAAATAGTCAGAAAGAAAGCTTTGAATATTTCACTGCTTTGCAAGGAACTTCCTATAGGTACACGATAATAGTGTGAAGAGATTAATCTAAATTGTATGGTAGGTGACTAATTTCAGATTCAGAATGGGGAAGAGGGGGAGCAAAGGCCCTTTTGACTGCCCACAAATGGAAATGCTACACAAGGCAAATGAATGAAGGGAACAGCTCAGCTCCCTTTCTAAAATAGAGTCTGCAGGCTCAAACAGAGCAAAGAATGGAATCACATTCTGGGTAATCTCAGAATTTTAAAATGTGTGAAGGGATTTGGAGCTGGAAAAAGCTGCACATAAAGCTGAAAGAGCTTTGTTAGCTGCTATTATTGTACATTCAGCAATAAGGGGCGGGGGCCAAATTCACTGCCATTTATTAGTAGATAGAAATTAAATTTTAAGAATCATTGGGATCTATTCAATGTAAAATTCAATCCAAAGTATTTTGGGATATTTATACCATAAGAAGTTTTTCAAAACATTTCTCATTTCCTAGTTACTAGAACTAATATTAGCTGCACATGAATATCAAATGTAATTCCATTTCAAGTATTTTTTTCCTTAATACAATATCCTAAATTCAATCTGCCCTATAAATGGTTCTGTTAAAGGCAGTTGTTTGAAATACCAGCATACCAAACCACATCTCTATTGCAGAGGAGACAGAAAAGAAGTATGAAGAGAGAATTTATAAGATCCAAATATAGATTGGCTATTCCCTCCTCATTCTTCCATTGTATGCTATTCATTTAAATATCTGCTTTATAATTCTATCCTCAGTATCCTCCCCACAGGTATTTTTATACAAATTGAGAATAAAAGTGCTTAGGATTACATTTGTCTATTCAAATTCAGACACCATTTAAAAGTTAGCACCACTTAGTTCACATTATATGAGCCAGATTTTATTGCAGTTTTAAAATGCTACATAAGGAATACAGTTGCACTATAGAGAGAAACTGAAAAATATCTGCCAGAGGTACAAATGGTGACAGGTTTTTTAGCTATAGCACCTGTGTGTCTCCAGTACTGTCATGTGTGCTGGAGGAGAATGGTGTACATTAGAGTGAGAAAGGAGTCTTCCCTAATCTGGCTTTTCTAGAGATGTCACATGAGTGCAGAAACTTAGAGCAGCACAGATACTGATCTGTCAGTGAATGCATCCCATTCAAAACCAGTATATCCACAAGGAGACCTATTATAACAGGACCCTGTTTAGTCCCTTGGTTTTTTGACTTAATGGAATATCAGAGCAGCAACTAAAGGAGACATTTCTCAGAGAATCTGTTAAATCTTTTCTATAGGTGTACTATAGAGTCGAAGAACTTTCCTAATAAGGGAAGAGGTAAAATTAAAAAGGAATGAAAGCTTGCCTGTGAGCAAGTGACACTAAGAAAACACAGTGATTTTTTCTTTTTTAAATCATCCTATATATTGCAGTAATGAGAAAGGATCCTTGCCATTGAGAGGCACTAAAAATGCTTCATCTGGACTTCTTTTCAGTAAACCTTTGGCTTTCACATCATTGCCTTACATCTGTGATTTCCCAATCATTCTACTATTGCCAACCTATTGTACACATTTCAGGATGCCAGCCAAATTCTGATAATGGCATCATTAAGAGAGTGATATTGCGATGGTAAGTGGTGTATTACTTTGCTCATTTTGGCAATCATGATGTCAGTAATATCCTGTTCCTTAGGAGGCCTAATTAAAGTCTTTCGTTGAAATAATCAACATTCGTGTTCCCAACCACTTTGCAACTACAGTAATTCTTTGTCTGCCAGCTGTGAGAATTTCCTATCCTATCCTCTCACATCAGTAAACCAAAGGGAAAAAGTTCATTTCACACTTACATAATATAGTCATGATTGAGGTAGTAACAGACATATTTTGCTTGTAATAATAAAGCTTAAGTTGTAAACTAAGCTTGAAATAGACTCTACCCAAAAAAATAATGTATCAAATTCAGCCCTAACAAAATATTTTCAGGAACCACTACCTTTTAATTAATAGATCAAACAGCTAATCCAGTCACTGATGCAGGGAGAATATGACCAGACTTCATTAGGATCTAAAGCAACCAAAACCAGCAAGCAGTAGAATTTATTTGTATCAAAAGTCATTTGCAGAAGATTTACTGTGAGTAGGACTCTGGATCACGAATTCTAAAATATGAAACTAGCCTTGAACCACATCAGAAAAAATATATTAAAAACAAAGACATACTATCTGGAAAATAAACTAGAGGAAAAGGTACTGCTGTGCACTTTTGACTCTCTTTCTACCCGTGTTACTTGGCATAATGGCTTGAATCTAGAGCTAACAATTATTTCCTCCATAAGGCAGAGCCTCATGTCTGAACTTTAGTCTGAATCCACTGCCAAGGAGAGCCATCAGCTCACTGTAGAAATCCAGAGAAATTCTGTCTAAGCAGAACTCAAGATGCCAAAATAATACCATGTAAGAAATGTGAACAAGGAACATGAGCACCGTTATGTGCCTGGGATCCACAGCTTAAAATCCTTTTCTGAAATAAAAGGACCTATTCAAAAGATCCTTTTAAAGAGAGATTCATGCTCTTCTTTGTACACAGCTGGGAGAGGATATATATGTCTCCTTCTTCAAAGCCCCACACAAGAAAGGTTTGAAGCCCCACAGAAGGATAATTGAAGACACCTTGAATCCCATCAACTTAACATTTCAGTACTGTGGAGAAAAGAATGCAGGATTCTACATGCAGGAAAAAACCCAGAAGAATCATAAAAATTTTAAATTATAAAGACCTTTGGATGCAGTGTAGTTCAACCTCTTGTTCAAAAAAACCTAATATAATTTCTGAGAAACTTAATCTAACTTCATATTCACTCAGGACTTTGCCCAGACAAGTTTTAAAGACGTCCAGGGCTGGAGATTCCACAGCCTATTATACTGCTTGATCATCCACAGTGAGCAGACTTTTCTTTATGTCCAGTTCTGTAGTAGTGTTTCTTGTGCCTTCATCACAGACCTCTGAGAAGAGTCTAATTTTATCTTGTCTATAACTATTCATTAGGTATTGGAAGACTCAATTTGAAGAGCTTAAGTCTATGTGTCCTATTTAGAAAAGTATTCAAATGCTCAGCTCAACATTATTTTGGATGCACAGGGAAGGAGAAATGCACAGCTCAACACAGGTCAAAACTGGTCAAAATTTTTCCATGCACTATAAAGGATATTTTTTAAAAGTTTTTACTTCCCTTTGATTCACAAAGTGGTAATAATATATTTGTTTCTTTTTGTAGGCTTACTCACCAATAGGAAGGCATTTCATAAATAGCTAATTGGAGAATGTCATATTTGTAACTGGAACAGTCTGAGCTGGATTTGCTGACAACAAGATAAATCGTGCCAAAGCTGGGAAACTTGGAATAATATTGCTGGCATGCACAAGTAATAAAAATTTTAAATTTAGTTTTCACATTTTAGAGTATCTAAAATTACTAGTCCATGGGATTCACTAGCAAAAAAATTCATGAAGCAAGTAAAACCATTCAACATTTTGCATATTTGGAAAGGCTGTGTAACATTCAGCTGCTGTTAGCAGTTCTAAATCCCGTAAATTGTAGGCTTTAGAGTAGGCCAGTTAATTGAAAGATGGAAACAACTTCAGCAATTTCTTCAATTTCAGAAAGATGATTCGGTACAGGAACCATTTTTTTCTGGTTATTCCACATTACCTGAGAAATTACCTGTGTACATATATTTGACTGTAAAACAGTTTAGTAATTAAGCCTCAAAGAAAATCTTAAGGTCTAAATGTGATGTTTTTATAAGCTGATAGTGAAATTCTACAAATTCTTCATGGAGCCACTGTGTTCAATGCATCGGCTCCTTGTGACAGATTGCATGATGGTACAAACTACATCTGAAGTTAAAGGCTTCCTCTTGAGTCAAACCTGTCCTAGTTTAATTAAAGGTGTGATTTCAACTCCACAAGACCAGAAATGTGACATCTTTGCCTTCTCTAATTTAATTCACACTTCACTGGCATTTTTTAGGTAATTTTCATCTCAGGTTAAATTGATATACATCAAGATTGTACTGAGTGCAACCCCATGGATGGACTAACTCAAATTTTAACCATCTGAAACTACACTGGTAAAGACTCAGTGTGTTACACACTAACAAGGCTGGTAGCTGGAGGAAAAAAAAAAGACACTATCTGGCCCTTACATTACATAGCCAACTGTGAAATTCTGTACATCTAAAAAAGAGGTTGGGGAGAAGATAGCAAAAAACCAGATCAGCATTGCCTAAATAGCATAACAAAGATTTCCAGCTTGTACCATCTGAACCTTGTTTTCACCGAACTCTTTGAACATACTTTCACTGTTCTATTTTTCATTCTACAGGCTGTGTCAAATATTAAACATATTAATCCACCTACTCTTTGGTATTACACAGTTTTCATAGCTAAAGTGCTTAATTAGGTTTTGATTTGCAGTTTCTAATTAGTAGCAGAGGCAACAAGATGTAGTAACAAGCTGTAGTACAGAACTACCAGATTTAAGGAGGCAAGAGGCATAATAATTTAAATTACTCATACATATTTTTGGATCCTAGAAACATAATCACTTAAGAAAAAGATATGACCATATTCTAAGCAAATTGCCTAAAAGAAAAATATTATAATGCAACAGAAGTTTTAAAAATTAAGCTTAAAAATTCTTGCTTAAAAATCCGGATTTTTAAATAATTTTTAAAATCTGTAGTACAAAAAACCTGAGAAAACAAGCATAATTTCTTCAAGTGTTTTGTTCTATCTTGTAGCAAGGTTGGGATGAGCAGATAGATTTTTGCACTACACATTGAGAGTGTTAACTAAATAGAAGATTTTTGAGACATTACAAGTGTGTGCACACTGTTATTATAAGAATTTTTTCAACTTCCATACCAAGGATCAAGGAGTCCTGGGTGTGGCCTGAGATCATCTCAAACACTGAGGAATGGGGATAGGAATAATTTTCTTTGTTCTATTCTCCAGTTACTGGAGTGGGACCAAATCCTCACTTACAAAGATTTTCATTCATTGTAATATATTTTTGTTATTACTACTTATTTCAATAGTCTTGTTCAGTTCCTGCTTGAACTGCTAAATCCATTGATTTAAGGAGTCAACACTGCCAGTGCAAGAGTTACTTTTCATCTGTGTCATAAGAAAAGATGAAAGAGACAATCTGAATTACAAAATTCTTCAACTATTGACTTCACTTCTATTTGCAGCTAAGTAAGCATAACCAGATTCCAAACTGCCTTGGGGTTAAAGTGTTTCTCCCTGTACCACTTCTTGTCACCTCTATCTGACCTCTCCACAGTCCCTCAATATCTTTTCTGAGACTGAGTGAGAATCTCAATTTCATTGCTGACATCAGACTGTTGATTTATTGGTATAGCAGCACTACAATGTATTCCTTACTATTCCCCATCCAATACTTTATTACCAGAACATCTTGTTTTGATTTTGTACAACTGCTGCTCATTAAAGCAGACTCTTCATCCAGCTATACTCCAAAAGAGGCAAGCCTATTTCCTGAGTTATTACAGGTAATTTGGAATCCTGGATGGCAACTAAAAGGTCCATATAACAGTTCTGGATACATTTAAATACATTTCTCTACTCTAGAACTACAGGAAATAAATATTGCTTTCAGATGTCCTACAGGCCATAAATATCAAGCCAAATAAGTCATCCAGAAAACAATTCAAAGCATCATGAAAATATAAGAGATGGATTTACTGGGACTGAAGTGCTCTGACCTATCCACTTGGACAAAAAATTATATGAACTTTTCCTCTCAAAGAATTTAGTTCATGCAGAGATGAAGCCCATTGAGAAAAAAACAACAGTTTTATTTCAGGTCTTGATGAGTAGAAGAATGCTTAGCCAGGTTGCAGAAACTGGAAAAGTAGGCAGCTGAAGCTTGGTATAGCACAGCCACCAAGGTGTCATCTCATTTCAGTGTTAGCAATGGATTTGGATTTTATAGTTGTGTATTTAATATTCTGACATGACCCATGGATCTGTGAGCTGTGGGCTTTCTAGAGTTTTGAATCTCCAAGTCAGAATGGATGTAGAAAAACTTGAAGAGATCAAAAAGCTGCCAAAATTGCCTGTTCAAGAGTTTTTGGAGGTGGGAGAGAGGCAGCTGAGGGCAATCTGACTGTGATGTAGGTGGGAAGCAGATGAGTACTTCCAACAACCTGAAAGCAAACTGTTTTGGGTGGTACCAAACAGTGTAACAAGAGAGAATGTTTGCAAACCACAGCATGGGAAATTCAGATTGGACATAAGGAAGGATTTTCACTGGAAGCATGAAACCCTGGGGAATGGTGTCTATACATCTTGTGAAACATCTGTTCTTGGAGGCTTGGAAAATTCAGCTCAACAAAGCTGATATGGTTGAGACATGTCCCTGTGCATAGCAGGGGGTTTGGACTCTGTATCTTTAGAGGTCCCTTCCAACATTTCTGTGTTTCTATGGATCCAAATATGTTTTTTTCCTCACTCAGAAAAAATTCCTAAATTTATTCTTTCCTGTCCTTACTCATTTAGAAACACCTTTCTTACAGAGTCCAAATTGAAGCCAATAATCTTTGCAATGCAAGAAAAGGGACTAAAATGTCTTCCCACAGTCCTCTGCAGTACTGCACAATTTCTGCAGACAAAACCCATACAAGTTAACATTTCCTTATTGGCTCAGACACCAGCAATGGCATTACTGTAGCAAGAGAAGAGCTCAGGCACACTTTGCAGCCACCTCTGTGAAGATTAACTATATTCTCAACAGAACCTAATACAACTAGGTTAAAGTAGACAGGATTTGTCTACAGCAAGTTGGAAATAATTCCTTCCAGCAAGTTTGAAATAATGCACTCACTGTTAAATGAGGTAATGTGACAGTAAATATCCTGCTTCAGACATGAATGCAGCTCCCTGGGCAGTACATTTCTCATAACATTCTCTGGTTAGAATTAACTGCTTTTAGATTCTGTCAAAAGTGGCTCAACTATAGTTACCAAAGTTTTTCATCCTTCACCTACTTTCATACATTTGACATCACATTATGTTCATGCCTCTTACAAGCAAGCTTATTTCTGAATTATTTTCTAACAGAAAGACTTGTCCATTTACCCCCAAGGCCACCATGTTCATCAGAGGAAGAAGCACATCATAGGGATGTCACAGTGCTCCCATGCAGTTTACTGTCAGAATGCAGGCAGGAGTCTGGTGTCAATCTGTGCTACACTGAGAAATCCTTGAGAAAACAGAGACTTTCTCACTATTGTGAACCCATTTCTGTCATTATTTTTTAATTTTATCACTCATACTAATTCTGGTGAGGGCATTTGGGACTCACAGAGTGGGGGAAGATGATGTGCTATTAGAAAAATGAGTGCCACCCTGACATATTAGTGCACCTGAAAGAAGTAACACTAACATGCAGAGCAATCAGAGACAGACTGTGCCAGTGATGAGCTCCATCTGAATGCTTTGTGGTTACTCAGCAACCGAATTACTGAGAATTCTCTGCCCAGAATAATGACCCAATTCCTCATAATCTCATTATATGAATGTTCAGCTCTCCCTTTGCTGTCTCAGGCAAGATGCCACAAAAAGGGAAATAAATAAAAGATTATGTAACCACGTAACTATGTAATACTGTATTGCCATTGCTAACAGACCAAATGATTCATGCAGAATTACAAGGCTTCAGGACTCAGGCTTGTCAGGCTTGCTCTGCCTGAACTTCTCTTGACCTGCCTCTGGTTTTGTTTTACCTAGTTTAGATGTGACAGCAATAATTTCTTGTATTGACCACAAGTCTACGGCTGATTTATTTTACTTTTGTTTATCTTTGTATAGTGCAACTTTATATCCTTTCATTTACAAATCAATAACAAGCAGTTATCCTATGGAAAATGGAATGTTTACAACTCTAACGTGTTGAAGAGAAGATGCAGTGAAGAGAGCCACAAGCAGAGGATGCTGAAGGAGAGGGCACAGGCTGGCACTGTAAGTCCCTTGACTATAAAGAACTTATCCACAGTCAGTTAAAGACATGTAGACCTGGAGCTGGACAGAACTCATTTTAGGGAATAAAAAAAACAAGAGTCTAAGATAAGGAAAATCACCATATATTGTAAATTTAGGTTTAATGGAGAACTACATACCAATGAAAAAAGAGAGGCATAAAAGTATGTCAGAAAATGTATAAAAATCAGTCCTGATCAATCTTAGAACAAGCAAGAAGAGACTATCTACACAAACATATTCCTCACACCATGTCAAGATGTTGATAGTTCACTATAATACCACACCAACAGCATCAGCAGGAAACCATCAAGCTCAACAGCCAGACCATCAGTAGAGACATGAGGCTAACACTTGAAATGGGGTAGGAAAGAGGAATTGTACATGTAACAAGTTTACCTGTGTTATTGGTATGATTTTCTTTTTCTGTTAGAACTACTCATAGAATTTCTTGAATTAGGTAGTTAAATTTTTAGTCATGGTAACAATAAATTCTTATGCATTAATTTTATATAAGACTATATATGGAGACTATATATGGTTTGTTTCTACTGTGCCTATAAACAAAAATTTGAGTGTAGCAATGAGCAAAAAAACCCCAGTTCTCTATGTGCTGAAAATGAAAAAAAACCCACCTCTCAGAAGTAGGAGTAGTCTAATTTCCATCAGCAATTGAATATACACAGATTACCTCAGCCAGCTAATTTAAAACACAGATGATATTAGTGCTCACTATTAGGATGAGCTATGATAGCAGCTCTTAAAATGTAGCATGATACAGACAGAAAGGCAGGTCAGAAAGTTCTGTTTACATTTTGATAGAACCCAACAACTTGGAAGGATTCAGTGATATCAAAGCATGTTATATTCAAGTCTGGCTACTAAAATAATTGTATGTTGCACATAATTAACTTCTAATATTCATTGCCATGATAGATGTAGGATCACTTAATAAGATTCTAAGAAAGTGCTGGAGGTTTAAAACATAAGCACATCTTAGGAAGGATAAAAAGGACTGAAAACAAAGATTGTATTCCTCCTGCCAAATAGCAGATTCTCATCTGAAACACAGCGGCACAGAGCCACTTCCATCAGGGGGTGATCTGTTACAGGCACAGCAACTCACATGTTGCAGGGCACAACGTGATTTAAGGACAATCCCCATTTCTGTTGTTCTCTACTATTACTTGTTTCCTTGCTTGATCCTCTTTGTTCAAGACACTACTCTAAACTACAGAGAAAACTTGTCTGATTCCATAGAACAATGAGTAAACATCCAAACACTATCCTGAAGAAGAATTTGGTTCTGATTTTTAAAACCACTGTAGATCAGTGACACCCATTACATATGTCCTTGCACTACAAAAGCACTCACTCCTCTTCTCAAATTTGATTTACCACATAACTCATTGTACTTTTTGTATTGAAAAACTGCCTCAGGAAAAATAATAATTTAGCTTATAACCATTGACAGAAAAAAGGCATTTAAAGAAGGTGCTGAAAAGAGAGACACTTATATAATCTTTACTTGAGCCATAAATACATTTTCTGTAGTTTTATGTTTAATGAATTTAGGATTACCTTATTAAGAAAATAATTTCCTTCTTGTAATTATTACTACACAGTTATCTAGATGTCCTAAATTCTTTTAGTGTTCATTCAAACTACACCTGATAACAAGGAGAGTAACACACAAAGGTAAGATGCCTTTCTGATATCAGTTAGAAGAACCAGTTTGTATATAGCAAGCTGCAAATGACAGAAATAAGATTTTTATATAAATCTGCTAATGCACAGAGCTCAGGCTGTCAGTCAGTGAGAAAAAATTATCCATATCCTGTAATTAAACCAGATTTATGATATCTAAATTGTGGTCAAAAGTACAGTATGATGTCTGTCCTTAGCTATATAAGAGTGTTTTCTGGTAAAACATTGGATATTAACCAAGTAGAAGGTGTCCTTCAGCATAGGGGGGACAAGAATTTCATTTTCATAACATTTCTCATGGCCAAACATGTTTCAAGTTTCAGAAGTCAGCTACCTGGTTTTCCAGATATAGATTTTCCATTTGTGTTATTTCTATGCCAGAAATTCAGGTCCAGAGATAATCCAATACTCCTCCTGAAATAAAAGGAATGGAGATGTCAAATTTCTGAAGATGGATTTGATAGATCTGAAAAAAAGAAATAATGTTTCCACTACTTGCTACTCAGTTTCATAAAAGAAAAATAAATGGAGCACACACAGAACCCTAGAAAAACACAGCAGTTTGTCATAATGCTCTTTCAATAATGGGTGAATATTTTTGCCTTTAAGTTGCCAACTCCTCCTTGCTGACTGTAAAAGTAAAGATTTCTGTAACCTCTAGGTCTAATTTGATTGCAGCTCAAAGACAGGCAAGTGAGCAAGCACTTGGTAACCTAAAATGCTATTTGTGTACTCAGGAGAGTAGCTCAGGAAAACTCTGAACTTGTTTAGACATTGAAGACACCTTGGGAATGCAGTTTCAGGCTTTTACAGATCATCAATAGGAGAAAATGGTCTTTCATCAAGGTAAGAGTAAGATTGCTTGTCTGTCATTTTGCAAGAGTGTATTTGTTCAAGCACTTTGGCAGCAAGGTGGGGATAGTGTTGCTGGCATTCCCCTGAAGTTCATGTTTGTCCTCCCTCAGCCACCACAGCTGCCTCCTCTGCTGCCTTCTGCATTTTCCACTGCTTACTCAAATCTATTTATAACAGAACAAGGCATATGATTTTGTATTGAATCTTAAGATAAGCCAGTTTTGTGCCCAAATAACATTAATAATAACACAATCCCGAGTTAAAGCCATCATCTTCTATTTATTCACAACCTCAAATTCGCACAGGGGTGCTGAATTCATCCCCAGCTGTTGACAGAACTGGCAACAAAGTCAATTAAGGTTTTCTACACAGAAAAGAAGGCAGAATCTGATGCTTAGCTTTCCAAGCTGCATTTCTAAAACTCTGCCTTCCCTCCACAAAGGAGCAATTTGAGTAAGTGGTTTCTCTGTAGGCAGTCTTCAATAGCCTTGTCAGAAAGCAAAAACAAAACAAACAAATGAAGCAAACAATACAATGAGAAATAATGGCTAATAAACAGGGAAGTGCAGCAATCTAATCATATTATAATTTTCTATTTTTATACACTTGGGACCAAATCCAGAAGTGATGTGAATCATTCAAGACTGAAATTGGTCCTAATTCTTGCTGTCTAAAGAATCAGTGAATCAGAGTCAACTGGAACAGGTGGGGAAATCTATCTAGAAGAATATTCATCTCCCAGCCCTTATTTTTATATAGTTGGGTTTCCAACATACAAATTCTAAAACTTTTTAAAAAAATTCTAAATGTGCACATAGATAGATACGTATATATATATCTAGGTTCGTATGAACATATATATACACATACACACACAATGCAATGCATTTGTTTCAAAAACCAGGTTATTGTTTTACTGTCCCTAATCACTGGAATACCTAATGCACACAATCAGTATATAATCAAGGAAGAAATAAGTGATGTTGAGCAGTTAGCACAGAAACAGTGACATTGGTTTTTGCAATGCACACAGGTTTTACTGAGAAAAACAGCAGAATTAAGGTGCTCCCCACACTTGGTTCGGCCTGCACGTAAATGATTTGCCAGTTGTGGGTTCAGCTGTTGTAATATAACCAGATTTGGGTTACTGAGGCTTTGTTCATAGAATTGTCTAGAAGATAAACAATGTGGCATTCCCTGCATTTTCCTTATCAACAAGATGAAGAGTTTTATATCTTCTGTTTCCATAATTGTGAACAATCAACTTACTTCAGCAGACACATGGAGAAATACTGCAGAGAGCAGAGATGTGCACCACCAACAGCTTTCTGGGTGTGCACATCAGCATCAGTTCTGGGGTCAAATTCTGCCAGTGCAGTTCTGGTGGTATGCCATTACTGCTTTGCCTCCCTTTCTTATTTCATTCTTGTGACATACTGGGCAATATTTTGTTGAAGGGTTTTTTTGTTATTATTTTGATTTATTTTATACTTCTCTTTCCTACCTCCTTAATAAAAAACAAAATATTTAAGCAATAAGAATATCGTATTCTTCTTCATTGTAATTCTAATGGCTGTTGGCAATTCTTTGTTTGATGAAGATTTGCCAAGCATTAGATAAATTTGGCCCCGCTAACAAATAAAATGTTTCTCTTCTTTTTTCCTAATTGGCATCTATCCTGCAAAGAAAAACTGAGCTGGGTGTAGGTAATGCTGAGAGAATAAAGACTTCTTTTGTACCTTTTGTTTCCTGCTTTGCTATGAATCTTTCCCATTTCATGTGGCTATTAGGTGGATTTGGTGCTCTGAACAGTAACCACAATCCCCTCCAAACTGGACAATCTCTTAAATTTTTGTCATGACACAATACACAGTATCCCGTCGCAGAATTAATTTAGACTTTGTAGGAAAATAGGCCATGATTAGATGATGCTCTTGAAAATACAGCTAGACTTAACAAAAATTAGATGATGAATAATAGGGCCAAACCATGGATTTCTTCCGGTAGGAACAAAAAAAATATGGGAATATCTCCTCTAGAAATCAATCTGTATAAAAGTATCCCTCTTACTTTGCCTTGCTTACTGTACAATGACAGTTCCTATATAATTGTCCTATATATAATTGTCTCAGATTACTATAACAGTATTGGAAACATTTCCACTCATCAAAAAAATTGTTAGGTCTTAATATCTCTGTAATGGCCTTTGACACAAAATGTTGTCTGTTAGCAGAACACAGACTATTCTTAATGAAACTAAGTGCTCGAGAGGGAGGTGATAGCTGTGTCCAGATTTCTCATATTCTGGTGGGGTAAGGAGTCCTGGTTTTGGCAACTCTGCTAATCAGTTATAAGTCTATCCTTACATATATTTCAATACCCAGAGTCAGTCTCATTAGTGAATTCTTTTACTGAATTGACTCAGTAATGGAAGAATTCATCTTAACTATCTCTTTAAATATTTCCAACAATTATGCATCATTTCACTGTTGTACGGATGTTCTTTCACTTTCTCATACTTACAATCAGGGAAAAGAGATATTGATCTCTCTCTAATGAGACCAGTGTGACAGGCAGATAGGTCTTACTCTTCAGTACTTTTTTCTAATCTCAGACTACAAATAGCATAGCCAGGTCAGCTATTGAATAGCATGCACTCATTCAATGTCTTCTAATTGCTTTTCTAAGAGTCATTTAAAGCATTCAGTCATAATAATTTCATAAAATTCTCATTAGTTTTACCACAGTCACTCTCACTTTAAAATTAACCTAAGATATGTGGGAGGGAAACAGACAGGAAAAATTTCTCAAAATTTTGTTTATGAGTTTTGTTACTAATTTCAGCCAGCAAAGAAGCCTGAACCCAAAGGTTCAGGCTTCTTTGCTGGCTGAAATTAGTAACTCAAGAAACCCAAGTTATGATTTCAATAACCCAAGTTATGATTTCAATAAGTGCTTCCTCTTATGAACACAGTGACTTAAATTACTTTGTCTCAAATTTGAATCTGATATAGGGCTCTTCTGTTAGCTTCACTTCAGTCTTTCTAAACATGAGTGCTTCTCATAAGCCTTTTGCATGTTTTATTAGTAGTGAGGAACATTTCTCAGATGTGGAGGATAAGAGGTGTAAATTGACCATTAAGGAAAATTTTTCAGACCAATGTAAAATCATATATTGGTAGGAAAGTGCCTTTAAATGGAAAGAGAACAGATTTAGAGTAGATATGAGAAAAAAATTTTTTACTGGAGACGTGGCAAAACAGTGGAACAGATTGTCCAGAGAAGCTGTGGATGGCCCATCCTTGGAAGTGTTCAAGGCCCTGTTGAATGGGGCTTTGAGAAACCTGGTCTAGGGGAAGCTGTCCCTGCACATGGCAGGGGGCTTGGAACTAGCTAATCTTTATATTTTTTCAAACCAAACTATTCTACAAATCCATATTCAGGCTTGTACATAAAACTGGCTTAAATTTTGATACTGTTTAACATCCATTATTCCTACATACATTAGAAAGATCTTCAGAAAGATTATGCTACTTTTATCGAGACACCATATGTCATGAGATTTATTCAAGGACTGTATACAATAATGATATAGGACTTTTTACACCCTCAATATTAAATATTAAACAATACTACAGTTTTTAGGGATTATTATACAAATGAAGGGACTCCGAAGACAGAATATCAAAGACAACCAAAGCTGTAGTCACTCCTGCAGAACCTCACCCACAAGCCATGGGCCAGGGAGGCCACTTTAGTCTCTAACCCTCTCTTAATCAGAGTTTACCAAAATTAGGCCATATCTATCTAATCTCTGCTGTTATTTCCTTTTTCCAACCTGTCTCTTTCTAAAAAGTAGCTTTTCCATATGCTTAAGATAAGCCATTTACCGACCTTCACAACAGCTCACACTTCTTATGTTTGAAAAATACTAATTCCCTTTTCAAAGAAATGAAAAATCAGACAGAAAGTGGTACCATGTCCTACAGACACTCTTTTTCTAGTAGTGTTTCTGCTGCCTGTTACTGCTTGCTTTTTGAATAAAGGCTGAATTATATGTTCCTTTGAACGAGCTGCCACCTTCACTCAAATACTCATCAGCATCCTTAAATAAAGTTATTTCTTGTTTGAATCAGGAGAACTGGAATCATTTGATGACAAATATAGGCAAACATGAGGTGGGGGTGTCCCTGTTAATTCAACCACAGATATCAGATACTTTCTATTTAACCTCTCACCCTTTCAGCTTCCTAGGGTGACATGAGCTAAGGAAAACAGGAACCATTACCTTTTCACCTTACACTTATTATTATTAATAGCAATAATACCTTATTGTTGCATATAAAACTGCCAATTGGAATGTACGCTGGAATAATACTTATTCCATTAAAATAATACATGAGTGTCCTGGTTGTGGCTGATACATATAATCAGAACCTTGAGAATACAAAGTTTTGGTTTTATTTTAATCACTGGGATGTATGTTATTGTTATTTTTGTCAATAGAATTGAATTTTATGGTCATTTTCCACTTGTTTTCAATCCAAATATCTCTTAGTAATATGAGGGAATACTAAGCCTTTTGTCAGATTTTGACACTTTCATCATGTTACACTACACATTCATACACTTATTATGAACTTTTATAACCAGCCAGCCTGTGAAAGCAACATTTTGTCAAAAAAAGCTTGATTCTTAATAAGCCTGCGTTAACAGAGAGTATAGAGAGATCAGCTTGGTGCAAGGATTTTGTCTGTAATTCAGTGGGAGAAGCAGCCTGCTGTTTTAATGAATAACCACCAATGACTGCTATACTAGCAGATATTGATTTCAGTGGGGCTACTTGTCTCCTAGGCTGACATTTAATATCTGTTAAAGCGAATCTCCTGCTGACTGACTTCAGCAAAAGCATTACATTAGGACTTCAGCCAAACTTGTTGGTATTAGTAATTCTCCTTGAAAATATCTTTCAATCAGCATTATGAAAAGCTAAAAGCAAGGCAAAGTTTGATTTGGCAGAATCAGAGTGAATAGCAGTAGAACACAGAAGAGGGGGAAAGCTTCACCAGTTCTGCACGTAACAAGTTAAGAGATCTCCTAACAGAAAGCCTCCTGCCCTGACAGCGTTGCAGATACACTCTGCACTCCCACATCACTTGTTATGACTGTGTCAAGTGTAGAGTCTCCTGTTCAGATAACAGCACAATAGATAAGAGGGATAACAACTGCCTTGTCCTGTAAGAAGCAAAGAACATGGATTCACAGCACAGCACAACACATGTCCTTGCTTTCCTCTGTTTAAATCAAATGGGCAACTCTAGTTTACACCAATTTTCGTTCATCTTTCTATTACACTTAAAGTATGATTCCAGTCTTAACAGGCATTTTTTTTCTTACTTTGCTAGTTTTCATTCAGCCTTACTTTAAATATTTCCTCTGCTCTGGCTACTAAGAAGATGCATTACATGTTTACAGGTCTAAATCTAAAACTGAAAGTTTAAGAGTTCAAACAGAGGATATTTAATTTTTGTGATGCATGTAATTTCTTTTCTGCTTTTTGATGCACTCAAAACCGTCCAACTCCTTTAATGTAGAAGCTAACGTCAACTTTTCAACTGAGGCTATCCTGCACCTAGAACTGGATTTCTCCACCTTCAGACTCTGATTCCCAGAGTTTCTTACCATCTGCCACAAAAAGGCTATCACACTAAATGTCCCTGTTTCCACCTTAGAACAAGGACAGTAAAAAAGAAAAGACTGCTATAATCTACATGAGATAGCCCAGTACCTTGCAATGAAAGGATAAAAATTACCTGAATGATAAGAAACCATGTTGAATGCCACTTTTTCTAGCTTGGTAGAAAATGAAGGATGGAGGGCTTCTAAATTTGGGGGAAGTAACTCAATAATGACTGTTATGTGTTAGGAGTGAAAGACATTACGACTGAATTCTCTCTTTCAATTTCTTTTGCAAGAAAGATTCAATTAGCCAGGGCTGTGAACTTTAGTGATGACGGTAAAAGGATTTTCTTATTTTGAGGTTTTCATTTGTTTGCTTTACCTTTTGCTCGTTCATTATGCCTCTCTCCCCTAAAGGAGTGACAGGGTGAAATGTATTTCTGTGGACCAAGGGTCAGGCTGAACTTCAGTTCTTATCTGCTCAAGGCTACCAGGCTGGCCAGAAAGGAGAGTCACAGCAAGGACTGTGTGCAGCTGGGTGCACACAGCAGAAACCAAAGGCTTCAGTGTGCAGTTTGCTGCCACCCAGAAAGCTGCAGAGCTGGCTGGAAATGAAAACCTTCCACAAAGGTGGGTAAAAAAAAAAAATGCTTCTATGACCCCTATCACTGCTTTCCATGAGTTACTCTGAGTTTTCCACTTTAAACAGTTCTCTTGCTCATTTTCTTTGAATTGTGTTTCCAGTGAGTCTGTATAAGCATCAACATAAAACTTTTCCCCTCAAGTGCATTTTTTTCATTGCTATGCCCTCGTGTAAAACTCATCTTTTGATTTTGTTCATGCTACCACAATGCTAATAGCATTTTAACCCACTTTGCACTGTCATGAATGATGACAAAATAGCAAGCAGTGATAAAACATCTCAATAGATAGGTTTCCTAGGAAACTAAGACTGTATAAGCTTTTTAGAATCAAAATTTTAAATTAATATATAAATAAAAAGCAAATGGTTGCAAGACTTTTTCTTTCCCATGATGGTTCTAATGGGATCTCCTCTGAGAATTCACTCTTATCATTGGTCAGAAATCTGTACAAATGTCCTCTCCACATTACTGTGTATTGTAATAATCTCCTGCTCTTCTGTTCCAGATTAACAGGCAAATGGGAAACAAAATAATACCTTTTATACAGATATGTATATAACAAGTTTTCCTTTCTATCAAATTTTAAGAGGTGAATTTCTTGGAATTTTGTCATAAAATTTTGCCCGTGAGTCTGTTTTTTATTTAGAACAAATAAAACTATATATAAAAACCCCAGAGGAATAGTGCAAGTGAAAGGGTAAATTCCATTTCTGGGACATGATGAATTTAACTTCATTTCCCTAAAAACAGTTGAAGAAATTCTTAATGAGCTTGACATAAATACATTTTACTGAGTTAGAGCAGCAAATCAGACATAAATATTTTTAAACTAATGTACCACAAAAGACCATTTTCTAAATTGGATTGAAGCAATGATGGCCATGATATCTTTTAGTATAACAATAACAGTTGTTTCAGTATAACTTAAACAAACATATAGTGTGGTAGAGTTCTGTTTGATTGTTTCAAATATTTTAGGGCCAGAAACTCTCATGTCTCAATACTTCTGTAAGACAAATTCACAGAGCCTTATTGCAGTACCAAGTTCAGTTTGATGATAATTGCATCCTTTAGAAAAACAACCAGCATTGATGTTAAGTGTGCAAAAGTGAAAAATTGTTCTCAATGATATAAGGATTTCTTGCCAACACTTTTGAAAATGTGAACCTGTTCCAGTATTTGACTGACTAGTTCTAAACCAGACCTTGCTGTACTGCTGTATTCATATACTGCTGGACTAAAAGCTGACAATTAACTGTTTCCAGAAGCTTGATCCTGTGCTAACTCTCCTCAAGTCATCACTACAAATCCCTTGGAAAAAAATTAACAACATTCATTTTCCTGGGCCTCTCAAGGCAGGTGAGGCTCACCAGGCAGTGACCCCGGACCACTCCTCTATTCCTTCAGGACACCTTTGACTTTGGAGAAAGGGCTGTTCCCACACAGGAATGAAAGGCAGAACTGGAAATACTCTGTGTATGAGGCCAGACTCCGTCTTGTGCAAGGGCTAGTTCAGTGTTGTTTCACTGCTTAAAAAAGAAAAAACAGGTGGTGTGAGTTATTATTCAGTGTGCTGTGAAGTAATCACAATGACTAATTTGACTCATTTTCGCATGCTAACTTCAGAGATTTTACTCTTTCTTCTTGTTCTTTTGGTTCTTTAAATTATAAGATTGTAGTTTTTATAACAGATGAGGAAGAAAGCTATTTTTTCATCTCAACATCATGAGTAGGAGGTAAGTGGAAAAAGGCAGATAATTTCTCAGGCAATTTAGCAGATCATTAAATAGCAAAATAAAATATTTTTCTAAGTTTCAAAGCTGATAAGAGAGCAGGAACAAATAATGAATCTATATTTTCTGCAAAATCCAAATATCAGTCATTGTAAAGTTTCCCTACATTTTACCAAATATTCCAGATTAATTTTTTTCTGTTTTAAAATACATTATATAACAGAGTTAAAGCAAGTGGCACCTAAGTAACAAACCTGCAAAATGTACAAGAGAGAAAGACAGTCAATGGGAGACTGAATGACGACAGAAGAAGCACTTGGATATTTACCAGAAACAAATTAAATGCTCACATTTAATGCTCACACATTTTTCTACAGCCCCCTTCTCTGCTGAAGTGCACTATCCTACAAGATTTTGCCTGTGCAATTCTTTCTGGTGCTAAGATTTTGATCCAAAACCTGCTAAATCCAGTTCTAATCTATATAGTCACTGATCAGATCTGCTTGTATAAGATCAGGCCTTACACAAGCAGAAAGCAGAAAAAGGCTTCTCAATTTCTTTTAACGCTTGCATTGTAAAGGCAATTCAATCTGTAGGACAAAGACCCCCAAAAGAGCCATCTATGATTTGCAGTTTCTAATAACTTGCTCTAGGAGAGCAGGAGAGCTCTGCATCTCTTTTTTTTTATATTTGTGTAGTCTTCTCTTGAGAGCAGTTCCCAACATGAGCAACACTCCCCTATTTTCATAACATTTCAGAAATGTGCTGGCCTATTGCCCCCTCCACCTCTCTGTCCTCAGGGCACTGTTGAGCTCAAATTGTACTGCTGAGAGTGAACTAGGCCCTGAGCACTTTGCTGTCAATGTATTAGCTAAGATCCACATGTTATAACTCAGGCATGCAAAGTCTCTATCCTGCAATGCTGCTATGCCCCTGGGCTTGCAGCTAAGCACTTTGCCATCTCAAGCACTCCTTCCATTAGCTATGAAGCTTGGGCTGCTTTGGTGATTTTTTTTCTCCCTTTTCTGATGGTTTGTGCCTTTGTCTTGTTATTGTTTTCCTCTTCAGCTTCTGGCATCCTTCAGCTATGGAAAGATACAGATTTGTTTAAGTGCAGCCAGGCTACTGCTTCCAATGAATAGCTTGCAGTGCTGAAAATATGAGAGTCTCAAAATGCTCCATTAGTGAAACTTTTTCCAGTCAACTGCCATGTGGATCTGATAACACCAGCATTGCTTTTTATCTTTTTCCTCAGAGTTTGTATACTTTGAAAAGTGCCATAACTCTTCTCTTTTTCTTGAATGTGCCTGGAAAAATTTCAAAAGTCTGGATCTTTCTTGGTTAGAAAGCTGGAATCTAGGAAGAATGCACACCAACATGAACAATAGTTTGGTTGTATATTCAAAGTATATTTTAACCAAGGGCTCTCTGCATGTTTTGCAAACATTAATTAATTACTCATTCTGTGAGGCACACACACATCAGGGTCTAAATTATGCAGCTGAGGAAACAGAGGTTCACCAAATATCAAGGTCTAGCATTTATAGAGGCTGGTTACCCACTGGTCTCAACAAATCAGAATTAAAAGCATTGAGTACTTGCAAATACCTTCCTACAAGGCTATCCATTAAAAGCACTACAGATCTGGAAACAAACCAAGAGCCCTAATTCCAGCCTTATGTTCATTGTTTTTCTCATAATTAAAAGAAAATTACACTGGTCATGATGCTTGGCTCCATCCATTCAGGAGATCTTCAGCTACTGACCGTGGCCAAATCATGGCCTATTGCAATAGCTCTTTTAGCATAGACAAGTCAATGCTTGTCAGGGACTGTAAAGTTTCTCTGTTTTCAAGAAGAAGCATCAAGAGATTGATCTCTATGATTCAACAAAATAGAAAATGCAAATCCTGTCCAATGAAAACAAATAGAAACGCAAATCCTGTCCAATGAAAACAAACAAAGTTCTCCTAATCTCTCTGACAGCATTCCATGCTGGTGGCAAAATACTCTCTGAAGTTCTGCATCTAACAATATTTCAGGATATGGGAATTTCAAGGGTAATTTCTTCTTTTTAAGGTAAGACAATTTACTTTGATCTTAAGCTCTTTATGAAAGAGGTAAAAGTCAGAGCAAAGTCTCCTCTTGCTGCCCAAACATTATGGTGTGATCTGCTTTAGTCTTTTCTGTGGTAAGAGGTATTTGCTTGGAATAGAGCCTGGAGTTTATTTGCTATTCACATGATGGAAGAATCCTTTGTATTTGTAACCATAAATATTGGGGCTCACAGCATCCTTTTACATCATTTTCTTACATTGTGTGTGGGATTTTTTTCCCGGATTTTACATTCTGATTTTCAAGCAGAATGCATTAAAGATAGAAAGCAAGCCCAGGGAGAAAAAAAGGAAAGGTATTTGTTCTTCGTGCATACTTTTGAGACCTGATGATGAAAGATTTTGTGATTCTTATCTAATCTGATGGTTTCATCTTTTGGATAAAAATTCTACTCCCTTTTTATCCAGCAGCAATACGTTATGAAAGAAAACACATCTCACAGAACCCTGGGATATATAATATTTGCAAGTTCTGGATCTATTCCCTGCCACTGTGCTAGAGATGGAAAAAGCCATGAAGTTTATCTGAATATGATTATATGATTTTAGGGATGTATGTTGCTTGAAATCTGAAGCCTTAAGAGTACATAAGGTTTCATTGAATGTGAATTAAATACAACTTCCAACTTTCATTGTTCACTATTTAAAACGTCTGTTATTAAAAAAAAAAAACTTCTGAAAACAGTTCAAAACTTCTGAAAACAGTTTCTGCTGCATCATTTTTTTCCCTTGCGCAGGAAGGTAGGTTGTTGTAACAAGGGATGTGATGTAGTAAACTTTCTCACCTGTTTTTGAGGGTTTTTTTCTTTTTATTTTTAAGTGAGTGGTGGAGCTGTGATGTGGAACCAAGAAAGAAAGGATAAGGTTATGCAGAATGGCGGATTTTATTAAAAGCCAAATACTATTCATAATTCACTTCTCCAATCTGATATTTGTAAGTAAACAGAGTTGGAATGTGGACATTAGCTCTTTGCATGTGTTAATTCAAATTAATTCTTTTGCCACGGAGAACATTAGTTTAATTTTGTTCCTTAACAGAAAGCTCATCAGTTCCTGGAGATGTTTACATTATGCACTCTTCAGGCTAGATAGCATGATATCTATGTCTTGCACAGCACTGAACACTCTATCAGATTTAAGCAAATCATAAATAACAATAATAATAAATTGTACACAAAATAAACCATCATTTTCCTGGCTTTAATGTGTGCCTGGCAAAATTTCAAAGGTCTGGAACTTTTGTCTGAATACGTGTGTTTAGTCAAAACAATGCTCCCAAATCTTCCTTTTAAACAAATCCACTTCCCCAGACTGTTTCAAACCCAACTGTGAAATCCAGACTTCAGGATTCAGTACCTGGATTTATGTGAGTTATTTTCATGTTTTCCATGTCTCAGCTCACTAAGAGAATACTGGAGCTGATGTCAGTGTTACAAACATATTTCCTACCATATTTTTAATAAGAAAAAGCATCAAATCTTGGGAATATATATTTTGTTCTTGGTTGCTTCTATTGTGAGAGTCCATAGAAAGAAAATTGTAAAAAAAAGCAACAAGAAAAACCCCAAACCAAAATAAGCCTGAACAACAGGACTCTGGAGTTTTTTTTCCATCATTCTCTGATTCAGAGACAAGAGTGTTCCCTGGAAACTAAATAGGACTAGATAAAGAGAGGTAGTGGGGGGGGGGGAAGACCATAAAAGGCAAAACTCAACTTTCAACCTAGATTTTTTTTTCATCAACTTTTAAATCATGGTTTTCATTACCACCTTCTACTGCTTTTATAATCCCACAAGGCCTAACTTGACATAGCCCCTAGGCACTGAAAAATCTTTTTTATGACTAGCTCTCTAATGTTATGCATTCCTTCTGATGTCTCCACCAAATCACTCCCATCATCTCCCTCATCTTTCTGCTCCAAAGGAACTCCAACCCAACGCATACATCCTTGAAGTATCCTAAATTCTGTGTTGTGTGTCAGTGACAAACAGAACTCCTGATAGTTCATTTGTTAAAAAGCATTCAGAGAAGAGCTAGCGTTTCCCCTATGAATTAGTTATCATTCTTAATCTTATTTCTTAGTCAGATTATTGTATCAATGTAAAATTATAATGTACATTTTTCCTCTGCTGATTCAATTTATTGTTCATGTGTAGTGTTCTGGATAAGATACTATTTTTAATTTTAAAAATAAAGCAAGAATATACACTTTACCAGAGCTGACAGATATCTTAATGAAAAACATATAAAGGGAACTATGGAAAACAATTAGACCCTCTTGCTGCCCAAACTCATTGGCCAAATCATTTTAAATCATCATCATGAGCTGTACCTAAAATAAAATTGCAAAACTGTATTTTACTTAACAGTGAGTTCAAACTGCACAATAACTAAATATTGCTCAGAATTAGTTTTTATGGGATTTGGATAACTAATTCAAAGATCCTTTGAAAATCCCAGCCAGAGCTGTGTTAATTCACACTCAAAGAAGAGACAGGAATGTGTGTGCTAGTGCAAAAGTTAGTTAAGAGCTGATTTTACATTCCAGATCAATGCTATAATGTTCTGGACTGGATTGGGTGGATACCAGGAATAAATAACACATTTTCCCCTGAATTGAAGATCAAAGCAAAAGCAAAACATGGCTCTGATCAGGCATTCAGCTATCAGAACTTCTTTACACAGGACACACTTTATACCTCAAGATTTTATATATATATATATATATATATATACACACACACAGAGACATATAAATTAAAACCCATCCAGACCCATTTAAAAATCTGTTTTGATAAGTCTTTTCAGTTGCTTTTAAAAATAAGATATTTGCATTTAGTCTTTGCTCTTAGAGTAATACATTTTTCTTGAACTCCCTGCCACTCATGTCACCAGTTCACAATTTTCCACCACTGTAATCTACAGCAGTGCCTCTGCTAAACTCTTCTAAATAAAATTCCTGGTATTTCACCCAAAGAAAGTTTTTCTTTTACAAAACAACACTGATATTTTTAGAACATATGCAAATCTTTGAGAACACATGCAAACCAAATACACTAAGTATCACTTATTTCTGGTTGCTTGGGTCACAGCATTTTAGAACTCCCAACAAAGTATCTGAGTACTATATACTGTTTACAAGAGTGAAATTGTCAATAAATCCAAGACAGACAAAAGACTTCTACAAAGTCAACATTTGATCACTGTGATGAAATAAAAACTCATGTTCCCCTTCAGAGACTCATGGTAGGAGGACAAGGGTTGAGTAACTTGTTGATAATTTTCTGCTAGCGCTACATACATGATGGTTGCTTCCCATCTTTCTCCTTCACTCCAAATACTGCACAGCAAAGAGCAGAAGACCCTTGGCAAGGCAGAGGCTGCCTAACAGATGCTCAATTGACCAAATGATTTCAGGATCACAAGATAATTCTGGCAGCTGTAGTGGAAAAAAATCCCTGAAGTCAAATGGTGTAAGCAGTGAGAAAATCAGCCTCAGGAATCCTTAAGGCAATCACACTGCATACTCCAACGGTTTTAGTGATCACAAAACATGAGATAAGCTATACAAAAACAAATTCTAATTCCTTGCTGGCTCATTAGCATGCAGAGACATGGACAAGTTGTTCATTAATCTGTGAGAAATTGATGTGAAGAGTCAGGGGAATGTTCCAAGAGAAAGGACAAGAGAAATTACCAAAAGACCTTTCTATGTCTGAGGCCAGGCTATTGTTTCAAGCAGTTCTCTGTGGTAGGATCATATTGTTCCTCACTAACCCAAGTGATCAAATCAGAATGGTGAAAATTACAGCTCCCTCTTCATGTGCTCAGCAGTTGCTGATGGCCACTGGGACCCCTGCCTTTCCTTGTGAATTGCTGACACCAGGAAGGAGAAGCTGGAAGGACTGCAGCCTGCACAAAGGAAAAAGCCCTTTCCTCCTTTTTCCTCTCACATAACTCTGCAGAACCAAAAGGCATAAAACAGCACTTAAATAAATGATTTTAGTATGCAGGATACAAGAATAGGAAAGGGCTGAGTAAACACATGGAAAGAATAAAATTCCAAAGCTTGGTGTCATTAAGAGGCCCAGACTCCCCACTTCACATGTCTGTACATCATTTCCTTTCCTACAGAGGCTAAAGTCAGTACTGTGACTGTCAGTGTAGGAAGCTGGAACAGTCACATTACTGGGCAATTGTTTGCAGCAGCAGAGCTGTGTCACAGAGGCAGTGGACTTCATGGAAGAAATGTCCCAGCACTTTTATGAGTTTGCCAGTTGGATAACACTGCAACATCGGGTTCATAGATTTCTGACTTTTTTTTTAATAGGAACTGTATTTACATGCAGAAAGAAGGAAGGTTTTGATAGTGCAGGATTAAGGTGTGTTTATTTCGTGCCTGACTTCTACCATACAAAGGACTTTGTGTTACTCGTGCAGTCATACAATAGTCTGGAGGGTAATAGAAAACTCCTGAATAGAAGGAAAGAGAATGGTACTGAAACAGGAAGACAATCACCAATTCAAGTGAAATACAAAGGAAGCACTGTGAAGGCCTGGTCCATAACCTTGAAAAAGTTTTACATCATCTATATTTGATTCAACTTCATGATTTATCTGTCCTTTGAAATTAAATAGTTTAAGTACTGTTACTTTGAAAAAGGAAGAGTATAAGAAAGGGGAGGGGTGTTCCAAAGTGGTGGTACAATATGCCACTTCTTTTGTCTTTGTACAGTGTGCAGGCTACAAAGACACTGAAAGTGCCTCTGGGTTTCCTGTTTTGAAGAGGGAAATGTGATCATACAAGAATTGTCCATTGAGCATCTAAAACCTGATTCAAAACCACATGGACATTAACACAAGATCACTTTCAAAATTGCAGAATACAACAATTCAACAGAATCAATCCAACAGAAAATTCATGTAATAAAGTTATTTTGTATATGCACAGGGCAATAATAATAGAGGCAGCTTTATACTGTAGCACCACTTCCTCTGAACATGCATTTTCTGAAGACACAGGTAGTAAACCAGAGAGGAAGGTGAGCTGAGGGGTGGAAAGCAAAAACAAGTTCAGTTAAACTTCTCTTTTATAATGTTTCTGTAACACAGAGATTGTTAGAGTTCCCACTTTTGCAATTTCTAATATAATTTATTATATTCTAATTATTAATATGTTGGACTGTGAATTAATGATAAAAATGTTATTTTAACACGTTAACTCTTGCTTCTAGAGAGAATGTAAGTGCTGCAGGGTTCCCAGCAGAAAGGTTGTCCCTCTGTGTGCAGAGGATCTATGATTTCCTGACTGCTTGATTCTTCTAGACTTATGGTTTTCTGAATAGGAATCTGGCAGTCAATTTGGAGGAGGTGAATTGGAGATGGAAAAGTTGTTTCTGGGCTAAAATCAACTTCTAAATCAATTAAACATGCTGTGTAACAGTGTGAGGATTTTGTTCCATCTGTTGTAAATATGAACACCTACAGAGCTCCTCTCAAAGCTAGGACTTCAAAAGCAACTGGCCAAATCCATTTGAAGAGATGGGATAGAAGCCCTACTTTCTTAGTTCAGCTAAAGCAATTGTTCAGTGATGCTGGAAGCAGGACTCATATCTTGCTGTCTGTTCTGTGACTCTGAGCCTCACTCTCTGCTGCCCTGCTGTGGAACACTTTCCAGAAAGAGTACAAGCCTTTGTCTTGAAGCGCTTTCGGATTTAAAGCCACTGTAGAAGCATTAGGGAGATCTGCTCCTCCATTTGTTTTATTTATGGAAAAATACCATTTCCTTTGGTTTACACCTATGGGTGACTGTGAGTTTGGCTTTTGTGCTTCAGTGAATATCTAGCCTGAATCTGTCTCATCTGCTGATTACTTCAAGCTCAAAGTAAACCCCTGGCAGGACATGCTGTGCAGGATTCCTGTGTTCAGTCTGCAGAATCAAATCTCTCTCGTTAAGACAAGATTTGCTGAAAAATCAGAGCTTGAAATGCTTGTACTTTTCTACTATCAAATGACAATTTGCAGAGGCTAGCATGTTCCTACCTGGAAGCACTGACTACTAGAACAATTGAGCTAAAACTTACGGCAACTTTTGCACTGCAAAATCTTATGAAGAAAGGACGAACAGGAAGATGGATACAAAAGGCTTGTTTATCCCAAAGACATATTCTGCAACTCATATTCTCTGGTTTCATATTATAGAGTAGGGAACATCTAGGGCACGACAAAAATGTCTTTTGCCCATGTCTGAATTGCCTTTGTGGAAAAAAGGGCACAAAAAAAGCAATGACAGTCTTGTTCCAGCATGAACCTGATCCACATCCAGATTCAAGAGCTACAGACTTGAAATATTTGGGTGTAAAATCCTTCCTTATCAAGGAAAATCCAGTGATGACATCTTTTCTGAACCGAGTACTAGATGCTTTTGGAAGGAAGAGTCATTTGAGGAAAAGACAACTCAAGCCTGATATGGTTTAATTCACACTTCATAATATGTTAATTATTTGCAGAAAACCTTGTGATTTACATCTATTTGTGGAAATGCACAGATGCAAACACCATGATTTATTTCTTACTATAGATAGGATTAATCAAGTCCATAGTGCAGAAAGCAATGGCTATAATACAGCAATGGCTATACAAACACAATCTGTTTTCTGGGGTGTTGTCTTGTAGATAAGAAGTTACAAACTAATATTTTGTATTTAGATCAGAAATTAAAATTCCTAAACATTTACAGTAGTGCAGGGGTTTTTTGCCTCTGGTTTCATTCCAAGAGTCTGGGACATGTCCACTGAAGCACACAGCTGCAGTGGCTGAAGATATTACTGCACCCACGTCTGTCTCATCTCTCCTCTTGAGACTGCTAAAGGCAAAATTATCTGCCCACAGTTCAGCCACTCTGTTTCATAGTTTTCACACAAATTGACCTCTGTGAGCAGTTTAAGCTCATGTGTGAACAGCAGCAGCAGAAATCTGAGCATTATCCTGCTGCTGCTTCTCAAGGGCAGACGTGCAAGGAAATGAGCTGCGACAGCGATAGCTGCAGGCTCTGCAGCAGGGCACAGTGTGACAGCGAGGGACCACGGGGAAAAGAGCTGCCACCCTGGCTGTGCACTGTCACTGAGACCAGGGGAAAAGAGCTGCCACCCTGGCTGTGCAGTCACTGAGACCAGGGGAAAAGAGCTGCCACCCTGGCTGCGCAGTCATTGCTCTGCAGAGCTGCCCATGTGAGACCCAGGAGCTGCTTTTGGCTCCAGAGAACAAAGGTTACCCACTGCCTAATATTTAAACAGTTTGAGCTTAAACATAAGTTGTAAAATCAAGTGGCTTAAGGTGAGCTTGTAGAAGAGCCTCTGTAAAGAGATCTGAGAGACAGAAAACAGGAGTCCTGAGAAGGAGGGCAGTAATACAAAAGGGTGTCTATTCACACAGCACTAAACCTCACAGGGAACAAATTCCAGCAGAATGAAAGTAATGTGGCTACCAGCAGCTTTTGCTCATGGAAAGAACTGCACTTCTGCAGTGTCACTGTGAGCCAGCAGACATTTTTATTAACTAAGAACTATGGGAAAGTCCTATGACAAGCAGACTGTTAAAAATGCAGAACAGGTCAGCAAAGAAGAAACAAGCTTTCAAATATTTATATTTTTTACACTTTGTATTTTTTACATTTTATATTTTTTACACTAATTTTATATTCTTTACAATTGAAAAAAATTTTTGTACACTTATAAAAATTGAATAAGCTTGAATGTTCATAAACTCCTGGAATAGTTTAGTCTGGAAGGAAGCTCTGCAGCAGGCCCACACTCAGAGCATAGACAAAGCCATATTTAAAGTTGGATTCAACTTGTAGATTAGGCCTGGTTTCTCAGCTATTAACAATGACTAACCAACCTGATTTTTTTTTTTTTTTAACAGCTGTTTGAAGGGGTAGCTTTCTCATCCTTTAAATAAATGTTCGCTGTGCATCTTATTTGATATCACAGCAGAAGGAAGAGGCCAGACTTCGTTCAGCAGACTATTGTGAGTTTGACATCACAAGAGAAGAGTCCTGTAAGAGCCATGCTGAGAGAGCAATGTGCACACCCACCCTGGCTTTAAAACACAGAGACTGTAAAGACATGCTGAGGTAAACTGCAGCGTGCAGCCTGCCTGGGACAGACCTCAGTGAGCATCTCTCACAGCACAGCTAAAGCACCTCCTCAAGGGATGACTCACAGCATTAGGCAAACTGGAGTCAAAATACAGCTTCTTTAGCATTTAATTACAGGTCTTAAAAAGAAAGCTATGTCATAGAAAAATGTTTTAAATTAAAAAAATACAGTCTTATACCACAGAGAGGAGCAAGAAGAGACCTGCCTCAACAGCTTTGGCTGCATCTGCACTGTTTTCTCTGAAATCACTATGCAAATAGAAACTTATTCTATGCAGTTCATGCTCTCAGCTACCAGGTCAAAAAGTCAATAGAAAAAAAAGCCTATTATGAAAATCTTATGTTTCACTACAAACTCCATTGAGGATTCAACTGAGCTTGTTAGGAGAACAACACTATTCAGTGTAGTACAGACAGTGGACACACCTGCCCCAGTGCGGAGAAAATAAAGTTTGAGAAGTCACGCTTCCATCGCTGACTGAAGACAAAAAAGAGTGTACAGTGAGATTTCCAGCCTCAATACGTCAAACTAGATTTGGCGCTGTTTGTGGGATCTTATTTTTGGGCCAATATTTCAATCTCAGAAATAAAACCTCTCATTTTTAGTAGGCCAGTGTTTGAAAAAAATAATCAAATATAAAATATGCTCAAACATACCTGTGCAAAATTAATTGTATGGCTGGATTCAACCCCTCTCATTTATTTATTATTCAGCCAAAACTATTTAGTAACAAGTTCTAGCTCTTTTAATCTCTCTACCTCTCTAAGAGTTGCTGATAATGAACAATATTTCTGGCTCTCCAGCTGCAATTAAGTGTTATTCTTCCCAAAAGAAAGGGAAACATCTGTGTTTGCATCATGTTTGTTAACCACCTAGCACCTGGATCACAGTTCTAGGAACATAGTCTGGCAACTCTAAAGAACTCTAGAGAATTAGAGCCCAGACATCATAAATAGTGACAAGAATTTGGTACAGAGCCATATCAATCTGTTTTGAAAAAAATCCAGGTTTTCATGAGTGATTGTCCTAACATCAAAGTACACAAGGTATGTTATGCTAAATCAGGTTTACAAGCAAAGCTTGTAAAGAGAAATTAGATACATCTAAACTGTATTGCAGAGATTGAAACCATAACATCAAAACTTGTCTTTTTTTCTTTTTTCATTTTTTTTAAAGTTTAGGTAAATTTAAGTTTGCTTACAGAGCAAATAATTATTTAACTCCTTTCTCCAATAAAGGAGTTCTCAGTTGTCTGGACAGACAAGTTCTGACAAATCTTCCTGTGAGGGTTTAAGGAGAATTCAGCTAACCCTGTGCTACCCATCCCACTCCTTGGAAGGAAACTTTTCCTGGCCATGGAAAGAAGTATTTAAGCCAGTAACCCTCAGCCCAGGGGAGGTAACAGCTTAAATTGGCTGCTCTTTTCTTCACTGCACATGGTTTGGAAACTGAAGGTTTACAAAGACCACACCTACTCCAGGCAAGACAACCTTGCAGATTATCTTTACCAGAAACTTCATGCTTTGGTAGTTCTGAATGAGTCTGGTTTGATGGCTCACGAGTTAGAGTATGAGCACTGATGATTATACTGATGCTTTGATGTTTTCTGCCTTATGTCTGTAAGGTTCGCTAGGCCCTTGAAAAATAGCATGGCATTTAAACCACTCATGTTTGTGCTCTCTGATGTTTCATTTCCTGTACCTGTGACCTTAACGGCTACTTTTAACTTATTTCAATAATTTTTCACTCCTGAATTACGACTGTCTATCTCAGTTTTGACAGAATTCTTTTAAAGCTATTTCTGAAGAAATATACACATTTTAATGGCCTTAAATGAAACTTTGGTTCAGAATAATACCCAGAAGCTTGCAGTGTAATGTGCCAAATTAAAGAACAGAAATTTGATGGTTTTTTATTTAATCATTGACTGAGCAAGTCCTGATAAATCCTCATGGAAGATCTGCAGAATAACCTGTATAATGTCATTTTGTATTTAAGTAGCTTTCAAGTTAAAGAAGGAATCCCTCTGCCCACTCCCTGGAAGCACATTCAGAACACAGATCTCCTCTCTGTAGTTGCAAAGCAATGTGCTGCACAGCCCTTGTCCTAAAAGCAGCTTATCCCTTCCTGAGCAAGCAGGTACCAGGCACACAGCTCTGCCTGTCCTGCAGAAGGATTTATGGTGTAAATAGATGTCAATGGGTCTGTCAGATGCTCAGCTGGAGAGATCCTGCCTGCTGTGTGCACACCAGGGAGCGTGAGGGTGTCCAGGCTCAATGTAGGAGTGTGGGAATGCCTGAAAGAATGGGATGTGTCAAAGTAGTGACTGCATATGAAATTAAATCTTTAATTTTGGTAAAGCTGCAGGGAACAAATAATTTCAATGCCAGTTTAAAAGGGAAGGCATTTCAAGGCAATACTTCTGAGATTTTTATTTTATCTTTCTTTTTCACCATAATTAATGATTAGACTGAACCAAAGCACCACAAATCTGTTTCCTATCACTTCCTCCTCTTGTAAACTAAGAAAAGAAAAATGTTTATAGGTCTGCCAACTACAGAAAGCTGTATATTTATTTTGTTCACTGGGAATTTTACACACTACAACAGCACAGAATTATGCAAGGGTTAGTAGGAAACACTACTATTATTTCTAAAACATACATTGAGATATTATTAGAAAGGATTATAGGCCATGTTTTTGCTTTGATGCTAAAAATAAATTAGACTAAAATAATTTCTGCTGTGGATAATTTCTCTGATTATCTGTGCATTCAAGTAATTCTTAGTTTTGTTTCCACTATAAAAAAAATTATATTATCCACCATCATTTAGGCTGGAATGCAGATATTCAATACATATTGCTCTTTTCCTAGCATGGCTAACTTGCAGGCAGTATGTGAGGTAGGTCAGCTCAGGCATATCCATTTACTTCTCCATTGGAATGTCCCACAGGGTCAGGCAGTGCACAGAGGAAAATAGTTTCTGGGTGTGATGTAACATTTGTAAACCCAATGCACTCATCTGTCTGCATTGCACTCATGTTTTAAATGCTTTTATGTGTACTGCAGCAACACTCAGCAGCCCCAGACACATGGCAGAACTAAGTGCTACACCTGTACACACCAACCAGCCACCCTGGTTTCAAATATTAAGCCTGGAGCTTGTCTTCTAGGTAAACATTTGATTGCTTTCCTTCATCCCCTTACAGTGATGTTAAGTCTCACTAGTTGCAGCTAACATTTCCAGGGAGCTCCATTTTCAGGATACCTCCTCAGCCTAGAGGCAGAAGTTGGCCTTTATTGTTCCCAAAGCCTGTCTAACATCAGATCAAATCAACACACAGCTCTGTGACAATTGATTTAGTTTCATAAAAATAGCCAGTACAGTACTAAAAAAATACTATTTCTAGCAGCAATTCCTCACAATGCAATTGCACAGCCAGTGGATACTCACAAAATGCCCCAAATATTCAAGGAGTTAGGTATCATGAATGTCAAGAAAGAGACTAAGCCATGTGCTCCAGGGAAGGTAGTCAAAGAACACAAGAGAAAGACCAGCTTATTTGACATAAAGTTGCTTTCAAGCACTTCAGAAAGTTATAGGGACACTATCATGACAAAGATAATGATGAACATTTTCAACACCTTGGCCATTTTTACAATTGTAACATTTCCAAATGTGGAAATGTTGCAGTGCTGCCATCCAAAATCCATTTCACAGTCTGCCTGACTGCTCTATTGGGTTTTTTCATAGAATAAAAACAAAAGTAGCTTTTCCCCCATCCTTAGAAGGTATCACTGTCTTGGCTCCAGGCCAGATGGTGCAAATGCTCTTGGTCACATGGACAATTGCCTGCTGACATTCAAATCCACTCTTCTAGCCTTTCATATCTGTGTTATTCTCCTGGGTCTGTGCCTGCACAGATATCATTTAAGATCAGATCACATAGTTATGACAGGCAGGGAGCTTCAGTTCAGTCTGGTAGCTGAACCTTTGACACCATTTCTGAACTTAAACACACAGAAGAAAAAGACAGCAAAGGAGATGAAGGCATGGCTGGAACTCACTGGGTACTCTTTGACACAAAGGGACAAAATCAAGAGTGGACAATATCTAAAGCCATGTGTAGAAATTTCAGAGGCTTGTTTTCCAAATTACCATTTTGACTACATATTAAATATTCTACTTGCCAGGTGCAAAATCTCCACTGCCTTCCAAAGTCAAACCCACCTACTGCATCTGTATCCAAGACTGACCTGAAACTGTCCAGCTCCTGACAATAAAGGTCTTCCCTGCTTCCAGATTTCTTTGAAATTGCCCTCCTCTTTCCATGGTGAAGTAGGAACTGCAGATCCAGAGAGGTTTGGGCTTGGGTTGTTGGGTTTTCTGTTGGGAACTGTTTGTTTGTTTAGGTTTTTTCAGAAGATTTGTTCATAGTATTGACATTGAAAATACCTATTTTATAAATGTGATTCTAACCCTTCCCTAACCACTATAATTAATTAAATAAATGTCAGAAGGATAAATTACAGTTTGAGTGGAACATCTATATATGGCCACATCTCATATAATTCAAATACAATCATCTGTTTAAAAAGTAGAATTTAATATATATATTAAGTATAGTGTAAACCACTAAGAGCTTAATCAAGTGGTGATAAGGATGAGATTTCCAGTATGGACACCCAGTCCATGAAACATCTATTTTTCTTAGCATACATATATATGAAATAATAGGAACATGTGAAACACATTGACACTTCTCATCTCTTACTGTGCTTTAAAATTGCTTTAAAATGAGCAAAAACACTGCATTTTTTTCCTGACAGTGAAGATTTGATTCGGATTTTACTCAGGTGTCTGGTTACTTTTCAATATCTTTTTTAAACAATTCTGTCATTCTGCACTCAGGACAAGAATATCATGTACATATTATACTATATACGAGCAGAAGAACCTGTGCCTAAAATATGTACTTACAGGCCCAAAGATGGCATATTGCACACTAAAACTGCAGAACATCTACTTTCTTTTTTGTAAATGGAAAAAGTTGAGCAGTTTAAAAGAAGTGCCACTCTCCTGTGATAGGCCATGCATTTCTTACAGACTCTGCAGAATATCCATAAACTCCTCTTTACTATCTAATATTTTTCCACTTTAAAATAATATAAATAAAATATATATGTGTATATATATATATAGCCTCTTGGTCTCTTGGTATGCATATGAAAATATATATATCTTCCCCTATTTATGAGTGCACAAACTCTACAGGATATCATAATCAATACCAGATTCAAGAAACTTTTCAAATTAATAAACATCAGACAATTTATTGTTCACTAGCATTTAATTTAAAATTGTACTATTGTTGCTGCATTTAATGCTGTGAAATTTTTATAGTAAGCTATATAGAGCTGATTGGAACCATATTGTATAAATATGTGGCAATAATCTGCATTAATTATTCTCTTACTGTGTTCTAATTTTGACGTTACAACAAAGGCTACTTTGAGAAAAAGGATATATATCACTGCAAGTTATGTTTATTAAGATTGATTTGGGAGAACTAGAGCTGTAGAGAACTTGTGGGCCTAAGAATATTTTTCAGAATAAAGAACTGCCAAGTGAGATGATAGCTATTAATTAAATATACTGGAACTCACACTGTAATTTTCATAGTTACACACTAATAACACAACTATTAAGATAGCAATTCAAAACCAAATATTTTCCATTTTGTAAAATTACTAAAATAGTTTCAACCTCAATAGGAATTTTCCATGCACTTCCAACAGGTTAAGTACTACTTATTACCCAAACAAACTTACAAGTTTAAAATTACTTTGGTTAAGCCTAGGAAACATTTGTGGAAGCAAAAATAAATAAGCTTTAAACTCCTTTTATTAAACAAGATTGCTGAAAATCAAAGAAAAAAAATAAAAGAAAGCCAAACAAATAGCCTAGCTCAAAGCACAGGCAGAATGAGCACGCACTTAAAGCATGTGCACAAAACTTTAATTAAGTGTCTCTTGTGGCAGACTTACAGAATTTGTCTGTTTTCCTAGAAACCTGCTTTTCCAAAACTTTGAAGGACCTACATTATATCTGAGAACTCAACAACCTCATTTTCAAAGCATATGAAACCAACACTCAAAACTGACTTGAGATCACCCACACACAGTGTGAATTTTTAACATATCTTTCTTTGACCTTATAAACTTAGTAAGGCTGGAGTTTTTCTGGCTTCAGAAAAATACTCAAAAATGTGTAGGATAAGGTGAAATTTTGCAAGAGGATTAAAAGAGAACCTTTATTTTTTTAGATTTCACACAATTTATGGAGACAAATTTTTCTCACACTGACCATGAGCAGTTTTGCAATCAGATCGCTCTCTTCCTTCTGTCCTATCATCTTCAATTTTCCACCCTCTGTAGCATACCTATTTCAGGCAGGTACTTTTTTTTCCTCTCTTTGCCAGTACAGTGTTTAGCTCACTAGGAGTAACATGTGAATGAGTTTTCCAGCATTACCACAATATAAAATTATTATAATAGTTCTTTGCACTTTCTGATTTTGTCCACTCTGAGCACAAACAAGAAGCAATTAAGCCAAATAAATTGACCAGAAGTAGTTCTTCCCTTATTGAGCTGTACACAGTCATTGGCTCCAAAACACACGTGGTATCCAAGCCTTCACTTCATTTTTTTCTGACTTTGTGGCAGCAGACAGCTTTGGTGCAGTTAACTATAAAGTAATATGCTAAATATGCAAGACCTGCCATCTTTGCCATCCAATCTATTCTGCAGCCACACAAGCAGCCCAAAATATAAACAAACACATAGGGCAATGGCTAGCTAATTTGGGAAATAGCCCATCTTTCTCAAAGTGCAGGGAGTCGAGTAACATCCCCCTTTTGCTCTGGAAAGAATGCTCCTCTGGCCAGCAGACTCCAAACCACAGCAGATGCGCCCACAGCAGCTGCTGCTGCTCCTACAAGGCCCTCACAGGCAAAATTCCCCCAAATCTCTTCCCACCATGTTTCTGGATGTGCCAAGAAGTTCAGTGCCACAGTCTTGATTGGCCTGGATCAAAAATTCCCAAGCCTGTTTTGTTTATTTTTTAATATGTATTTCTTCAGTGACTGGAGAATTACAAGAAAAAAATAATTTTCAACAAGAAACTTTTTAGAATGAATTACACGTAAATTTCTGCTTTCTTTTTTTTCTCATCAAAAAGCTCCAAACCCTAAAATAAACCACATAAATGATTCTCAATATAGATTATAAATTGCTTACATGAGCCCAGACTGAATCTGAATTTTGAGATTTGGAAGGATTGTTAAGTACAAGGAGTACAAGGAGAGGAAAATAATTAGAACTTTGTCAACTTCATAAGGAAATCAAAGGCAAGCTGGAAAAATTACCTGCCTTCTGCAAAGAAATATATTGAGTATACTTTCCCTGAAGCTGTTGAATGCATAAATTCCATATTTTCTGAATTTAAAAGTTTCTGTGAGGGGAAAAATATAATTTCAGCTACCCAGTCTGTTGCCTCTCCACACACACACCCCCTCAAATCTCAACAAACGAACAACAAGAACACTATAATGGGTGACCTAAATTGATTGCCTAACCTAAAAATTTTGTCTAAAGATGTAGTAGAAAATTTGAGATCCTTTATAGAAGAATAGTTACGTATTATCCAATCTAAGAGAGATATAGGCTGAACGAAAAGAAGTCTTTTTATAGAACCCCTAGGCAATCAGACTTAGAGTCTTGTTTAACAGGAAGATTTTGGGGTTTTATGGTTTTTTTTAAGCAGCATTTACTGTGTTGTGACATGGTTTTCTCTTCTTCATATAAATACTCATACTTTCATATCAATAATGATTTCGTGTATAAATTCCATGCAGTCATGAAGTAGCAGCTACTTCATCTCTAGAGACACAAACAGCCTTACTGGGCATAGTTTTGATATTGATGATGATATTGATGGCTGGTGCAGAGCTTAGCATAATACTGATCTCAGGTGACTTCATGTCAGGAAAAATGCTTTGATTAGAGGCCTCAAATACAAAGCACTAAAGGCACAGCACTAGTAAGGAATTACTGTCATTGATGCATGGTTTCTGTGCAAAACCCCAATGAACAGGGTATTTAACAATAATGTTTGCATGCCTTTTGTCTCTTTATTCTGCTTGTGAATGCTGAGAAAAACTGCAGCCCTTATATGGAAAAAACCCACAGGAATTGCTCAAAGCAAGAGTACAATAATTACTGGTCTCTCTGACAGCAGCAATACGTGTGAGACAAACCTAAAACTCTTCCCTTGCTCTAGCCAGTAGGAGAGAACATTTCTACTCTTAGCATTTCACCTATTTCTTAACTTTGCTTGTTCCTGCTGTGTCCTGGACAGAGACATTGACTTTTGTAAGTCATTCTTGCTTCTCTATCCTCTAGGAAAAAAAAAAAATTATAACAGTGAAATCAAGAAGGTTCTAGTTGGTAGCCATACAAATATTTATCCTGTTAAAGGCAGGTCTTTGGCATATTAACAAGTTAAGAACATAAGAACACAGGTGACAGAACTGCTGCAATAACTAATAGTTATGACTGATAGAGTGAAGCCTTCACTCTTCTGTACTTGTAGTTAAGAGTGGTCCTCCATAGCATTAGTATAACATACATTTTCCAAAGTAATCTGTAATTCATAATCAGTTTCTTTCTAAATGCATGATTTTCAATATACAGAAGCTACATTTTGAAGATGTGTCAGATCCTGTGACTTAAGGAGTCACACTTAAAACGAGTGACCTAACATCAGCTGAGAGGTATCTGAGGATAGATGCCACCTTCAACAAGAGCAGCCTGGAAATAGGATATCAGATGTCTGCTCCCTGCC
This sequence comes from Ammospiza caudacuta, assembly GCF_027887145.1. NCBI lineage: Eukaryota > Metazoa > Chordata > Aves > Passeriformes > Passerellidae > Ammospiza > Ammospiza caudacuta. The sequence continues at coordinate 28,585,370 of NC_080593.1, read as the reverse complement.
ATTCTGCACCATCAGTCCCCCTGATCAGTCACTTGAATCAGGTGTAGAGAGTGCTCTGTATCTATTATGAGCTCTTGGATAGTAACCCACCAGCATTTGCTGCAATGCCCTAATAAGTAGGTTTGTAACCCTATCCCTGAGCTACTGACTTCTGTTAGGACAGAGGCAGACCCCACATGCCAGAGAGCACATTCTGCAAGAGCAGTCCTAACCAGCAGCAAGTTTATTGTGAAGCTATAGAAGGTTTTAGAAAGGACAGATGATGACTCAATGCCTAAAAAAGCCTACACAATTCTATGATGATCTTATTGAACAATACACTCAAAGGTGACTGTGCCATAAACATGGTGATTTGTTCTCTCCCCTCTTTAAACATTCATACAGCTGTGCATTTACAAATGCACACATATAGATGCAAAAAGGCTGGGTTTTGGTCTCTTGTAAAGAGATTGTAAGAACAGTATTGCAGTATGTCTCCTGAGACCCGAGCACCTGAACCAGCAGTAACTTCTGATCAGCACAGGGAATCACAGAATGGGTCAGGTTGGAAGGAATCACCGTGGGTCACCAACCTCCCTGCTAGAGCACACGGCACAAGATTGCATACAGATGGTTCTAGAAGTCCCTTCTGAGCAATTGCACGCTTTGTAACAGCATAAAGCAATTACAGGCCTTGTTTTTATACAGATTAAAATCTAACCTCCAGATGATCCTTCATTGAAATATTTCTGTAGCAGTTACTTCTGGATTTTCTGCAGTAGCAAACAGCATAACTCCTACCTCATCCATTTAATAAATTTAGTAAACAAATTGCAGTGCAGTGCAGATGCAATTTGCAAAGTTCACTGCTACTCAGTTTGAAAGGATTGCCTTTAAAAAGGAAAAAAAAAGTGTTCCTAGGATTGATACTGTATGAGCAAGAACATCAAACACTGCGTTAGGGCCAAGGTTTGGTATGTGCTGTAATCTTGAGAAATTGTGTATATATATATAACCATATATGTGATTACTCTTTGCACCTACAGTCTGTTGAGAGCATGGCCTCTTGGACTGTTACTTATTAACTGCAGTCTCTCCCAATACAGATAAACACAGCCAAAGTACTTTTAAACACAGAGGTCCTCACAGCACAGCACTCACCGTGAAAGAGCATTCAGCTCTGTACAAGCACAGCAAGTTCCCAAGTGCTTTTGCTGAGGCCACACAGAACAGCACTGATCAGAGCTCGATGCAGAACCTGTCCTACACAAACAGTTCCTTACTCACATTGCACTGTCCTGTGCTTGCTGCAGCAGGTAAGATGAGACAGCAATTTAAATGAGAAATTGGACAAGTTCTCTGTGCTCAGAACACATTAAATCTGTGTAAAGACTCAAAGTGCTGCTGTACAGTTGCCACTGTTCCACCCTGAACAAATGGGCTAAGATGTTTATAGGCTCTTAGCTTTTTCCACAAGGCAGATAACAAAACAAGTTATGCTATTCATATATTTATATCCTAGGCATATGCTTATTTTTGTGTTTCAGCTTTGGGAACCAATAAACAGCTGTAGTAGCCTTTAGCAAGAAGTTTGCTGAATTCCAGTCATACTTATTTCACAGCTGTGCTTCCAAGCCCTGTGTTACTCTCACAGCTTTACTTACACTGCTGCAAATGACAGCCCTTCCAATGGACAGCTCTCACTGCTGGGGCACAGCTTTTCTCTTTGGATCACTGTCCTACCTTGTAGCTGTAAGAGTGTGTGCAACACTAAGCAAGAGAAAAATCAGCAGAACAGTACAGGCTTCATTTCATTTAGGTCATTAGGAAATGGTGCAATTTCTTCAACAGAAGCATGAATTTTGTACATTTAACACCACCATTTCCTCAGAGAATGGAATCATTACCAGATCGAGGAGAGATATCCATGCTCTTTATAAAAGTACATAGAATTAACGAGAAACAGTAGTGCTAACATCCCATTACTATTTAAATTACTGGAAGTCTAAGCTCAGTGCAGGCACAGAATCCTATACCCTGTGACATACTGGAAACTGCAGCGATATTTAAAGAAACTGATGAGTTTGCCATTTTCCCTATCCCGGAAAACTGAATTGCATTGCAAGTTCAACAAACTGTTATCCATAATTAAATTCTTTCATTAAAGACACATTGAATTTAAGTCAGTCCATCCCACAAAATGTATAAAATAATCAACGTAGAATAACTTTGATGTTGTTTCTATCCATGGTTGCAACTATTTGAATAAAATTAAAATAACATTAGAATTTGTTATGTAAGAAAACACAAGCCTGTGCACAGTACAACAGCATCCTGGTCAGCCCCTGGAGAAACACTACCACCATCATACACTGCAGGAAGAAAACTGTCTAGCAGTAAAAAAAAATCCCATTCTCACAACTCTGACAAGGGACAATGGTTGTTTGGCTTTTTGGAAACTACTGAAAATCCTGAGCTAATTACTATTCATTAGCAAGAAAAACAAAGTTGAATTGGGATCAGTGTTGGATATGTACTATATTTTAAAAACTTCTGGCTAAAAAAATGGTGAAGTATCTAATGATGCTGAAAGTTCTTAAGAATATTTTATTACTTCTTTTCTGGTAAATGGTATTTTCCAGTCCCCATGCATAGGTGTGGATTTTAAAAATTTATACATAGCTTTGATTTGCAAATACAGTCATTACCCTGTAGTCACCAAAAAACATACTCATAAATATGCAAGTAATGTAAATAATGGTATATTGATAGAAGTAGAGTATATTTACCTCTCCAGAGGAGTACGCTGAGCTTCCCCAAAAAGTCTGCTTGAAATGTCCTAGGAAAAGAACAGAGTTAAAGATTAGTTAAAGTTAAGTGATTATACAACTCCAACAACTCCAGACAATATTTAAATTATTGATGGGGTCTGGATTGGTTTTTTGATCACTTTGATCTTTACATAATTAATTTATTTGGATGTAAAATGTAACTGTTAATGTCATCAATGAATTTCATGACAGTATAAAACTAAATTCTCAACACAAAACATTCTTTCCATAGAAAAACTAGTGAAAAAATCACTAATTTACTAGAAAAATCCTAAGCATGAAACTATTGTGAAAGCAATTTTTTTTTCAATACTCGAGCACCTTTGCACAAATCCTGACAGACTTCACTTCAGTTTGTACATATTGGTGCAGCTCCCAAGCCCATGGAGATGGGGGCCTGGCCACCACTATCTTAGGTGGGAAACATTGCTGTCAGGGCAAATGATGGCCAGTCTGAGTGTGAGCACTGCTGTACTTCAGCCAGATGGTCAAGCTAAGATTAATATTTTTCAAAGATAGAAGGGAGAAGAGATTACTCCAGTAGCAGGAAAGGGAAGTTCATACAGAAACAAGGCTTCATGTCCTGGGAAGGAAAGGTCTTAAGGGGGCAGTAGAGGAAAAATCTAAATACGTAGGAGAGATTCTTCTGTCATGTGGAGTAAAATCCTGCAAGTACTTAATACAGTTCTCATTTCTAGAGCTGTTTATTACTAAAAAAAGAAATCAAGCCAAGCCTTGCTATGATATTCCAGTATAGCAGGGTTCTACAGCACACTACAACTTTTCAAGCATTCTTCAGTACCTCCCTCCAAACTCCTTTAGAACAGACTCAAACAAATCCCAAGGGTTTTTCCAGCACCCCAATGCAGAGAGCAACTCAGTCTGGGATGAGTGCTGCCCTACTGTGAGGGCAGGTGCTGCCCTCCCTCCGTGCCCAGATACAGGTGTCACCACCCCACATACACTGAGCTGTCCCAGGAACACAAACCATTACTTCTAGGAAAACATGTTGGAATTGTAACCATTTCAGGTACTGCTCCCCAGTGTGGTTCAGGCAGAGCCACTGCAGTTGCTGTACCGGCATGAGGAAGGACAAAATAAACAACCAGGAAGAGGAAAGAGTAGAACCATCTCTTTCAGCAGACAAACTATTTTCTGAATTTTGTAAGCCATTTACTTATTTCCTCAGAATTTAAGTTGAAAAATAATGGCATAATATGATACAGCAACATTATAGCATTATATGCCATAGTTAAATCAGGTTCACCCCCTGAAATTATTGAAGGGCATATTACAAAACACTATGAGGTTCAATTCTAAATATGAGGAGAAATTGAATGACTCATCTATGATCCCATACAAAATGAAAGCACATTAAAACAGTGTCACTTTAAATCTCCTGCAAAAGTGTGTTTTATTGCAGCTCAGTTCCAAAAAATGTCAAAATAACAAAGAATATACTGCATAAACAGAGGGCTTTTTCCTCAATTTTCACATCACTATAATAGCACTTCCACAAGAGTTCAAGTTAGATTTGGTTTGAGATATTTTAATACTGTTTCTGATGAGATGGAAAAAACAGAAGTTCATACATTTTGCAAACACCTACCACATGACCAGTAAGCAGGAGCACACTGACTTGGTTGCCTTGGGAACATTTACTGGCTATGACACTTCTGAGGAATATTTGTTTGTTTGCTTTATATTTATTTGCAGCCTAACCACCCCTTTGAAAGTTTTGTGCAATTCAGGAATGGTCAGGCATTTTTTCAAGAACATGCTCCTGAGGTAGGCGCATGCATGGGCTGGTGAGGGGGAAAGGCAGGGAGGTGTTTCTGCCAGTAGCACAGTACTGAGGCTGAGGTTATTTCCTTATGAACTTTACATTTCAAACAACATAACATGTTCCTTCTTTGGATAAATTTCCTAGAAATAACACCTTCCCAACTGTGAACTGTACATTTTGTACATCTCAGTACTACTACTCATGTGATGACTCTTACAAATTTACATTTTTTGTTTTTCCCAAATATTGATTCCTGGGAGAATTCACAGTAGATTCATCTTTTATGAGATATCGGGGGAAAAAATCGGTTCTGTCCACATTTTTCTTAAGGGTCCACAACTATAAAAAGCAATGATTCTATTAAGCTGTTGCATGAATATGTACAAAAGCTAAATAAATGCCCATGTAAATTCTTGGTTCCTCTGAAGCTAAAACACTTAAATAGTTTCTGAAATATGAGAATCTAAACCATAAGTTTCAAGTATTATTTTCTAATAGCAGTGAGACAGAGTGTCAAAGTTTTGAATTCAAAGAACATAGTACAAAGACCACGGGACTCAACTTATTTTAGTTGGGCATACCCATGTTTATGCAAAAAATTTATGGATTATTAGGTTTCTAAAGTATTATGAAATAGGAATTGACTTCAAGCTGGCAAATTGCATTTCTCAACAGTGTTCATCAGTTTCTTTGGAATGCATCTAGAACAAATTTAATCATTATGAATTTGCCCCATTGAGTTCACCTTTTCTCTTTTTTTCCACCAATGAAACTCTAGGCTCATTCAACCAAAGCAAACAGCATTATCAAGGTGTATACCTGTGTAAGCATAATTCAGCTCTGCCTGCTCCTATACCAAGGTTTTTCTGCTGTAATGATTGACTGATAATTTTTGTTTCTTTCTAGCTACTCCAAAGTCTGTTGTAAAATGCATTTCTGAAGTGAGTGTCAGCAGCAGCTGTGTCTGGGGATTGACCACCAGCATGGTAGACTTAATTACTTCTAGTGAATTGAAAGGAAACAATAGAATATAATTGAAATTTAAGAAAAAAGGATGCTAAAACTCCAATTCTCTATTATGTATGTGCCTTTATAAATCTAGATTTCACAACATGATTAAAGACAACCTAAAATATGAGGGAGTACAGCTTATTATACAAGTATATTTTGTCTGTACTTGAACTAAATGGAAGCCTTTGATTCTGCTTAATGACAAATCACTTTTAACTGAGAACAAAGAAGTCTAACCATAATTACCACTTGGACATTGGTGATTTGTTTTAGTAGCACCTGTGAAAGACAAAAAATTAAATGGAGCACCTACAGCCTGTTGCAAGGCACTTATGTACTTTTTATTTGTCACCTTTTTAAAAGTAATTTCAGGTACTGCAAGTAAATGTCCCTTTTCTGATTCTTAAGAAATAGCAGTAAAGTCTGTATAAAAATTATTTATGAACCAGCAGGTTTAATCAATGCTGAACATTCAGCCATTCTTTACAACCCAGTTAAACCAAACAAATCAAGATTTTTACTGAATAAAACCTTTGTGTTTATTTTCCTTATACCTTTTAGAGTTTGGGAACACATGATGTAAAATACAGCCCCCTGACTCGGGGGCCATGAGGGAAGTTGACTTTTTTATAAAGACTTCTTTTGGGCAACTGAAGAATGACAAGGATGGATATCAAAGTGAGTCTAAACTTCCCTAACTTTTCTGATAAAACCCTATAGGATATTTTGAAGTCAAGAGAGATGCTTTCCAGCTTTCTTCTCCAGAAGAAAAACCATGAACTTTTAAGCAAACTAACCTTGTTGTCTTGAAGAATTACATTAATTTGGGGTACTTTTAAGTGTTTCCAAATGAGTACACTGAATTTCAAGGGAGAAAAATCAACACATTGTGCCTGTTAGAATAAATATTGCACAATATATGCAGATGAATACAAAAGTCTAGGAAAACATCTCAACTATTTGTAGACTTCCTGCCATGCAGTCGTACTAAGGTGCTATACAAAGCACTTTTATTATATCAACCTTTAATATCTCAGTTCTCTGTCAGACAGCCAGTCATGCAGATTTTTCTCTTCCTTGTACATCTTTGAAGCTTGACTGATGAGTGAAGTAAATCCAAGCTTCTTGGTTTTCCCATTTTCCTGTGCCAAAATACATTTCTCTCAGAAAACTACAAAAGCCTTCTGATTTTTATTCTACTCAAATCTGTCACTTTCATTTTAGTCTTTCCCATGACCAATATACAGCAGAAAAACAGAGATAGCTCTAATGAAGTCTATTTAAAGAAATACCCTAAACACAAAATTCATTCCATGGAATCCTTCTAAGAAGTAGCACCACTGCTATCTTGTGGAGAACATCTAGTTTATGAAAGATCAGGATGTCACATTCCCTGAACACATTTGAGTAAATTATTTTAAGAGCAGAATTTACTTCTGGTCTACAGTGCCAGCAGCACCCTTAGAGAAATGGAGAAAGAGAACTGATGAATCAAAGGGCTGTGTTCCTCTTGCCTAGTGTTTATGGTGTAAAAGTTTGATATCTAGTCTGTGCTGCTCACATTATCTCCCTCTATTGTGAGTGGAAGCAAATATATCTCTAAATATATCGGTGTTTAAGACGACTGTAGAATAAAGTCCAACACTCTCTTTTCAATGCTAAAGAAGGCTGTTTCTGTCCACTGGTGAGATGAAACATCTGACCACCTAAAACCAGGATGTGTTTCTTAGGGGGGACATTGGGGTTATTTTTAATGAATCCCACTCAAAATCCACAAAGCTCCTGAGGGTCTGTACCTGTCCCTGAAATTTCAGGACTAGGACATGGACTTGGATAATATTATCCGCCAGTCCTTTTTTTTTCATTTGCTCTACTCACTTGTTTGCCAAAACATTCACCTTGCATCAAAATAAAAACCTCTAGGCAGAAGACCCAGGTAATTTTGTCAGGTTGTTCAGCAAGCTGATGCATCAAGCTCTGGGCTCAGAACTTGTCTTTAAGCTGAGAAGAATCCAGTATTCATTTTTGTGTCCCTTAATTGTGTCTTACTTAATTTTTTATGAAGGGACCTTGCAGTTGTTTTAAGCATTATCTGGAGCAATGCAATTCCCTGACATCACTTCCCAATCTTTTGAACAGCTTTTGCTCATTGTTTCTTAAGGACCAAATTCCTGCTCCACTCTCAGATCACTGATTCCCATGGACATGTAACAGTGGTAGCAAAAATGTTCATGTTTGATAAAAGTGCTCAGAATTTCTCTATCCTTTCATTTACACCGTAAATATCAGCAACCCAGAGGAAAATGCCAACATCCTTTTCCTGCCTCCTCATTCTTGAGAGCTCTCAGTGGCCGTGTAAGAATCCCTCAAGACCCTCCAGGATCTTCCACTATATCCACTTACTTGTCTTCAGCTTTCTGTCTAAAACTGTGATTTTCTTTCTTTGTCTCCCACTTGACAAGCTGAAAGCTGCTTCTTTCTTTTTATGGACACTGCTAACTGATCTTGTTGACCAACTAAATCAGCACTATGTAGCGATGAATCTGTTAAAGCATTTCTAAGATATCCTTCCATCTTCTTTGTATGGAGAAGACAAATAACTGGAAATAGGAATACTGGCCTGTGTAGATGAAACATTGTAAATGACAGTGTAATTTTCTTCAAAGTTTAAAACAAACAGTAGCATATGGCAATGTGCTTTGGTTATCCTGGATATTAATCCTTGGATCTATTGGATTGTACGGGTCTGGAAAGAAAAATGAGAAAAAAACACAGAAAAAGAGATAGATGCAAAAAAAGTGAAATCCAACAAAAGTCTGTCCTTAGAAGAAGACTTGGAATCACATGCTTTCAAAGGACAGCCTCTGGAATCACACATAATGTATCTCTTTTTCTTTTTTCTTTCTCCACAGAATCAGTGGCATCACTTCCATTTCTCAGTCTTGTCTGTGGGCATGCAGTAGTATTCCCTGAATACTACTGAAGGTGTCCAGTTTTCAAAACACAGAGGATCTCTGACAACTATTACTGCTTGCCCTCCTCTTCCATGCAGAAAGCCTGATAATTTGAAAGAATTCTAAGCTCCAGGTTACAGAAAAGTAGGGCAATGTTTTCGAAATTAGATGCCAGAATTAGCAGAAGGCTTTTCTACATGCAAAAAGCACAGCATGAGCTGAGCTACTTTCAGAAATCTGCCCCTCTTTCAGCTTTACAACACTGTGTGTGCAATGTCTGTTCCACTTTGGGAAGCCTCTGTGCTGCCACGTGCAAGCTGCCAATGAAGCAGAGGCTTCATTCAAAACTCCAGGTAATCATTCACATGTGCATGTACTTCCACCTTCCCAGAGAATGCCTCTGTTACACATTTCATATGGGAGTGGTAAGGTGATGGACATGCTCTCCTAATATTTCAGCTGCTCTCTGTACATTAGGTCAAGTGAGGCATCCCATCATTTGAACATTTACTCAGTCTGCTCCCACTACTGTAGACTCAAGCAGCTTCAGGACCTAATGCCTGCTCTAATCCTGCTCATTGTTGCTATTCAAACAGCTTGAAAGAGGCAGGAAAGGGAGGTTTCTTGAGCACTTCTTCCTAAGCATCTCAGAGCAACCTGCTTGAGTTTTAAAGAACAAATCCAAAGCAGGCACTCAGAAGCATAAAAGAATCATTACAGAAAATCACTGCCCAAGCCTTCCTGCCCTGTGTAAGCACATGGCAAAAATCTTGGCTCTCCAGCACTATCCATCTGTCACAACAGCTCCTTCTCTGCAGCTGAGCCAATCAATCTGAAAATTTGGGTGTATCAGTTTCCAGAACACTACTAATCATCTGTTCCCAAGGGAGAGACAAGTATCAGACTACGTCAAAACGTTGGCTTTGTTGTGGGAATGTGACCTAATGCTGTAATATTCTCTTGCCTAAAGTTCAAGTGAGTTTTTAGAAAATGGTGAAGAACTGTGTTTTGGGGTTTTTTTCTCAACTATCCTCCTGCTTAATTAGATGAGATTATAAAAAAATGTAGTCTGTTAAATCTGACTGTGCTTTTATGATAAAGTGTGGTTAAACCCTAGAACAAGCCATCAAAAGTAAGTGGAGGTGGACTGGAGATGGGATGGCAGCTATAGATTCACATAAATCAACAGGTATTACAAGCATCTACCCCACCATTAGCTTTATAGGTGCACATGTGTTTCTCCTATCCACTACTTTCTACAAAAAATACATTTCATATTAAATGTATTTCATATTAAAGCATTCTAATCCATGAGGAGAATCTACTTGCCTGAAGGTACAAGCAAGAGTGAGTAAGAGAGACTCAATACTGTCAAAACTTGCGCAGTCCTGTTAACACACAGGGAGAACCCAGCTGTCTCTTTCCCAATGACAAAGTTATGGAGAGTCTCAAACTGCCTCTGGCAATAAATTTGCTACACACTGTACCACCACATAATAGAAAACTCAATTTGAGTTAAGAGGATGAAAATAAATTAGTTTTGAAGCTTGATATATCCAAACATTATTCTTTCAAAATGTAGTTCAACAGTGCAAGTTGAAAACCAATGCAACACCAAGTTCTAGATTAAAAAACAACTGATCACATTATAAACACAGCCTTGGTAAAAAGGCACTGATAATTACCAGGGTGATTTAGGAGCTTCTCACAGTCCAGACTATAGCTTCTGCACAGCATTGATTTTCAACCTAGAATAGCCATTGTAAGAGATTTTTTTAAAAAAATCTACATAAAAACAGAGATGCAGATGTGAACTCCTCCAAGGCAGTGCAGATACTGCCATTGCTTTTACTGAAGTGTTCATTCCACTAAACACTTTTTACTTCATCAAACCACACGTAGACAAATGCAACTCTTGTCAACTGCACCTTTTGGTTCATGGTTATGAATGTTAATGGCACACATCCCTGCTGGGTCCATGGCACTCAGCAGAGCACAGCACATCACTGGGCTCCACCAGAGGACATTCATCTGTTCTTCTGATGAGTGCCCAAAACCTGTTGGTATTTGGAAGCCTGGGGACACCAGGCACCCTGAGGCTGCACTCAGTGATCATGAGCAGCCTGTGGCTGGTGACTCCTTGATTTCACAGAGTTCTCAGCGCAGATACATGCATCCAGTGGCATTTTCCTCAGAATTAATTTCTTAATCTAGTTCATATTAAAATGCACATTTTTGAGAAAGATAACATGCTTATGTTTGATGGATAAAGTTTAGTAACACAACATAAATTAGCAGTGCAAACTCTGTCATGGAGCACACGGATTTTTACAAGCTGAAATTTTAGATCTTATTCAGACTTCCACAATCTTTAAAAAGCACCTGCTTATCAGCTCACACTCTGCAGCATACTGTAAGGGCTCTGATACAGCACAATTGAGATAATTTTGTTATAGGAACTATTAATTATGAATTTGCAGCACCAGATTAAATCTACAGGGGCAATTTGGAAATAAGATGCTTACTAAATGTAATTAAATTTTTTTAGCTTTCCCTGAAGACTTTACAGCTGAATGCATCTCTGTCACTCATTTCTGAGAGATTGAAAGATGAGCAGAAAATCCTGCTTTCCACTTTTCAGAGTGACTGTCATTTGCACATGTTGCACTTCCTCCCTCTGAAAAAATGTCTTTTCAATGTGGGCATTTCTCATGCAAAATAATTAATTTGTGCAACATTCTGTTCTACAGACTAAAAGAGGAGCGTTTCGGTACACTATGGGATAATTCAAACTTTGGGTCATAGCTACAAAAAATGTGATGCTTTGCTTCCTTTTCATATGCCACCATCTAACAACTTGTATGTAAAATTTAACAGAAATATGGAAAACACCATAAGCGTACTCTTGGTGCTAAACATTTATATCTGCACTAAATATCTCACAATAAATATTTTAATGTACTGCACACATTCCTGTTGCCTTATTTTGACATTGTTCTGAATTTCATGGGCAATACCCAATGCTACACTTTTTGAAAGTCTGTCAATATTAGTTCTCAACTCATCTTCAGCTTAGGAGGTTCTCTACTACAAAGTTTGGTCACTATTATACAAAGTTAAAATAGCTTGTTTCTGGGATTCAATGCTTTAACACAAGCACATGTGCACCCACAATAGTACACAGCCATGCCAGCAAGTCTGTACAAGTTTACTCAAGTACAAAGAATTACAAAGCCGTCAATTAACTCAAGAAATTTGAGAAGTGTATACAAAGCAAAAACAAAAGGTTATTTCCATTAAAAATACATTATTGCTCATGCACCTGGTTGTATTTTGCAGTAAATAGCTCCCATTCCCCAAAATAGTTCAAGAAGACTAAAAACTGCTGCCAGTTGCTTCAAAAGAATTGTTTTCAGTAAGACCAAGATTGTTCCAAATCACTAAACTGAACTTAATGCACAAAACCCACAACAGAGTTTAACAATTTAATCCTGCATGCAGTATTTCTCTCTCAGAGTAGAAACGAAAATGTTGCTTTTTTATTTCTACATCTTTACCCATGTGAGAATAAAATTCTATGCCACAAGAGTGAATAAGGGCTGAATAATATCCAAAATCCAGATGCCATGTGAACAAAATATTCATTACTGAAACATCACAGCATTTAGTTATTTATAGACTCTATTCAGACTCCACCACTAGCAAGACAGCACATGCTACAACATTCTTTTTGAATAGCCTTTCAGAGCACTTGAAAGATCCATTTTACAAGCCTGTACCACCATCCAGAGAGGAGTCATGTATATAGGGTAGAAGTAAAACACAGCAGGCAAACACATGCACTTGAAGGAATAAAGAACATCTAATCACTTCTCATGTAAAAAGAGTGTTGAAATGTTTTCCTGTAATACTGACATTCACTCTGAGAGCTCTTCTCATAAAAGATCTATTACCCTTAGAGATGCAGCATTTTGGAAACATGTGCTGATATTTTCTAAGAGACCACTTGAAGAAAAAAAGAAAACTGCCTGTCCCCAGCTGGCACAGCCAATCCATTTTATGTGTTTTTCTGTGAGTAAGGACTCCAAGACAAACTTCATCAAGAAGTATAACTTTCCCTTTTGACCCAACCAACTAATCTTTTTAGCATGGTCCTGCCTGCAGGACAACCTTGTGGAAAAATATCTTTGCAATTAAGTAGATCTGTTCAAAAGTCAATGTATGAAATACTGTTTCCATGGGCAAATGGAGGAATCAGGCAAGAGACTTACAAACAGTGATGTCCAAAATTTGCTTTTAGGCTGGTTTTGGTGTAAAACCTTCCCTATCATTGCTTTATTCAAGGTGGAAGGAAAGACAGAGACTCAGAGGATTCACCTCCTCTGAGGATTCACACCCAGTACAGAATTAACCCCCTGAAAACACATCTGCCTGCACAGCTGGAGCATCCCACACCACACTGCACCATCAGTCCTCCTTGTGTTTTATACTGCTCTTCTTTTCCTTTCTCCCCCTGGTGCACACACATACTTGCCAATACAAGCCAGTGCCAGGGGCCACCATCCAAAAGGTAATTTGGAGACTCAAACTCACACCTTCATCTTCAGAGCTGCTGCTTTTTTTCCCAGGTAGTGAGATGCTCTGCTGACCAGCCAATGCACAGGTCTCCTGCTCCAACAGGTCTGTGGGCAAGAGAGGCCCAGAGGCAAAGGGCCTGCACAGATCTTTCTGATTGCAGTGGAGAGATGCAAGACTTTCTAAGATTTGTCCTGGAAGGCACAACGCTTACCCAAAAGTAGAAAAGGAAGCAATGGTACAGCAATTCTGGTCATGAGCCTAGAGCTGTGATGGCATTGTAATAATAAAGGGATGGGACAATGTGAATAGTGCCTTTGTCTGCTAGGCAGCTCTGCCATCCCTGTGCCATTAAGATGACATGGCCACCTGCCGACCTAAATGTGCTCTGCTGCATAAACATGTCAGGCTCATGTGAAAGCATGATTTAATGTGCTTGATTTAATGGTTTTTTCTCCTGGATTTTTACACACAAAAGAAGTCATTACTTCCTCTTGACTGTATCACTTCTGTTGTCCACAATTAATTAAATACAGAAACATCTGAAGGCAGGAGCTGACACAGCAGCAACAGTTGTAGATCTCTGTTCAGAAATGAAATGAGGACAGATGATAACTACCGGTGTTTGACCCCTCCCTGTTTTCCTGGGTTTGGGACAAGCACCATATTCTATAAGCAGACTCCTAAAAAATACAGTATGTACAAAACAGCAGTGGTGTAATGCTGATATGAGGATTGTGAGTTCATTTCATAAGAATGATGTAATTCCCTTCAGCTACCTAATTAATGAGTCAGAGGTGAAGTTTATTAGAGTTCTCCCACTTCATTCTCTTTCACAGTTGTATTTTTATACCTGTTCTTCTGCCACACTCACAGTCCTCCAATAGCCATTACAGGATACATCTTAGCCAGTGAGTGAAAACACTGGTAAAGGAGAGAGGGGAAATAATTTATTTGGCTTGGTTTTGTTATTTTTTTAATCTTGTCAACACAACTTTTTAGGAGTTTTTATTTAGTACCTGATCATGCTTTGACCTTTCACTTCCTTGGCTAATAGATCAGTAATGGTGTCTCATGTATAATATATGCCATCAGGTTAAGTCTACTATTTTTCAGAGAGTTTACTATTTTCAGGGCAGAACTACTGATGAGATACTATTTAACCCCAAATTTCTCCCACTCTTGTTGGCCAGGCTGCCTTACTAGCACTGTCCATTTTTGTCCTCAAATTCATATATTTCTTTGAGATTTAAATTTCATATCTGCACTTCATCATGTGATTTCCTTATGCTCCCACAAATGTTGGTGAATGGGGTTATCAGCTACAGGGAAGATTTAATGTTCCAATGTTGCACAGGTTGAGCATATAAACTTTGAACAGTGTTGTCACAACATAAGCTGAATGTATCAATTCTGTGTGTGCATTTTTCCAATTCCTTTGCCCTCCCACAGTTTAAAAATTCTAAATTGCAGAGCCTTTAAAAGCAAAGTCTTTGTCTTTCCAGTCATTAGATGTGTTTCTGAAATGACTGTAAAATTAGCTTTTCTATTAAAAAATGGATTATTTTCTATGCTGTCATTTTCAAAGGAAATATGTAGCAATATAAATTAAACATTAAATGCAAAGCTCTTCTATAAGGCTATTGAGTAAGAAACAGAAATGCAGATAATTAATGAGAATATCTGTCCTTGCATATTCACTTCCCTCTCCAGTAGAGTCCATTAATCTTTAAATGGGTTTGAAAAGCACACACATGTCAGCACACAAAGAACATGTATTAAGGACACTAAATAAATTAGGGACACCTAACATGACAGGGAAAAAAATATATTTCTAATAATTTTTCCAAGCCACTTTTGCACAGTTACCTTCCTGCTCCTGTTACATGGATAACCAGGAATTCCTGGGAAGAGGAACAGGGAGAATCCCACCTCTACTCCAAACTGTTTCAATTTTTTTATGAGTGATTATTAAGACATCTATTTTGGTTAACTTATAAAACCTTTTATCTTATAGATAGGTGCACTTAAATGTCACAAATGGGGAAAATCATAGTTATAAATTGAGTCTTGTGGAGGCAACTTGTCTTGCTTCTGGCAGAAAAGTTCTTACAGTCTGTTCATTCCCACAGTCAAGATGTTTATAGTGAGGAGGAGACATACCTGTGCTTTGAAGCTAAACAAGGCTTTTTAACAAAACTAATTCTGATTGTAGAAATAAACAGTGAGACTAAGGAATGACAACACTTAAGTGTTCTTACTCCTTATCTGCCCCAAGATCTTCAAACACTTCAAAACCTGATACAGCCTGTTACACCTCAAAACATGCTCTGTGAGGACAATTTCCAAGCAACTTACTGGGATGGCTCATGGGTAGCTGGATTTTTGAAATTCCTTAGTTTTCTCCTGTACCAAAAAATCATTTTGCCAGGTAAAACAATTTTGGAACTAAAAAAGCCGGGGGGAAAAAAGCACCAACCCAAAAAAAAAACCACCACCAACCCACAAAATAAAACACCCCACCACCCAAAAATCCCAATGTCAAAGAAATACCTCAAGACAAAACTTTTTTCTCAGATTCAAGTCTTGATGCCTAATTACTATGGGTTCTGTCTCTCCACCAAAGGCTAGGTTGCATTTCACATTCTTGGGGTGAAACACCTCATTCTAATCTTTTAGTTCCTTCCAGAACACTCATCTGGATTTGGATGAACCCCATCTACATTTTTAAGACTGCAGTCAAGATGTTCTGCAATATAAAAACATCATCTCCTCAAGCTGCCAAAATTTTGCACCTTAAAGGCCACATAATTGGTCATTCCATCCTCTGGTTTTTCTCAACTATCTTATAGACTTCCATGGGACCAGTTGCAGACTCTAGTGCCACTTGTTCTGCACAAGAAATTGTAGATAGCTCCATACTTAATTTTTTAATATAATTTCTCCAGTCGGAAAGGAAGAACTCCATCTCCTGTCTGTGGCCTCAGGTGACACAGCTCCAGCAGCCACATCTCACACATGGAGACTCTATTACTCTGACTTATAGGTTAGAAATTGAAATCACAAAGAATGGGGTCAACTAAAGATGCCTCAGCTGCTTTTCAGTAAAACTTCTCAGTGTAGAAAGGGGTTTTTACAAAAAAAGAAAAGTCTGATATTTGTGGTATTTTGTCTGAAATAGTTTAAGTTTAGAAGTTTTTCATTAATTTCAAGGTTTGCATTAAAATGTCATGAAAACCAGATAGTGGGTAGGGTTTTCTGGTTGAAATTTTCCACAAGAGAATAATAACAAAAAAGTCAACCTCACGGACAGATTAATTAATAAAAAATGAAAATAGAGTAGAGCTGCAGAAAAGTCACTTTCAGACTTTACTTAATCACATGATCATCCCATTGTAACAATCTGGACATCCCATCAAACAGACATGCAATTTATCTTGCTAAAAACGCAGCAGTATTTGTTACCCTGAAAACAGAAAGGCATTTCACCCAAAACAGTAAAGTTATGAGGATTTTCTGTACTTAATATTATGTTAAGAATTCTGTATTAAGTATTCTGTACTTAATATTATGTTTACTCAGATGTATGTGAAAACAGTATCCATTTTTCAGAGATATCTTGTCTCCTTTGCAAAGAAAAAGTAAACATGGCTTCAGAGTGTTCCTACTTAGATTTATATTTCATGATAATGTGAAAATAACAAAGTTAGTGCTGCACATAGTTGGGAATTTTCTGAACAAAAATGGGGAAAATGGGAATAAAAATAACATCTTCAAGATCTTTTTTTGTGGTTCATATCTCTTTATGCTAGCTCTCTAGGCCCTAGGTAGAGTTATAGTCCCATTGGAAAATTATTTGGCCAAAAAGCACATCATCATACATCTTCTAACACTGTATTAAACAATATTCTGCACACTTACAGCTCCTACATGAAAGATTGGGAAATGAGATGTTCTACTGCCTAATGCAGGCAAGGACTTCAACAAAATTATAAAAAGCAAAAAATTATTGGGTTCTGGGATCCAAGCACGCTACAGGAGTTCTTTAACTACAGGATGATTCCATTTCTGACAGCACTGGAGAGAATCTGCCTCATTTTATTTTGTTCTCCCTACACAAAAAGCTTCAAAAGAACACAGCTTTCCTTTAGTTAATATTAAAAAGAGGGAAGAAAATCTCTAAAAATGCCATGAGTAGGAAAGCTGCTATCAAGAACTGCAAGCTCTTTAGGCAGGAGCTGCTGCCCAACAGCAAACACAGCTGTGAAGTTTCACCTCACAGGACAGCAGACAGCAGCATTTGCAGTCACCAGCCAGCCCAAGTGCCCAGAAAGGAGCTCTGGCCCTGTGAAGATTGCACCAAGACCTGCATGGTACAAGCCTGAGCTGCCCTTCAGTCATCACCTCCTGCCACGCAAGATACATTTCAGTAAAACCCACTGCAAAATTTGCAGCTCAAAAGGATTTGCAACTCTAAAGGATTTGATCAGGGAACAGTGGCTGGGCAAAGTGTTACCTACAAGTGCCAGCCAAGGAGTGAGATTGCACTTGCCAGCTCAGGCAGTTTCAGTTTGCAACCTGAAGAGGAAAGCTTCCCACCTCCAAAGCTTTCACCACTCCTGCCTGCACACTTCCTCTTCTTCCTTCACATCTGCTCAGGTGTTTCATGGGTCTCTTTTGTGAATTAAATCTTTGCTAACCTGGCAGAAAAGTAACCCAGCAAAAACAACTGGGTGCTTTCCTATGGAGCTGCTGAGTTAAACAGCTACACAAAGTAAGGTCCAGAACCACCAGGGAGTTGGGCATAGGGGTCAGCCTGGAAGAAAAGGCCAGAGAAGAGGTGAAGCAACACATCCTCTTCACAATAGAAATGCAACTCTCACTCAGCTCAGTTTGCTCCTGAAACAGCAAACTATGCCCAACCTAATGAGGGTAATGCTCATAATTCACATCAAGCTGGTTAAGGAAAACTTTTATTATATGCTACAAGATCAATAAATTTGGGAAATAAAGGTAGCTTTTTATGAGAGATCATATTTCACAGTTTCTAGTTACTCCAAACTGATAGGCTTAAAGGTTACAACCCTTTGTAATATTTGCATTTGCTTCAGTTAAAGTAGGATCAAAGTCTGGAACTTTTATAGTTCTACTACAATTATTTTATCTTAGATGCACGCCTACAAATATAAAAATACTGCCAGCATCTGATATGGAGAAACATATTCACACAAAGTGCTGTTTTGATATGCATTGCTAGCACATTCCTATTTCTGCTGTTATTCTTGGTTCAGTCATTATCCTTGGTGGGTTTGACCAAATGAAAGCAAAGACCACTTGCACTAGAACACTTATGAAGTCATTTTTGCATGCCACAGAATAATGAGTTAGAACATCCTGGGTTTGATGCCAGGTTCACATATTACAGAAAAGGAAAAAACTAATTTAAACTTTGATTTTAGGTGTATTTGTATTATCATTAAGTACAATACAGTCATGGAAAAAAGCAATGAGCTAGGACAAGAATGAAATGGGAATATCGCAGTAGATTTACAAATAATTTACATTACATTTACAATATTGAGTAAAGAGAAGAGTTCAGATCTTGCAAAACAGCTACAGCTTTTTTCTTAGCTCACTGAGATTCATGTTCACATGACTGTTATAAAAACATTAGCAGAACTAGAGTTTTAATGTGCTCTCTAAGGCCAAGAAAATTAATGTTTTTTTTGGTAAAAGTTTCATCAAAATTAAGGAGGTTTTAGCAAACTTAAACTATTTCATCTTTCTACACTACCAAGAATCACAGAATAAGTCATATTGACAAAAAAGAACAGAAAAATCCTGTACTTTAAAAAGCAGGTCATTCTTACTTCTTTTTTCCTTGGATTATCTCATTGAACAGCACTACTGTGCCTACTGTACAAAAATACAATCTGTGCTTGTTTCGGGGCTTTGTTATATCTGAGTGCCTTCATAAGCCCACCTGCCACTGACATATCCCAGGTTTAAATACAGGCAAACTAGAAAAGTTTTACTTCAGAAGTCCACATGAGCACGCTAAAGTAGAAAATACCATTTCATATTTCAGATGTATTTCAAAAAATACATCAAATCAAATGAACAATGACTAACAGCCCATCTAAGCTTCATCTAAATTAGAATTCTGCAAACAAGATTGCTAACAAAGGGGAGTACTGGGGCATGCTGAATGGAAGCAATTTTTGTATTTTAGCACCACAATTGTTCATCATAGCTTTGTCATAAATTTTGCTGATTAATGAGGAAATTCCTAAAATTCATCTTTATCATACCTATTTTCTCAGCATTTGCCAAATGCACCCACAACAGAGCACACATGGGAAGGATGTGGAGCACCCTGATCACAGCCAAAGCACAAGTTCTGAAAGAACTCTTTTTCCTGCTCTGATGAGATATGCCCTCCTGTGTGGGATCTCAGCACCTCAGGATGGAGGTGCAGAGAGGCCGAGACCACCCTTGGGGGGCTCGGGAATCCTGGAATGTTGCCAGAAGTGTCTGGTGGCAGGGCTTTGATCCTACACGGGAGACGACACCTGTATGAGGACTGGGAGGAATTCACTGGGTGAATGGTGAAGGGATAAGTTAATTAGAGTGTGAAACACAGGGTTTAGGATTTTGGTACAGGGGGGTCTAAAGAAGTAAGATGGAGGAATTGGGGCGTGTCCTGTCCTTCTTCTTCTTCTTCTTCTTGGCCTCCATCTTCTGTGGTGATGGTGGCACTTTGGGATTGGTCATTACTAAAAGTGCACCGGTTAATAAGGGTAGAAGGTATTGGGGAAAAATGATAAATATTGTACACGTAACTTCGGGTATAAAGATAAGTGACCACCCGGGGGCTTGAGCAGTGTGCCCATGGCTGACTTGTTGTGCAGACCTCTGTCAGGCTGAAAGAAAATCTTTTAGATAAACAATTAATAAACACCAAGACCGAGACAAGATCAGAAGTCTCTCCTCGTCCTTTGAAGCGCCGGGCTCTTCAAGGCCATCCCTGGGCCTTTCCAGGCCACCTAAACACCTAGACAGCCCAGAAAACTTACAAGTGGCGTCCCTGAGCAATCTCAGGACACAAATCAGCAAAGAGAAACATGAAAGCGACACTCCTGCCCCTTCAATTAAATTAAGGGACCCTGAATATTCAAAGTAAATTATTTAAACAAATTAACCTTGCTGGAGGGAAGAAAAAAAAAAAAAAAGAGCTGTCTTCTCTTTGATTATGCATTGAGCTGGTTCAGCCTGCAAAAACAAAACACAATCAGCAAGATCTCTAGGTCAATAGATAGCAGGTCATCAGTCACAGGGGAGGAGGAGCAGGCTGGTCCTTTCCAGTGTCACCTTCCCATTAGATCTATTTAAATTTAAGGTCACACAACACAAGCAGTGTGGTTTCATTCAAGTTCCTTTTGCCTGGGTATGAAGCGGACCAGAGAGCCCTGGAAGCTGAGATGTGTGTGGGATTTTTGATTCATTTGACACTGAAGGCAGGTGTGCTGTGCCTAGGGAAGGAAAGCAGACAAGAGATAGTCTGATGGCTGGGGCAGCTAAATGACCCTCTCTAAACTCAGGTTCTGACCTCTTCATCTTGCTCATGTGTGATGAGAAAGAGATCATGAAGGCAGATTCTCAAATACAGTTACTAATTTTTACAGGTGCAAAAACTGTGCACCTCAGTTTTTGGCTCATAAGTGGAGCTGCCAAGTTATTCAATAAAACATCCACCTAAAAATTCTAAAGCAGTAAAACAGAACAGGGTTTTCCCCACCAGTTTATCCAGGTGCACAGCCTGCTATCAGCCCCTCAGTCTGTCTCTCATCCCACCAGCTAGTGCTCCCAGCTTGGACAGCTCTCCCCACAACCATCTCACAGGTAGCTCTCGTGCCTGCAGCATCTCTCTGAGGTGGGGATGCTCCCATCTCACCCAGCACTGACACAAAATTATGCCCTTCTGGACCTTTTGCACCAGAAACTCAAGTCTAGGTCTGATTCACTGCCAGGCAATTGTAGACTTCTGACAGGATAATTTCTCAGACAGCCTTTGCACAAAAAACAGTAACACAATCATGAATTATTCCTTCAGCCTTTCCTAAATGACATTATATACCATCCAAGACACAGATCCTTCAGATACTCTTGATATACTTGACAAAGAGTGGAAATACATCAATTTAGCCTTTCTGAGCCTACTCCTGACCATTCTGCTGGAAAGAACATTTCTGAGCTCACAGTACACTGATCATTCATACTAGGAGAAAGGGTGAATTATTCAGATACTACATTTAATGCAGTAGGATCTTCAGTGGCCATTAAATGAAAAGTTTATTTCCTAGTTTATTTAGGAATATAGTTTTACCTTAAGGGATTATCCATCCAAATATTCTGTGTATACCATTGCAAATGTTCATAAATACATAGCAGAAAACAATCCCAGCACAAGTAATCAGGACTAATGTAACTGAACTTCTAATATAACTGAAGCCAACAACCCAGAAAAATGAAAAGTCTCTTCCCAGTTTTATTTGGAGCTGCATGACTAACACCTTCAACAAAAGGTTGTTCTCAGGCTGTGATGACTTACAATTCAGCACTGTCTTCTGATAAAGTACCAATTTTGCTTTAAAATTTACTAGGGTTTTTCAATATTTAATACCCCTATTTTCCACTTTGAGCTTTTGTTTTAAATATAATCCTACTCCAGTAAGTCATGCTGGTTATGCGTATAAACCCATTATGAAAAAGAAAAAATTACTAAAATTAATAAATTGTGAAAGCCTAGAAACATCTCTCCCCTCCCTTACATTTACCATATCATTTCTGGAATGTGAAAAGATGCTATTTTAAACCTGAGTAGTTCTGGATTCAGGAGAAGTGGATCCTGGTTTAAAGCCAGGGTTCATTTGCCTTCCTGAGCTTCCAGGATGTTTGGTACACATATATATGTGACTATATTTGGGGCAAATAGATTTTAAGTCCTGTAATATGAATTACTCTAGCAAATTATTGGTGTAATATTTAAAATGAATTATGAAAATAGCTATATTTAGTCTGAAGCTCTAATGTTACATGGTGTCCTCACCATAGTAACAAAATCTTTTAAAGCAAGAGAGGAGAGGAAGGAGCTTGAATTCTTGCACTGCAGAGACTAAGGAAGTCAGAGGGGAGGGAAAATCCCACTTCACAAGCCTATAAACATCAAATAGCAATAGAAAGGCAAAAAAAAATCACCAAAAAAAACCAAAAAAAACACCAAACAAACAAAAAACCCACAAAATAAAACAAAACACAAAACAAACAAAAAAAAAGAAATTCCAAACCTATAATTGTATTTATTCTGTGTTTCCAAGACCTCATTATAAACTTCTAGAAACATATCATAGAAAGAGTGAATATTCAATTTTTTTTAAATTAATTAAAGAAACACATTCCACAGTATTTCACCAACACCAGTTAAGAAAGGTTGCTTTCTCAGTATTTTATGCTTCACTTGCAGAAATTTACTTATTCTACAAATTGAAGCAAGAAAGAAAATAAAACAGATCTTCGTTATGTCTTGGCCACTAGATGATAGACAGTTTGCAGACTATTTGGTGCTACAACAGAAGGATTCTGTTCAGCAGAGTAAAGATATAATAATGAACAATAGATCCTTCACAGCTGCCAGAATAAAAGTTGATGCTGGAAGGGTGATGAAGTCAGTGACCTTTCAGTGCTGTGATCAGGAAGCATAATTTATGATCTCCTGGATCTCACTGACAGATTTCACATTTAGTCAGACAAGACACAGGAAGGGGAATTTTGCAAGCTAGACTCAAAGTTAATATTTACACTGTATATTTAATGGTCAGCACCCAGCATTTTGCCTACAGTGACTCTGGCTGGACACAAAGTTAAGATACAGTGTGCCTGCAGCACAGTGCACAATGCCCTTGCAGAGCAAAGGCAGCACCAGGGAACCCTCTCTGCCTTTCTACAGGCAGCTGGCAGCGCTGCCAGAGAAGGGCATTGCTGACCCCCTCCTCAGAAGGACGTGCAGGATACAGGAAGGTGCTCAGGCTGCTGCCAGGGTGGAGCTCCCAGCTGTGTCCTGCTGTGCCCAGTGCCTGCCCTGAGCCTGTATCTGAGCGTGGCCTATTGACATATCATGTGGATGCTAAGGGAAATCAGGGTCAGTTCCGCTGCAGATACCTCCTGTGCAGTCATCTAAAACTCAGAGGTAAAATCCATGCAGGACAATTTTAAACTTGTGTTTGAAACGCAGTATTGATCTAGCAGACAGCTTTCATTTAGTGGTATGACTTTAAAAAAAATTAAAGTCAATTCTCTTATTCTTTAATATATTTCAAAATTTCAACCAGTAACTCCAGACTGGCTGCATGCAGTTAGAAACAAACCAACAAACAAAGTAAACATACACAACCCACAAACAAACCGAGGAGAATATTACACCCATCATTAACTACTGCTTTGGAGGAATGTGGCAGAGCAGGCCAACCATGTTTAACGCTAGATCCACACTCTCAACACAAAGCAGCATGACTCCATATAGCCTAAAAAGGGATTAGAGTGCCTTACAGCATTGTATGCTATTATTATAGGATATATCATGAGCACATAAGAATTGGATCATGACCACACACACGCCCACTCCTGATGATTCTTTGTTTTCCTGCAGATTATCTGCAGTTACCACCCCAAATTCTTTCCAATACATATCTGTATCCTTCATGCCCTTGTCTGTACAGTCCACATCTCTAATATCAATTGTAGTGGTGAGTAGCATTGACAAGAGTGGTGCACTCAATATATCAGGTAGTTCTCCTGTACAGATTACAATTATCTCAACATCTTTTATTAACACTGCAGGATTAAAAATTACTTGCAGGGACAGAGCTTTTCCTTGTTGCAGTGTTATTGTCAGTAGGCAAAAGAAAATCATTGTGAGGTACCAGATGCTGAACAGTTGGTTAAAACTGTGCAATGATGCATAGTTTATGGTTTATTTTGTATGGGTTTTGTGGTTGAAAGGGAAATAGGACAATGAAACAGGTTTAGAAGAGAAGAAAAACTCAATAATGTATTCTTCACATTCTTGACCTTTCCTAAGGTATTAAAGACAGGTTCCTTATTTTTATGTACAACTCCTTCCAAAATAGGCCTACAAATACTTTTCTTTTACTTTCAATTTCTCTGCTTAGTAAACAAATCCAAGCCTTAAAATATCAGGCATCAGAGCAGCCTACCTAAGTGTTTAGACCTCTGTAGAACTGGTCTAATTAAAAATAAATACATAAATAAAACAAATGCACTTCACAACAGTGCATATTTCTAAGAAAGATGGTTTGGTACTCTGCCCCTCTCTGTTGCATACATCTGTGGAGGGGTAAGACTCTTCCTAGGCTTCCACAGATGTTGATTTTCCCTTTCTTCAGAATACAGTGTGAAGTCTGATCCACTAATCCTTTGCCCCTTATTCAGAGCGTGCAAGGGTGTTTTACAAAACAAAACAACCCTGTGAGCTGAAGTATGCCCATTTGCAAGCTCATTGCACAAGACTATCTCTGCAGGAGTCTCACCATTCCAGTTTCTGCTCCAGGCAGCACACCTGTGGTTTGAGAACCTGAGCATGGTCTCCTGCCCTATTAGTCACAAAACTGTCACAAGGAGTTGGAACTGGTGTACAACACTTCCTGAGCAGCTGGGGCTCCTCCCTTGCTCAAATCTGACTTGAGAGTTAACTGATAGTAGCAAACCAAGTGAAAAATTCTTGATTAGGATTTTCTATTATAGCCGTGCATGCTAGAGGGTCTCTGGAGAATAAAGCTGTCACTGCTTACATATCCATTTAACATATTCAATGTTGTACAGAGTCTTTTACAAATAAACCAACTCTATTTTGTACATACTATACACCACATATGTGCATATTCTATTGTTTCCAGGAAAATTAAACAACATAAAGCCATGTAGGCATAAAAACTAATTTCATCAGTGCCCAAATAATTTAAATTACAAGGTCTACATTAACTTTAAAGAATAATCATGTTCAGTAACTGATTATTGTTTCCATAATAATAAGTTAAAATACTGTTTCTTTTAAATCTAAGCACTACTTCCAGAGACAAAATTCAAAAAAATTAATTCTGATTGTCTTTCCCTGATAAATTATTTTACCTTAGATTTTGAGTTTTGCCATTCTGCTCTACAAATGTTTTACTACTCTTATTTCTGAGCAAGGCTGAACTCCTTGGGAATTAAATTTTATTTTCAAACACTACAAAATTTAGCATTTGGGAAATCTTTACTCTTGTTCACTAAGCCACTATATCAGCTCTAGTTCTCAATTTTACTGAGAACAGCTGGCTTGAGAAACAACTCCTAAATTTAGACTACAAGTAGAGATTGCTTGAGAAATAATTAGGTATTGTTACATGATTACAAAAAAGAAACAGGCTGTCAAAGACTCATCCCACTCTTAGAGTCTTAGTAGGGGTGTGAATAATTACATACTCATTTCACAGTAACTTTGTTGAATCAGTCGCTGCAATATTCAGCATCCTGGAACAAGATATCTGTTTCAAAGAAGAGCAATGGCAAAATAGCAAAATACCTTAGCATTTCAGATAACACTTCAACCATTGGAAGACTGGATTCAGTCTTCAGTATATCTTTATCATATAAGCTGGATTTCCATTTCCCTCAAAGCTAAGCAGATCAAGTCAATATAGAATTATCATGGTTTTTCTCTTTTATGTCACAAAGTTGGACATGGATACATGGTCTGAGTAACGCTGCAAGTCTGAGTTCTCCAAGACACGTGGAAGGTTTTGCACACAGAGCAGATCTGACAAAAAGCAGAAATACAAATGCATTACACAATGCAGAATTACAAGTTCATTAGAAGAACATCATGAAGCCTCTCTGTGTACAATCAAATGGTGCATTGGGATTTCTGTGTGTCTGTAGCCTTGGCATGTAGCTAGAAATTCCAGCCAAATCACAAAGTTCCTGACTCTACTAGAGTAAAAATTCCTAGCAGAGGATGAACAGAGTGCAAGGATGACTATAGTATGTGGTTATTCCTACACTGACCAGAGTATGAACACATATTTTTATAATGAGGATGCAAGGTTTGGTTTCTTATAGAGTTCACAATTATTTGGTTACGATGTTTAAAAATATTTAGCTCTGTTATTGCTTATGGCAGAGTGTTCCAAATATTAACAATATGTTATGTGGATCAGCCTTGACATCTAAAAGCAATTTTATGAGAGTTAAATCACAACATTAAGCAAACCTGATGCAAAATTTTCCCAGCTTTTTCCAATTTTTTTTTGTTAATGTAGATTTAAGAAGATGAGTTAATGTTATAATGTAGAGCTTTATAACAAGCATAAAGAAGAACAAGACTCAATTTATCCCGGGAGGGAGAAATAAGCAGCTCATCTAGAGATGGCCACTTCTGTGAATCTATCTACTAGGAAAATATCACCTTTTACAGGCTGAAGAATCTGCGTCAACTTGAAATATAATATGAAAATCACTAAAGAGAAATCAAATAAAATTTTTGTACGACGTCATAGCAATGTATCAGACATCAATATGTTTTGACACAATAGGTAGAGTTTCTCTAAAATCCACAGCTGTATTTTTAAACAAACCCATCAAATAGTGGTTAAAAAATTACAAGGTCTGTTGTGGTGTGCTGTAGTGTCCCATTTTAGACTTCCAGGTCACTTCCCCAGGTGTGGCAATACCTCTCTCCCTTCCCCCTTGCCCCCATGCTGAGTGACTCCTGTCAATCAGGCTTAACATTCCAGCAAGGCCTCGTGTGGTTGGTCAAGTTCAAAGGATGCCCTTCAGGCCTGGGGTCATTGGCCTGTCTGGGTGTCCCTTGTCTCTGAGACCCTGCCCCTCTCACCTGGTTGGTGGCTCACCTGTACCTCCCCTCTCCCTGTCCCGGAGCTTAAAAAGGTGATCAGACCATGCGGTCGGTGTTCTGTTGGAGCAGTTGCTCACGTTCAGACCTCTGTAACCATGGAATCAACCTCTGGATTTAAACCCTCCAGCAGAATCCATCTCTTTTTCTCTTCACCATCGCCTGAAGCTAATCCTCCTGAGGTAAACGGGGTTCCTAACAAGCCTGGACTTGCTCAGTGCCCAGCTGCAATCTCCAGCAAGCCAAGGTATCTCTGGGGTGATTACACCACAGTTGCTGCCTTTGGCCTAGCAGAGAGGGTCAGACTGGCCCAGGCACTATCTGGTAATATTGGGATTCATATTCCAATAAAGGTCTAAATTCAAACCAGAATAAGTCCAGAAAATACAGCAGGAGCAAATTACCTCCTGTGAAAATTCTGACATTCTGCATCCATTTTCATTTAAGCACTTCCACATTCCCAGCCCTTATTGTTACCCATATATTTTTCCTATAAAATTACTTTAATAATTTTAATAACTCCTATAAAACTACTTTAATGATTTTTGATAATATAAAATTTATATATTAAAAAGCAGCTATATCATTCAGATGCATATTTCTGCAAACTGCATTAGATTCCTTTCATATTGGGACCATCAGATGGTAGGGAAATAAGAGATTTTCCAGAAAATCAGTCAATTTAAATATGCACAGAGAAATGCTGCACTGTTACTGAAGGGCAGGCACAAGCTCAGCCTGCTGCCATAGTACCAAATTATACAGCCCTGGATGGCACCTCTGGAAAGGGGAGCTGTATAAATTCATATCTGTTATTTCCTGGGTCACAAACCTAGCAAAATTCTCATTGACTTAAAGAAAATAAAATAATTGAATACTTGCAGTTTTGTGAAGGAAGGAAAAGGCAGAAGAAGACTGGAAAATTGAAATATTATAATGTAGGAATAATGAAAGTAACTACAGTAAACCTAATTTTAACACAAAACTCATTAAGTTTAATGGCAGCATTTCTCTTCATTTAGGTTAAGCAAATCAGGTCAATATAGAATTGTCATGGAGATTTTTTTTCAGGAAAACAAACATGCCACAGAATTAAGCATGGATACATGTCCTGGGTAGCATTACAAGTCTGAGCTCTGAGGCACATAGAAACCTCTGGAAGAGAGAGTTCTAGGAACTCTTCCTTTGGAGAGGAGTGGAGCAGCCTGCTCCCAAAACGTCATCCCCAGATGAGACTGCCTCCTTCTCCTCCCCATGCTGAAGGAATTCAGAGTTTCACTCACGTGGAAAGGAAAAGGTAGTGAGAGCATCAGGTCCAATGGGTCACCAGCTATCCAAAAAGAGATTGAAAGAATAAAAAGATCAAAAGGGAGAGAATAAGACATTTTTATCTGTTTCGATCAGTTTAAGTTATATCAGGATTTTTTTCTGCAGGAAACATGCCATAACATTTTGGGCAGATGGGTCATTTTATTTAGCCCCCAACAACATGGGATTGTGATGCTAAATTCAAATTTGTACACAGCACTCCCAGATCTCAGTCCCATCAGGTATTCTAGTATTTGATTTAAAACAAATTTAAAATAATAAAGGAAAGCAATATGGTGGCAGGTAAGTTCAATGCCCCAATTGTAAAGCCTCTACAGCGGCTGTCGAAAAGAGTAAAGGAAAAACATGCAGCTAAATTTGATCAGCTGAGATGGGGGCAAGTGCTGCCACTGAGAGAACACGGTGTGAGAACTAGAATACTAATAAGCAAAACAACAAGTAGAGGTCAAATGCAGAATGGATTTCTTTCCCCAAGTTGGAGATGTGATTTTTTTTTTGCCAGTGTTTAAAACATTTTAAATAATGTGAGAAGCTTGGGAGCCTTTAGAAAATCAGAACTCTGAAGAGTGAGAAAATATTCCTTTTCTAAAAGAGAGACCTGCAGAGAGCTGAAGGATAGGCCTTTAATCGAAATCTGGGGAGTTGCTCAGCAATGATCTCAGGAGAGCCTAAGGCTGCTCCATTTCACTAAGCAGGCATGTTGGGTCAGATGTCTTACCTGTTTCTGAAATGTTACCTGCCCTTGTGTAACCTCTAATTATAAGTTTCAGTGAGAGTCTTTATAAACTCACTGCAGCTGGCCTTATTTAAGCATGGTAAGACTTGAAATGGTTCAGGACCTCTGATGCACTTGCTTTTCTCTTTTGTGTCTATCAGGCTTTTATCTTTCTCAACTGTCTCTTCCTGCCCCTACCTCAATTTCAATAGGATCAATTCTTACAAAAACATTTCTTTCTGTGGGACACTAAAACCAGGGAGAAAATAAGTTGGAGAATGTAAGAAAGTAAGTAATAAAAGAAATTAGAACTATACAAGTGATTAGAGCAAGGTAAGCCTGGACAACTCCTGTATGATAATAAGAAAAAATCCACTGCCTTAAAACTGTACATCCAATTCCTGACCATTTCCCTGAAGCTGGATGTGTCAGTTCATGTAAGTCTACTTCACAGTGTCACCTTGTTACTCAACCACACAACTCAAGAGCCCTAGGATTTGATGCAAGACCTCTGCAACCTAGTTCAAAAGGACAAAGGTTGGTAGGGTTTCTCCACCTGACAGCCTCCCACACACAGCCAATAGAAGCTCTGTGCTGAGATAGAAAAACATTGTCAAACTTACAACATTTTCAAGACAACACAGTTGTGGTTTGCACCCCCAAAAAAGCAAATTTTCATCCATGCAATGTAAACATAGCACCTCATCATTCCAGCTGTTGAATGCAAAATATTTTTAAATGCACAGAAAAACAGTGTCAGAGTTTGCAAAATCCTCAGCTCTTTAGCTGGTGAGACTAAAAGACTTTGTTGGAACAAAGGATATTTCAAAACAACCTTCTGTAACTGCATATTCAAGTCTAATTTGAGGCTTCAAGTAACTCTTGCATTTGGCTTGACACTTGTTTCTTACACATGATTCTCAGATGGAAGACTGCCAAAAAATACTTATTATTCCAATTATAAACAAATGGTTCTGCTTGGGGAACAATGGCTCTGACACTGGGAACCTTCATGCACGCCCAGGTATTTGTGCCATATCGGGAGTTCTTACATGCTCACTTCTTTTAGTGCTTTCCCTATGAAAAGCATTTAAGCTAAAACAAAGCATGGCACACCCACTCTGCTTCAAGGTACTGCCTCACAGGTGGTGACACGTGACAGTAATTAGAAGGGTTTTGGCAATGCTTTGATGGCCAGCCAAATTAGTATGTGTCCCTTCTAGTAACTCCAGTGAGAGCAAAACAAGTTCAAAGCATTCAATTTACTCTCCAGAAAAGTAAATACTGCAAACTACTGACTGAGCAGACTATTAACTGAGAATTACTGGGGAAGAGATTTCAATTCATAAATATATGCGTATACATATTTGTGTGTTTACGTGTGTGTATCCACCTATACCGACATACACACAAACACGCATAACTTGTCCTTTCAAACAACAAAAAGAAGGCTGAGACCAAAAGCTTGTGACCAAGGACAGTGGTTGGCAAACACACAAAACGGATAATGAGGAGCATTCGTTTCCACAGTCTCCTGTCCTGCAGGCACCTGTGGAATGCAATGAATTAATCTAGAGTGTTTCTAGCTAAATTCAAAATGAAGACCTATAGAAAGGGTGTTGGCTGCAGAAGAATATGTGAGCTGTAGGAAAAAAAAAATCCAAACAACTGAAACACACACTTTGGACTGGAAAAAAGAGTGATAATGAGAAACAGGGAGAGTTCAATATCTAAGGAGAGGCAAAAACTAGAACAGGCCTAATATAAAAAATTACTTTTAAATAAGATGTACTTGAAAACTTGAGGCTATCTTTAAAGGAGAAAGAAAACACAGTTTTCCAGACTGTGTTTCCAGCTACCAATGCCAAAGGCGCTTCACACCAGCCCAGTTTGTGAAGCACCTCATGGCCTTCAAACAGACCACATAAACAAAATACCTCTAGAGTTAAATTGTGGTGAAAAATACACACTTATAAAAATAACCAGATGACACCCTATGTACCACTGATGAAATAATGGGAGTACTCATTCCTTCTCACACAAGAAAACCCAAATACATCCATACCAAAAAGAAAATAGTTAACACAGATCTGTGAATTCAGTGGCGAATCCAAACTTTTCAAATGTTCTGAGCAAAAGGCAAAATGGCACAAAACAAAACCAAGCAAAAAGGGCACTCCCAGGGAAAAAAAAACAATCAAACAAAAAAAAAAAAAACCAACAAAAAAACAAAACAAAAACCAAAAACCAGCAGCACAGCACTTCAGAAACACACTCAGTTTGTGGCAAACAATTTTAAATTCTCAGTCTGCAGGTCAGGTCCTGACATGCTAGCAGAGCGTGCTCTCACCATTTAGCTATGGGCAGTACACTCTCTTTCCCTTTCCTACCCCAATTCCAAACAATATTTTGTCAGATTTTACCCCTTTCAACAAAAAAAAAGGTTGTGACAACATATTTCAAAACCAGCATAACTTTAACCAGAGACTTTCTAACAAACTCTTTCTCCTATGATGAAATAACCACCATGGCAAAGATGAGAGAGCTGTCAAGAAACTGAGCAAACTGGTAACAGCCCAACATCTTTTACTCTGCTTAATTGCACATCTTTCCTTTGAAAATCTCACCTTTGGGGCATACTACTTTTATGTTGCTTCCTTACTATTTTTCTGGCTTGTCTGGCCATTTTTATGTCTCGATTGTTCTAAATTGCTCTTTTCAACTCTCATTAATATTCTTGTGTCTCCTTTCCTCTTTTCTTCTTCTCACCATCCTCGCCAAATTTTATTTGCACATTGCATGCTCTTAAGTTGTTTACTACATTTTCTTCCTACCCCCAGCTCTACACATTTCTCTCCTGTTTATTTCCTTCACTAGTTTCAATTTGGAGCATTGGAGCAGATCATCTATCCTAAATTATCTCTTAAAAAGATAGAGAAGTGTTATTAAGAAATAAGTAGCTTTCTATTTCTTATATTTTTCAGGAAAAAAATAGCTGATGTAGGAGTATAAGGAAATACAGAATGGTGTAACATCCAGTTACATCCACAGTTAAACCATGCCTTTGATTGCAGTGCTAAATATCTGTGTTCTTTCTTGCTTTGTGTCTCTCTTTAAGCGAAAGCCATTTATTTTCAGATTTTAAAATGCCACTTTGGGTTGCTATATTTTTAAGACAAATGCATAAACTAAACCACATTAAAGACATTTCACTTCCCTTTTGTGACAGCTTTCGTTCGCTTTTAAGTATCAAAAGTGACAATCAAACCAGGTTATTACATGGATGCAATTCAGGGTAATAATAATTCCCGAATTTGGGCAGCCAAATCCACACTGAGACCCTTGGCACCTTTTCCAAAGGTTTATTTATGTCTTACATGTGCAGCTAAAATAGAAGCCCAAGCACAGCACATTTCAGAGTTGGGTACAGCCAATACAGGTCATAGGTGCACACCTGCTGTGCGAGTGTGAGCTGGCTGTGCTGACCCTCAACAGGAATGCATTGAGAACACCAGATACAGGAAGAATCACACTCAATGATCCTACCAATTCTTTTAGTTTGCCTGTAGATTTAGGATTCCCACACCACTTCTGTGTAGCAAGGCCTCTTCACATTTTTCTGATATTTGAAAATCTCAGCCTGCCTGTTCCCAGAAGCCTGGGCATGCTTTGCCTAATTTGTTTCAATGTGGTGCCAGACCAAAGAAGACTGGCCAATCCTCTTCTAATGGGTTTCCAAGTGGTACAGTAAGGAACTATGAGTGGGCTTCTTGTTGAATCTGATGAATATTTCGCCTTCCACAAGGGTTGATTTGGAAAGCAAAATAACACATTTCTTACCCTGAGATCTCTGAGGGGAAAGATCAGCTGAGTTAGTACTTACCATCATATAATTAGTCTGTCTAAAGGCCAGAACAAGATGCATTAGGTTTCTAAATATTTTATATCTCACTGCTCTGCCACAAATGAAACTAAGTCCAGCAGATTGCATGTTTTAATTCCTGAAAGCTTGGCAGTGTCAGAGTTTTATAGAAGATGCCCTTCATCCCTTCACAGAAATAACGGTCATTATTATATTACCTATAAATTGTTGCCCTATACTTGCCCCTTGGTTCTTGTTTTGATATTTAAATTTCTTATAGCAGAGCAAGGGAAGAGCCCAGTATAAATGTCATTAAAACAGATACTAAAAAGTTTCTGATTTGTAGCACACAGTATTTACCATTAATCAACTTTAACAGATTGAATACACTAATGAAAACACAGTCACTACTCATCACTTTTTCTGTAGGAAAGCCCTGAGACATTTTTTCAAGGAGGTAGTTTGTATTCCTGGCACTACCTGCTGTATAAAGCATGTCCTTTCTATAAATTTTTGATAGATGCATACCTGCTGCTAATTTATAGTGTAATACCCCATTTACTCCTTTTGTATCTTTAGCAGCTTACACATATGCATTTTCATATTGAA
This sequence comes from Ammospiza caudacuta, assembly GCF_027887145.1. Classification (NCBI taxonomy): domain Eukaryota; kingdom Metazoa; phylum Chordata; class Aves; order Passeriformes; family Passerellidae; genus Ammospiza; species Ammospiza caudacuta. The sequence goes on along the minus strand of NC_080593.1, from coordinate 28,551,750 downwards.
CTTTTTTTTGCCTTCATACTGGATTGATTTAGGGAAGAAAATATTTTCAGGGGCTATATGTCAGAAAATGCAATAAATTATTGCAAAGTCAGTCATTTATTCTCCCACAAAACAAAATAAATCTGCAGAATAACCTCCCAAACCATAGATTTTAAATAGTGTATTCCAAAGAAGCTTCATCCCAACAAATCACGGACTACAGCTTGTACTTTGAATATCTTTGGTTCAAATGAGAGAACCAAGAACAAACATCTTAATTAAGCAGATAAAAAGAATCTCCTAAATGATGCAGTTCTGACACTTCAAAACTAGAAAAATTCAGAATTTGGCCTGCACAATTTACCAGCTGTCTTTTTTGCTGTCAATTTTGCTCCAATAGTCTGTTTGGAATTAATATTTATGCTGCACAGTACAGGATTTTATTTTGGTTGTTTTGTTACATGATCTTGCTCTGCAGGAGAAACACAGGATCAGCAAAGCTTATCCATTGTTGTCTTTGATGACAGATTACTAATAATGATAGATTTTTAATGATACACCAGAAAGTGTATCAAACTGGATGGTTATGAGGTAGCAACTGTCAAAAGAAGCTGCTCTGAATGCTGCACATAGAAAGCATATATAATGGTTCACTTCTGTCACTGACAGCCAATTCGGATGGTGTACATTTTACATTAGGAGATTCTTCCTTTCCCTACATGAATGAGATCAGATGACCATTCAGAGGACTGTTTCTTTTTTTTTTTTTTAATTTGTGTGTAACATATTTTAAGGAAGCTAGCAGAAACATCTTTTCTTCCCCTAAAACTACAGCAATTAAGAAACATCAAATTTATAAGGGAATTTGGTATGTATTATGAAGACAGTAAAACATGGACCACTATAGCAAGGAAAAAGTGGAAATGAATTTTTGTAAACAGATTATTTTGTGTATTTAATACACCAAAATGCCACAAACTTCTTTGGTTTATTATAAACAAAATACTAAAGTAGTACAGACATGTTGCAGCACTCTTTTATCCTTTAGAGTCAAAAAATAAAATGACAGATGCAATACATTCTGGTCAACAATAAAGATTTCCCTCAGACATGAAAAACTGCACCAGCTGTCTCTTTATTCCAATTTTACACGTAGTTTCCACGCTATCACAGAACTACCAGGCAACAGGCCAACACATGCCAGGCTGGAACTGATTCACCTCTCAGGTCATGTGGCTCATGCCGTCTGCACACAGAGGGGACAGACGCATTTCTCCACAATACACTGAAAAACACTCCACAGGCACCACTTCCTGAAGGACCAGAAATCACATTTCATGCCTCTAAAACTCTGCCCCACACATAAAGGAGTGCAGGAGGTAGAGGGGTGCTGATGTCTGGCACTGTTCCCACTATCCCCCTCAGCTGCCTCTCCTCACTGCCACCGTGCACGAACGCTGCTCTCCAGACAAGGTAATACTGAAGAGAAGCGTGGAGGGGACTGTCACTTTTACATGAGCTCTAGGATTTCTCTAAAGCAAGGATATCAATATAGTCCCAATTAACAGCTAGTTTACAGCCTTGAAACCAGCAGGTAGGATACCAATAAATTTTTTTGGACTTATACAATTTATCTCAGCTTAGAAAAGAGAGAAAGGTTCTCTGGGTCCAGTGCAAATGACAGAAATTTTACCTATTTACGTGAAGTGTGTAGGTAGTATCATTCATATGCTGCTAGCTTAAATACAGAAACTTTAAGCAGAGTCTAACATGATCTGCAGTACATCTTTGAGCCATTCTTTTACACCTTTGGGAGCTAATCATCTTGATACAAGAACTGACCCACAGCACACTTTATGTCTGAAGTGAATGTCCTTGCCACTGAACGCGCCATAAGAAGGACATTGGATGTTGCAACCATTGTCTGATTATCCCCACAGCCATACAGGAGATTTAGTCACGTTAGAGCTGTTAAAATGAATGCAGCTAAGTGGCTTGTACTGCTTTAGAAAGCTCTATCAGAAGCAAATTAGCTGACCTCTTAGGGCATATGTAATCTCTTCAAAGCTCTGTCTTCTATCAGGTAGTTCAGCTGTTCTCTTGTGAAGAGGCCTGCTTCTCACTACAACTGCTAAGTGTTGAATTTAAAGAGTAAATACAGTTTTCAGAGGCTTTAATTAAAAATATTTCATAAGTGTGAGGGTGCACTTGAAACCTAACAAGCAAGATTTTAATCTCCTCACCTACAGTAATCACTTCACAGCACGGGTGCTAATGGAGGCAGCAAGGATGGGAGATACACTGATGAACCAATCGAAACCAAAGAAAAATACAAAATATTTTCTCTTAAACAGGGCTTGCCCAGCAATGACAACAAGCAAGTAACCAAAGGTTAATCTGGTTATTTTGATACATCTCAAAGATGTGCAGAGTCAGTACTTAATAGCCATCTTGTAAACTTTCCTTGCTGTGTTGAGATTGATTTCAGGTTGTGCTGCTACAAAGGGCTTTGCCAAAGAAAAACCCAGAGGCCCCAAACATATCAGTGGATTTGTCTGAGTGCACAAGTCTCATTAGCAAAAGAAATCATGGGATACTCTCACAGAACCATATATTTTCTGTTTAGTTTACCTGGATTCTTGTTCAAAATAATCTGAAATGTTGTAACCTCAAATATTTGTCTTATCAGTTCAGTCCAAGACCATGCAACAGAACTGTCTTAAAACAAACAACGAGATGCTTTGTGTTCTGCTTCACAACACTACATTTTCTGCTTTGCAACACAGAGAAAAACTTGTGAGAAACACACAAACATGTAGACACACTTAACATCTTGGCAGCCTGTGCTGTTTTGGGACTTTTGGATTGAAATTCCTCCTCCATAAATCCACAACCATTGCTACATTTCCTGAAAAAGGAGAAGTTGCCATTTTCTAACTCAATGGTAATATGTTTCAGATCACCACCTGGACACCTACTCTGAAAAGCAGACAGCAGCTCTTGAATCAAAAGGTATTAACTCCAAATAATCCTGTTTGATAGCAGGTGTGTACACCCCTCTTAATCTAGACATGTAGCAATTTTGATTGGCATCTGCACAGTAGGAAAAATAGGGACCACTAACCCACTGTGTCCTACTGGAGACCTCAGGAGAAGGCACAGATACAGAAGCTCATATACTCAAATATGGCATGGCAAAGCACTTGAAAGTCAAGGCATAATTGCTAATTTCTTTTTGATTAAGGTTCTAGGCAGTGCTATTTAAATACTGCATGTATTTAAAAATATATATTTGGTGTTACAACAGAAAACCTTATGAGTATTATCTCTTCCCTAGTTGTACAGTACAAGTATCCTGCTGAAATGAAGTACCCATTAACATGTCAGAGAAACAGAGAAGGTAATTGTTTTGGTTATTATTAGAGGAACACCTTAAGCAGAACCAATCCAAAAAACCATGAGCTCCTAATTTTAACTGAGAGCTCAAATGCATCATAGAATCACAGAAAGGTTTGGATTGGAAGGGTCCTTAAAGGTCATCCAGGTCCAAGGCCCCTGCAATGGGCAGGGACCCTTTCCATTGCTCAGAGCCCCATCCAACCTGGCCTTAAACATTTCCAGGAGCAGCACATCCACAGCTTCTCTGGGCATTTTATGTGGAGCATTTCCATCTCCTCTGAAGTACCCTTAACAGTCAGGATTCTCTGGCAAGCTCTATGGTAAGCACAGACAAGAGCAAAACCACGAGTGAGAAATAATAAAATTCCAAGTATAAAATCTTCAATACTTTTCCTCTATAAGGGAGCAGTTAGTCCTGTGAATTAACACTTCTGCTTACAGAGAAGGCCCTTAGGAACCAAACTACTAAACAAATTGTCTTCAATGTTGGGTGTCATTAACACCAATTATTTACTGAGGAAAAAAGCACCAACAAAACAGCAAAAAACAAATAACCACCAACATCTAACAGTATTTAATTAACTTCCTTGTTGAATATGTTCAGCTCTGCATTTATTGATTCCCATACATAACAAGATAAAGAATCACCATTCTTTCCACTTAGAAAAGATAAAGCAGTCTGCATGTACTGAGAAAGATCAATACAAAGACAGGTAAAAATGGCAGAACACTCTCTGAAAGATCATCCAGAGAGAACAGATGTCCTCTTCTGGTTCTATTTCATGATACATTCTTTAGGAGAAAAATTACATATAAATTTAATACTGGCTAGAGACATCCATTTCTTAATGAAATCTTCATGCTCATCAGTAAGAGTAATACTATATTGTTATCTATTATTATGGACTATTGATTACTTAGTCATTACTATATATTAAATATTTAATATATGGCTGGCAAGTTAGGTCAGTACTAACACTATTTCAATAGACACTAGATTTCAGTAACAAGTTTTACTGCAAGCAAGCTGAAATTACATTAGTATTTCATGTGAATCCCCTTTCCATTTTTATTTCTGCAAGTCTTTCTATAGCACTAGATGATTATAGGCAGAGTACTGGAAGCAATTATCTTGCATCTTTACATCTGTATTTACTGAGATAATATTCTCCTAAAACCAGCTGCTTTGTGCTGTTTTAGTTCTTAATTGTAAAGTAAAACTCAGAACTGTGACAAAAAAAGTGTTTGGTTCACAAAGTTCATTTATCAACATCATTAGCCTGCAATGAAAAGTTAAGCTGATATAGCATTTTTTGTTGAAATCACCAAATTCACTCACTGGAACTAAAAGTTCTCTCAGGAGACCAAACTTTCTCAGAAGCAAATATGCTGTTAACAGTTTCCAGGGAGTCTCTCCCCCTTAACCTAGTTTCTCATGAAGACACTTAAAAGCTGCCTGGATGGTGAAACAGGAAAAGTGTAATCACAAAGTGCTTTGTAGAATCAGAAACCACTTCCTGGCCAGCTCCTTTGATGCATTTTTGAATAGGGAAAATAAAAATATTTTAAACCTGAAAACAACCATTATCACATAGATCCACTTGCAGCATGAAGACAGAGCTAAGCAAGAGTACAGATATATCCACAATTATTACTCAAATCAGGACAGCACTGCAGAAGCAGATCTCCCAGTAATGTCCATTTCCTGAATTCTCTTTTGTGTTGCAAAATCCATGAATTGGATTTCTTTCTGAGAAAATAGGCTGAGAAAGGCATCCAAATTTATTTGGACCTATCCTTCATCAGCGCTATGATAAAAAAATTAAATAACTTTAATATTTTTATGAAGAATAAAGACTCTAAAGTTCAGCATAGGAATAATGGCCATGGTATTCCATGCTCAAAGAGAAAGCTATTTTACTATATTAGTTTGATGAGTAATGTGTACCAAAATTAATGGTGTCATCTACAGTTCAGCTCACTCAATCTGCACCAATTTGCTTGGCAAATACTTGTTCTCTGGACAAATAGCACTAGGTCTTCACCTTTAAAAATTAGGTCAGTGGCACAATGGTTGCCTAGATTATTGCCTGCTGAATGATGGCTTGGCATAATACACAGGTGCAGGTAATGAAAACACTGTTAAATACACACACTTCCATGAGCACTAAGGTGTGAACAGATACCTGATTCACCAATGCCTGGCAACTTGTGATGAGAGAAAACAAAGCAGCATTTTGGAAGCACTCTAAAGTGCCTGAAGATCTTGAGTGAATTTGGAGCCAAGGAAGGCTTGTTCTTTTGGAGGATATCAGGCACTCTAGATTTGCATCTCCCAGACATAAGCTATGGCCTTAGAAAAGGAAGTCTCTATCTAATGTGATTTCTTAAATTGGTGTTTCACCATTTTTAGATTTATTTTGAAAAGTAAATAAATAAAAATATTCTCTCATCTGCTACATTTGTTTTTATTTCTGAAATTATTCAAATAAAGTTTCTGGTATCTCTTCACAAGAAAATAACTTTACTAGTGTCACAGATATTTCAAAATACCTTTTAAGAGTTGCTTGCCTCAAAAAGAATAATAAAAATGTAGCTCTCAGGCATCTATAACTCAAAAAAATAAATGCTTTTGCTACTTCTAAGCAAGAAAATGAGCTGTTAAGGTTACAAGATTACTTTTATTTAGCTTATAAATAGCTCTATGGAACCTCACTTTTGATGGCAAAAAACAATGTGGTGTAAACTACATATTCCACAACAAGCATATTTATCCTTCTTCTCTCAACACTGGAGTTTCAATAAGTCACCACTATTTCAGGATATGCTATAGTCAGAAATAGTCAGCAAGTTACCTTTAGGCAATAAACAATTTTTTATCATCCCCCTTGAAATGGGGATTTTGCTGGAGAAGCAACCCATTAGAATCAGCACGACAGCTTATAGGCCAGAATGGTCTTGTTGGGCAAAATGATGATTGGCAAAATTTTGCCTGTTCAAAACCAAGAACACTTTGCAGAACTTAACAGAAATTTTCTGAAAGATCGACATTTTTGGATAAGCCTTTACTTTATTTTCATGTTCCCAACAAGACAGAATACCAGAAACGTCAGCAGGACACCAGCTCCTGTGAGATTTGTAATCAATTTTCAAAACCAAACTTTGGTTAGTTCACTTAAGATGAAGCCAAACTTTTGGTTGCTTAGCTGAACAACAATGGATCATATAGTTTGAGATTCCCTTCAAATTATTTCACTAACAGAAAACAGAAAAGTATAAAGATAGTTAATCTCCTACTGTAAATAGACAAGTTTGTTTATGGGCTTGACTTTCTTCCAAATATAGCATCCCAAAAGACTTCCCAAACAACAATTAGTTATGATATATTTGCTTTGTTTCTACACTGTTTTGATTAAAATTATGAAGTCAAGGGTTAACCAATGTGCACGGATACCATATGAATGGTGAAATGAATGCAAGGGGAAAAAATCCAGCCTGATCTGAACATGAACCTTAGACATAACACTGGGGTTTTTAAGCAGAAGCTCAGAAAGATCCACAGGGCTTTCTCTGCAGAGATGTTTTTGGGAACATTACTGAGAATAAATCTATTAGAGTTATGGTTGACTTTGAAGAAAGACATTATGACATACAGGAAAATTCACAGAAAAATTAAATAGTCCCTTTATTCATCAAATATAGAAAGGGAAGCATGTTTAAAAAAAAAAAAGGAAGCAAAACATGTCCATTAACATCAACATTATGCCATTTATTGATGCTTTTGCTGCTGTAAATATGTCCTCTCATAAGGGATGATGAAATGCAGAAGTATGAGGTCACACTGTGCAGTGTAAAGCTCAGACCACTGAAAGGTACAGCTCCTCCAACCTCTTCCCACGTTTCTCATCTCTTCCACCAACTCTATCAGCTCACCAGACAACCTGTGAGAACCAGGTTGAACTACATGGGAAAAAAATCTGAACAGCAACAGCAAAACAAAAAATTAAAAAAAAAAAAAAAAAAAAAAAAAAAACCACAAAAAACCAACAAAAACAGAAAAAAAACCCCAAACAACAAGCAAGTGGACATTTTGCTACTCTTTAACTGAGTTAAAGCAGATCAGAAAAGGATCTAGAAATCTTCAGGGAAGCAAACTAGTGAGACCAACAGAGCTGGGAATCAGGGAAAGGAACAGAAAGAACACTATGCAATGGGAAATAGCTGGGCAAAAATAAGTTAGAACATCTAAGTAGCATATTCTGCATTATATTTCTCATGGAAGAAGTGAAGGTACATTAGTTTTATGGCATTATTTCAAATGATGGCATTATTTCAAATAATCAGGATGAAAGTGGTTATAATGACTAGAATCAGTATAATGATTTCTCAGAGGTTCACTCCTCCCTCATAGCACAGCAAGCTTGTTGAAATAGCCATTACTTGTGTCTGGGCAGAGTTTCTCATGAGATTTGCTTATTTATAATTTGTAAAAGGCATATGTGTAAAACATGGTGATTTCTAATATTTTGGCCAGAAATCCAAGGTAACTGAAAGATTCAAAATACTTTCAGATAAATTTAATCCAAATATCAGGAAATGGGAAGAGGTGACAATTAAAATATGATTATACGATTTAGGTCCAAATGCAGCAGTTTATCCCTGACACAAACAGGCCCAGGATCCTGTGTTTGAGGAGAGAACATTCAGTTGAATATTTGCTACTGATATAGTTCCTGATTCCTTATGGGACTTACTTTGGAGCATTTAGTGAAAAGGCCCACAGCTATTGATGCTAATTGCTGATCTCTGTTTCAGGAAATTACCCCAATTACTCCCCTTATGAGCATAGATATAGCTGTTCTTCTCCTCCTACAGGAGGAAGCTTTCCATGTCATTAAGATATTTTCTGCAGACACTCAGCTCAAGGCTTGAGCAAGATAAACATCTCCAAGACATATACATTTCAAAGATCATGACATCCTTAGGACCTCCTTTCTGATTTTATCTGCTGTAATCATTTGGTATATTGTTTGGGGCTATTAGTGTAATCTCGATGGGAAGTTTGAAAAATGAAAGACAAAGAAAAACCTTAAAGTGAATTTTTGAATATAACACCCTGAACATTGCTTAATTGTCAAAAATAAACTAAAAATTACACTCATTATTAAACAGAACTTCATGTGAACAATTTGAATGTGTTTGTGTTTAAATAAAAATACCTCAAGAATAAAAACTGAAACTAATTACAGGAAAATGGCAACATCAAATTTTGAAAATTTCAGCTGCACTTTTTGACTAGGGTGCCAGTTCCCAAGGTTAGATTATACAAAAAATCAAGTTTTTGTTTCTAAGAGATACACACTTGGTTACCTGACTGCAAAGATGTCTAATTTGAACTAATAAAGGTTCAGACACTAGAAAGCATGTAAGAAGTCTAAAACTAAAAATAACAACAAAAACATAAAATACAGAAATAAGACAACTTCAACCTTGATAACTACCTCACGATTTTTTCATATGTAGCATCACTTACAATGAAGATGGCCATGTGACTTCCCTATCCCCTAAAAAAAACAAGTAAAGTTATGATTATGTCTGTATAAGACCAAATAAAATACAGAACACAGAATAGCACCAATAGCACACAGAGTAACCTGGAAGACAAATTTCTGAATTAATATAAAGTTTCATTAGCTATTGTTGCTTATCCTAAAAGCCAACAAAATTACTTTCCATGAATGCAAAAATAGTTGGGTACAAAACACACAGTGAGGGGATAACATGAAGATCAGTGATAACAATCAATTTCTGCAGTCTCTCCCACTCATACAACACATGACACTGAGCTGCATCTGCACAGAACCCCAGCAAAACTCCCAGGTATTTACATGGGTCTATCCTAGCTGCAGAAGTATAAATATACACTGAAGAGAAAAAAAAAAAAAAAAAAACCTGCCTAAATCAAGATTAAATTGAAATGATCTCACAGTGAAAGACAGCAGAGGACCACCCTGTAATTTACCATCTTCTGACATGATAGTTTCTTTCATGTTCTGTTGTGTGCCTTTAGAAACATTTGCATTATTAGTTTTTGCCAAATTATATCATTTGATATTTAGGATCCAGACAGTTGTGCCAAAAACAATGGCCTGTAGTAATGGCCATGCTATACCGATTGGCACAAGCAATGCCACTGACCTGGCCAATAGCTCTTTGAGAGCCAAATTCTCCCAGAGAAATGTAATAAATGGCAATGGTAATCCCTTTGGGATATTTTGTGACATTTTAACTCTGCTTATTCTCAAGCATTTCAGAGTACTTTTACTTTCTTATTCATTATATCAATCAACTGATTGAACCAAATTATTTGGGATTAAGTTAATTATTCCACAATGGTTACTCAGACAGAACAGAGCCTTTATTCCCACCATGTCCAGGCTGGATCTCATCTCCTCAACTGTATATACTGAAGTTGCAACATAGAAAGCCTCGATTTCCAGTTGTGGTTATACTCAGGTGAACAGTGTTACAGCACACAGTTCCCTATGACCAGACAACACTGCTACCCCCACCCCTTCCCAAGCACATCCAGTCACAGAACAGAATTCCTGGATCACAGGCAAATAGCAGAGTGGCAGGGATTATACACCCCAAATACTTGTTGAAATGGTATTTGTTTATTAGAGCATTATATTACAGCATTTCTTCCACTAAATATGGACACTCCACCACAGCTTGAAATCACTTGCACTAAGGCCTCCTTACACTGGAATTTTGCTTGTACCCCATAAGGACCACCTTCAAAATGCAGATTACAGTGGTTGCCTCCAGGAACAGATCACAAGTGATAGCATCCTGTGTTTGAGTAAACCAGGACATCACAGAGAAAAAGTTCAAGACTGATTGTAACACATAAGAAATAACTACAAGACTAAGATGAACTGCTAAGACAAAATGGGTGACCTGGTAAAAAAAGGCCTTACTCTTCTCTCACACAACTGACTGCACCAGAGTTACCCTGCTTTACTGAGACGTTTTAGGAGGCCAAAACTGACGCCAATCAGATCTGAATCTGGCCAAACGCCTACAAATGGAGTAGCTTCAGATGCTGGCTAAAACTGAAATGGCAGATGTACTGTCACATGGCAATCAGGAAATTTGTTCTGCTTTCTTTCCCAAATTGCTACTGACCCCAGCCATATCCTTATGTCAATAAGGAAGTGTGAAAACAGGAATCTGAAGAAAGAGTAGACTATTAAAAAGCTTAGAAATCTGTTTTTAAAATTGTGGTTTTATCAGCAAGACTTAAATATCTAGTAGCCTTGCTTCAATACTATTTATGTCACTAAAAGCAGTTACTAAGAATTTTGAGCTTTTTCTCCTGGCAGCTTCCTCTGTCTTTTACTTTAATCTCACAAAAACTAAATAAAAATCTTTTCAGGCACAAAAGAAGGCTGAATGCACTGTAAATAACTGACCCATTTCAGGCTTTCTCTTCCATTGTGCCTAATTCCATCTTCCAGGATAAATGGAGAAAAGACTGACTAATCAGAGAAGCTTTTACAGTTACAATAGACTTTTATGACAGTTGCCATTCACTGATGCTTTTGTAACAGCAGGGGCTTGGGCCAGCAGCAAAAGTACCTTACCACTTTCCCAGATGATCTAACTCATTGACCCCACTGGGGGAAGAGCTACAGCAAGGGACAGAACAACCTCTCAAGAAGTGGCCCTTTGTTAGTAAGAGAAAATGCACAAGTCAGTGAAAGGAAGGGTTTATAAATCTTGAGACCACAGAACCACTTTGGCAGTGATTTTGTTGTACAACTCCAAGAATTTCAGTATGAATGCAGGTAATACCAGAAACCTGCAGCCTGGCTAAGGTTGCTCTGTGTCGTAGCTAATCTTGCCTTTTCAAGACTTCTATTTTTGAGCAAGAAAACGTATCCTCAACAGTAATTTTGACAAAATAGTTTTATCTGCCCCAGGTTCTTTCACCTGAAGAAACCATGGTAGTCAGCAGTTTTGTCATTAAATATCCCTAACATTCCCATCTCCAGAAATCTTTGTTTTCTATAGCAAAGACAAGTCTTGAATGGTTCAAGGACATTACTGGCCTGCAAGTAAGCTACATAAACTGAAAATTTGTAAAGTGTTGCTTGTACCACAAAGACAAGACAGACCTTGAAGTAGAGGCATGATCAGGTCTCAGCTGAACTAAACAAATCAGATAAAGGAGGTTAGCTGCACCCTGGCATGCTTCATGAAGAAGCAGTCCCAAAGACCCCATATTGAGCTTCTACTCGGGGCTGAAGGGCAGTTACAGATGACAACACAGCCAAACTCTTGTGAGCAGTGGTAAGCAAGCTAAACATGGACCAGAGGCACAAGCTGAGCCCTCAGACAGGCACACACACAAAACTCCCCACAAAAGGGACTGCAATGAACAAATCTAAGAGGGACATGCAGCACTGGGACAGGTTACCCAGGGTACTCAGACGGACTCCATCCTTGGCAGTTTACAAAACTGGAACAAGTGGTGGCAACAATCCCTGTTTAAGGAAAAGACTGGGCTTCAAAACAACACTTCTAGCCACCCTTGCTATGATTTTGGGAAAACAGTGGGCTAGGTAGCCTGTTTTAGAGATGTTTAAAAAGCTTTATTAACCTTTTGTCAGAGCCAGGCAAAGCAGGGAGGGGCAGGAGCCAGAGGCAGCCCCTCTGCCAGGCCAGGGAAAAGAAGACTCCAGGGAAGTGTCTGGTGACACTAGGGCACAAGAGTGCAATAAGAGAGTAGTGTCATTACTGGGACAAAGTAAAAGTGACAGGTAGAAGGAATTAGATTATTAAAATGATGTGAATAAAGATTTTTTCCAGGTCTTCTTGGAAAAGGAGTGAAACAGACAAACCTGTTACAGAAGTGAAGAACACTGACCAATGTAAAAACTGCCATACAAAATGGGTTCCAAGATAGAAGCTTTGTTGAGTACCATCTGAGAGAACTGTTGGCTAGAACAACTACATGTGACAACTTCCTTTCCAGAGTTATGGCTTAAATAGACAAAGAATATCCCACGACAATAGGTAAAAACCCTTTTATGGGCCTAATACCACCACTGTAGTAGACATGAGTCACATTCAGAGGGACTTTTTACACATTTAATATTGTAGGTTATAAGCTACATTTATCAGAGAAAAAATATAATATATTTACTCTGTTCTTTCATAAGATCTGTTTCAGCTTATAAAATTAATGATAGACACCTAAAAAAGTAATTTTCTTTGAATAGCCAAGGCTTCTTGGAATAAGCCCTTTGTCCCTGTCTTGCTGCATATCATGCAGCTATCATGTTTATGCTGTAATATCAGTAGCTAATTTCCTTCATTGTTAAACCCAGATCCTCTTCCTTGTTTCAATCAATTACACTGTATCACCCAGGCTGATTGATCCAAGACAAATGTGACAGGACCTTTGAGAGTCAGTCTAGCATCCAGTGATCTTCTGATGACTCGGAGTGGTCACATCAGTCCATTAGCTGTGATTTAGATGAGGGAATGCTCCATTAGGCTCTCCCTATTTCTTAATCATTTCTTCCAGACACACTGGCAACTGCCCTGGAGTGGACAGGGAGAGAAAAAACAGTCTCCAGGACAATTGTGCTGGAAAATATGAGACCTCTCACTCAGCTTCAGTGACTGCAAACAAGAGACAGACGTCATTCCATCAAAAGTAGACAATTGTAAGGAACAGTGGAGTTGGATCCAAGCCAGGGTGCTTTACTGTCAATAGTACAAGCCAATCTTTTTGTCTCATACAAGTCTTACTAGTCCGTGACACATTTATCATTACTATTTAAGAAATTAAGCATTTCAGAAATTGTTTAAGAAATTAAAAATAAGCAGAGGTCCATCCTAAGAGAACGGGATGTGCTGTTTTAAACTTCCTGCATGCAGGGAACGGGAAAGAAGAAAAAAAGATAATTTCCAGCTAATTGTTTATGTCCTATTCTTTGGCAGCTATGCCAATAAAAGCACTGAATAATGATCCTGAAAGGACCAAAACAAGAGAAATTACATGTTCAGCAGTTCTTGTTATTTGAAATCCAGTCGTGTGTTTTATTTGCTTTTCAGCTTTACTTTGGTGTGGCCTAACAAAAGGAAATAATCCTGTGAGCAAAATATCTGGCCAAGAGACAAAAGGGCTGCCAAGCCTGATCCACAGGTGATGAGTACTTGGCCAGCAACCAAACTTAGGCTAAATTAAATACAATTAAAACAGACAAAATTGTCCATCTGCTTGTACAGTTAATATAGACAGAGTGTAAAAAGGTGCTAATAATGAGTAAAGAGAAAACCTTACACTACATGCTGAAGACCAAATGTCCAGCAAAAATTTCTGCTGTAAAAAATAAGCCAAAGCAAAAAGCCTGACCAAAGGAACTCTAGCAAAACACTAATATGAAGTGCCTAATTTTTTCATGATTGGTAGCAATAAAGAATAGACAAATTTTTCAGCTCATCTGTGAATGGCAGAATTTGACCCTCAAATCTAACATCTTTTTCATTTTAACTGCAGTAGCTAAAGGGATATTTAGGAAAATCTTAAAATATGAATTAATCAGAATTGAACACCCAAATTGAATTCTTTGCTCTGACTCAAATCCACAGATTTTACGCAAATCCTCTCTGTCACATTTTAGTCTACAGCTAAATCTGTCGTAGTTTTTCACTGCCCATAACTAATCCATGTGTCCCAAGCTGTGTGTTCATACTCCCTGATTTCCCTGCACCCTTAACACACTGGATAAGGAAATCAAAGCAAAAGACCATTCCTTTCCTTGCCAGTGTTGTGTGTCTTTGCTGGGTGAGATGCCTGAACAGCTCCACAGTTCAGTGCTAGTGCTGGAACAAGGGAAGCAGCTGAGCACACAGCATACCAGGAATGAGCAGGGAACCAGGACTGCCTCTTTCAACAACAGCCTGTGGTTCTGCCTCCTGAGTGCTATCCTAAAACTGTATCTTTAATTTCATAATTGTTTCAAATGAGACAGTTGTGGGTTGATGCTTTGCTCACTTCTTTCCTCCTGCCAGCATTCAGGCAGCCATGAATGAGCCACAGTTGCAAACTCATGCTGGGTTTGGTTATGATTTTCTCCCATTAAAAACATGTTTATAAAGACAGGAAGAACGGGAATACTGTTTGGATATTCAGGAGTTTTCACAAAGTGATATTACTTTCTCTTTCAAAGAAGAGATGTACATTTTTAGCAAATAGTGCCTCATTAGTGAATATTCATGGCTTAAAGCACATTTTAAACACTTTAAGAAAAGCAATTTTTGGTGATTTAACATATTTTTATAGCTTCTTTTTTTCTTTCCTTCCTTCCTTCCCTCCTTAAAGACAGGCACTAACTTAGGACTAAGCCAATACCACTGAATGAAAATATATTGCCACCTCCAAGATGACCACTAATAGGGACTGGAGAGTTTATTTTACCAAGTACCCACAGGTATGTTAAATCACTCCTAAAATCAATGAAAGTCCAAAACAGCCCACTTTGTGCACTAGCAGGACTCCTGCAACCTGAATCCAGCTGCAGAAAAAATGTCACCAAAAAACCCAAAAACATCACTGCCAAGACATTGGTTTTTATCTCATGAAATGGTTACATGGAGATTGATTAACCCCTCTAAGAAGGGACACCTTGGCTGGCATGCTTAGTTTGGTCTCCCATGGTCGCTGAGCAGACTGCATAAGCTTCCTGCTTGCTGAACTGAACACTGCTCCGGGCTGAATCACACTCCACAGTGCAGAAGGAGCCACACTCACACTAACACTTCCAGACCAGCAGCACCATGGGTTTGGGTAATCTAGGCCTAAACTCATCAAAAGCAACTCTAACTTACAGGTCTTTAATTCCTGATCTTTATCAATTCTTCCTCTAACACTCAGAAAGGAATAGGCAGAAGAAAAGGGGAGAACGACACTCATTCCTGAAGTAACCAGCCTAAACATAGTAGTGTTTCATTAGACAAGGACAACACTTTACACACATTTAGATAATTATCCCAAAACAGAGTAACAAAGAATTCTTGCTGTGAATAGAAACTAATTTATATTTCACAGATGTCAGTAATTTCACTAAAAAACATATAAGAACAGCTAGTTCTTTTCTCTGTTTACATCCACAAGAAGTAGCTACTCATTAGAGATTAGGCAAGATTAGTTAAAGGAAAGTAGCAGGACAACAAAATGAGTAAAGAGAATTTTAGGAAGTTACTGTTTCTGGAAAATCCATCATCTGAGTGCAAAGTTTAAATATGCTTCCTCCCATGCCCAGCCTTAGTAGAGACAGTCTAATTTCTTGGATCATTTTTAAAAATTTGTACTGAATCTCTGGTAAATATTTCCGATAAGCCTTTCTACTTCATCAAGTGCTCTAACAAAACAAGCACAGAAAGCAGTAAGTATACAGCATGATTTCCTTTCTGAAAAACAGACAATTTAGAATAGTACCCACCCCTCAGGCTGGATATTAATCCTCATTTTTGAGAAGAGCAAAAATTCTTAATAATTTTTTGAGAAGAGTAAGGTTCTTATCCATGGATATGCTCCAAGGGGGAGGTGGGCAGGGTTGGCTGGGTTTTTTCTAAATGTGCCTATCTTCATGCACACAGCTATCTTACCAGAGGGTTTAATGCATTCCCTTAACCTCCAAAGGTCTGGGCTTACGCAAAACTCCTGAACTCTGTCATTCCAACTCCAAGCTGTTTATACCAGAGAAATTGCAGAGCAAACACACCAATCATATCTTTATCAGCCCCAGCCTCACAGCTCTGCATCACTCATTTTTATTACTGAACAGTTTGGGTTTTTTTTTCTTCTTCTTCTTTTTAAGCCATGCTAATTAAGAGAATCCAATGAAGTATATTGTACAATTTCTCCAGCAGAACCCCAAGGGCTACTATTTCAACTAGAAGACAATCTTATAAGCAGAGTTATTATTGGTAGGGAGAGATTAGCTTGCCTCCAGTAGCACTGGAGTACTGATAGCCAGCGGTACACACAGTGAGCACACGAGCATGGTATGAGAAACCAGCCAGGATTGCAAATAAAGCTGCTCTGCTAATGAGGAGCTGGAGGAATCAGAGCATGAGGAAACACCAAATTAAGATGCCTTCCTGTCTCAGCCAGCACTCACTTTACTGCCTCAAAGGTCCAAGTACCTTTAAACACCCCCAGCATCAACAGCACTGTATTTACTTCAGTTCTTACCCAGAACTTTATTCCCTAAAATCTCAGGTCACAACCTTTTATATTTTGTTCAATGGCTTAAAGAGCAGGTGCTTGCATTTTATATAAAAATGCTGTTAAAAACAAGTGTACTACACTCGTAATATCTTCTTGTTGCAAACATAAGTGAGATACAGACTGACCTTCTCAATTGCCCCCAAAATTAACACTACAGGTTAAGACAATAAAAATAATTCAATACTGGAATTAATCCAATATTTGAAATTTTCTTGATCTTTCTTCTCTACATAAGGCAGATGATTAACTGGAAAAAAATTGTTAACCCTAAAAATTAAATAGCATAAAAATTTAATCACACATGAACTATGTCTTACATCCTCTCCACCACAGACCTTGCAAGCGCACAGCCAGTGAAGGACAAAAACAGCTTTCCAAGAAGGAAAAGTAGCAACTGTTTGCCTAAGGCCTGTCCAATTTATCAGTACTCGATGAGACTGTAACTCAAGTTGTTTCATTTTTATTTTGTGTAGAATTTGGGATCCTTAGAGTTACTAAACACTTCCTGAAGCCTATCCTGTTAGGCCTTTATTTGATAATGGTAATCAGAAATTATAACTAGAAGGGAAAAGGAACATGATGTTGAGTGGACTTTGACATTCTCCAGAGTATATCCCTTGCTGAAGGGAGTAGGCAAAACAGGACACGTGCTTGGATCTCTGCTCACTACTTGTCATGATAACACAAGGCTGCCTTTGCTGGTAGGGCACAACCATCAGCCAGGCAGTGACCAGCAGCACTGCAGGAGCCACGTACACACTTTCCTTTACCCCCTGCTAAACCCACCTGGGGGAAGGAGCAATGTCCACTTCAACAGGAGAGACCAGCCCTCAGATACCCCCACTGAAATAATCACATTGTGTTATGAAGTAGTTGATGGAAAGACAGAAACTGTTAGAGATTAAGATAGGACTAACTACTATTTATTACTTCTCTGTAGGCTTCAGGTGAAACCACACTGAAGGGAACTCCCTTCCCACCCTCCGCAAGTTAATAGCGTCTCGCCTCAAACACGTCAGCTCACAAAGCTCCATGTCAATCTAAATTCTTTCATAACCAATATCTGACCAAAGCTTTACCCTGATTTTACTCTTGCAATGGAGACCAGAGACAGCTAAATGGCCTGTGAGCAATCTCAGACAAGCCTTTTCAGAGTGACAATTGACTGTGAAACCCCAAAGAGTAGGTTCAAACAGCCATAATTTGAAAGCCAAGATAGTCAGGGCAGTTAGGCAAAAAGCAGGCTACCTAAAATTGTTGAACAAGGCTTAAATCCAAACTTGTGTAAAGTACTTTCTTTTTCCCCATGTTATATTAATTCTATGAACACACTTCTAATTGCTCACATTAATTTGCTATTTACAAAACTGGCCAAATACCACTTGAATACATAGTTTTAGAAAATGTTAATGGGTTGTACAATTATTAGAACTACAGCTGAACAAATACTAGTCCCCAGTGGAAATGGGGAAAACATCCAGTTGATGCAAACTGGTTTAACGCCCTTCAAACACTTGAAGCAGCACTGACTTATCCAAGCGAGGAATCTCTGTAGAGTTCAGACTTATTTACAGCCCTTCTGTTGTTTCTGTCTTTTTCCTTTGGCCAGTCTTTTAATAATGACAAACATGTTTCAGCTAGCAGATTGTCCACTGAATATTCAACACCAATGATATTTCTTATGGTAGCTACTAAATGACCACAAGAGAAAAGCAGTTTTTTCTATTTCCCAATGGGGCTGCTTTCAGGAATGGGACTTGAACAATTTTAGTCCAAGCACTTGTACATGTAGAGGTTTGTGCAGATACTTGCATGCTGAGGTTGTACTGACCATAATTTTTGCAACCAGATTTATTGACAGAGCTTTATTAAATAACAAATTCTACTGAAAACTAATCTGATCACTATAATTACTCATAGAACAAATTTAATTTACATGGAATATATTTGCTAATGCTTTCTCCAGTAGCTACCAGATGCTATTTATACAGCAGAGGCTGAAATATAGACAGAAAAGAAATTAAACCCATGAAACAAGAGATAATAGGTGATGCTTCTATGAGCCTCTCATTGTTTTCTGTCTAAAGATGAAACTAAGCATTAGTCAGTTATTTTTGTCCTAGGGCATCATGTGGCTATTACACAATACTGGACTGAACAAGTCTAACATCTCAAAGCTGCAGAAAGATGGATGCCCTTCCTCCATATCTCCTTCCATTCACTCCCAGCTTCATGTTCCCTGCACTGACATAAATACACCTAGCCTTACAACAAACTGCTTCAGCTCACTAGTACAGTCAAAAAATAATTTTAAAAAGCAAACATAAATATGCATAGGTTTTTTTAATAGCTTTTTGTTGGTTAGTGAATTTAATCACCAGCCATTCTAGTGACTCACAGAACAAGGACAACACAGAAGAAGAAAGATCCGTGAGGATGCAGAGGACAGGTAGGAAAAAAAGGGGAAGAAATAAGGACATTCTTTTAGTTACAGCAAATGAACTGGCTTAATGCCAAAGTTATCTTCCCCATTATGTCAGAAAGGAGTGCAGTCTTTTTGCTTATGCATACACCTGCAATATAGTCACCCTAGCAAATATTAAATAGATGCTCACTCACAAGACATTTCCAGGAAATAAGCTTCTAAAATATTTAGAGACACCCATTCTCATCCAACAAAACCATTTTGTATGGTGTCCTGTTTGCATGACAGGTAGAAAGGTAGAGTAGAAATTACACTGGAAATAAGGTTACCTCTTTCAGTTAAAATTAGTTCTGCTTCAGTGTTTCTAGTGCCACATTGAGACACAAGTACGTGCAAGATCCATGTATATATCTTCATCCATAATGCAGGCACTAGCTAGATGAGCCAAGTATTTTCCCCATCTTCCCACTTTCATAGCCAAGAGAAATATTTGTCAAAGCATCATTGTTCTGCCTGTTTTCAAGCAGAGCAGAACTAGATTCCCCTCAGTCTAAGAGTCACATTTACTCAAAATCATTATGTTGCACCTGAAAAGCCTTTTGAAATAAACATTGTTAATGCTCAAATTGTCCAGAGGGCTCAAAATTAAGGACCAGATTGAGTGCAGCATGGAAGACTAGAAGATACAATAGCAGATTATGTTTTCTTCTTTTTAAATTTGTCCTATTGTCACCAAAATTGGTAGGAAAAACTTCTTAACATCTTAATGTGGCATCAAGAATCAGGCATTATTTATTCAGCACTGGATGCACAGGGAATATTTCCTCTTATGGTGCATACTGAGTTCCTCTTCTCAGTTGTTTAACATGATTTTGAAAAATAACCACTGTATTTTCCATAAGTTAGGCAAATTGTTCATCTGGTGACACTATGAAGCATTAAATTGCCTGTAACAGAGGTAGCAGCCATCTGTAAAAGCCCAGTACATTCCATTGCTATAGGAAACAAACAGCCTAGAGGGATCAAATGAGAGGAGAGAGATCAATGAGTCAAATGCTCAACAACCTACCTTGCACTGCCATTTTCAGCTTTGCCATACAATTTAACTCAGCTGAGACTCAAACAATACTGGCCTACAGCAGTTTTGCATACAACACCAGGGTAAAATTAGTTATGACATCCCTAACCCAGCTGAAGCACAAAGTCACCTCTCTGCTCCTCTCCCATCCTGTAACTACACCATTTCCAACCTCAGGCCTCTGCCAAAACCACCCATGAGGCCACAATATACACCAGGGAATGTTCATTGATCCACTACCAATTGCTCACAAAAGCATTTCACAACTTTCAGGTGATTTTGGAAAATTTAAGTGCCTTGGAGAATCTATTTTTCAATACAAAGCAACCAGATTGCTGTTCAAATCTCTGACTCATCATTTTTACAGCTGTACAACATGAGTAAAATATTTTAGAAGTAATTGGCCTTTCTTGTTCTTTCTGAAGTAATCTTACTGATATGACAGTGCTTTCCACCAAGCTTTCATGCAATGAAATACCAGAGAGGTTTCCATTCCCTTATGGATTCTGATCATCTGAGGGGCAGGGAGGAGGGGGACAAGGCAGTAATCTTCATTGTAGTCCCTGGGTATTACACCACTGGTTTGCTCCCAGTTGCATGAAAATAATCCCAAACTCTTCCAGCAAAACAGAGCTACGATTGATCCTGAAAGTACCAAAAAACTAATTCTTCAGTGCCAGGAAGCTGTGGCTGCCCCATCCATGGAAATGTTCAAGAAAAGGTTGGATGAGGCAACCTGGTCTAGTGAAAGATGTCCCTATTCATGGCTGAGGCAGGGTGGGACTGACTGATCTTTAAGGTCCCTTCCAACCCAGGCCATTCTATGATTTTATGATCACATTAGAAGACATCTGTCTTTAAACACTTTATAATAATTCAGTGAAGTAGTTGAACACAGTCCTCAGCTCTCCCTCCATGCAATGAGGACAACAATTGTCTCAATTCATGCAAATGTTAAAGACAAGGCTTATAATTCTTCTACCATCAGCAGCTGCTCACTGTTTTCTTCAGTATCTCACCAGTGTGGGGAGGAGATGACCTGATGACAAGACATCTGGCAGATGCCAGGTGAGGAGCCTGGAAGGAGGTCAGACTGGGTTTGCTAATTAAAGGGATGTACCTCATACCCTTGAAGTTTAGGGTTTTGTATTAGAGGATCTTTATGGTCAACTCTTCAGTCTGTAAGTGCTCATTGTGTTTATCTAGAAGGCCTTGTGCTGGAATTCTTTTGACAAACAAACTGCCACTGCTTATCATGTTATTCTTGTCACTGATGTGACAAAATAATTCATGAAGGGATTTTAAACTGAATCTGATTTCCCTCCAGCTAGCTGTAGTCTCTGGCACTTAGGGAATACCTGTATGGAAGTACTTGAGGCAAAAAATAAATGTAGCTTAATAACTCGAATATTATTTTTAAAAACCTCCACCTTATATTGAAGAGTCTTTAAAATTAGTCTGCCAGCAAAAGAGCAGCATTTCTAGAGGAAATTTGGAAAATTTACAATTCTACTTGCACTAATCAAAATAACTAGGAAAATTAGAATTTTGCTCATTTAAAAGAGTCAGGTAAAACATGTTAACAGAATAAGAATAAAGGTTTAAAAAACACCAGCCTGAATTTTGAACTGAAAAATGTGAGAATTACTTACAGCATACCTAATTTTTATTGGTTTAAATTAGTCCAGATACACAGGTGTTGCCTTAATCTGAATAAATATTTCTTCAAAATAAAAAATTTTGGTGGAAAAAGTCCTGAGCTTGAAACCAGACCTTAACCCAACCCAGCATCTGCATGACCTCACCAGGTGCAGAAGCACTCTGGGCTGAGCCACTGAGCACCAGGCTCCCACCCCATATGCACAAGGGTCTACAACTCCCCTTCATAAACTCCCAAAGCACCTGGCCCAGTAGGTAAACTAAGAATGTTATTTCTTTTTGACAGATTCAGGTTTCCCAATAAAATAAAATAAAATAAAATTAAAATTAAAATTAAAATAAAATTAAAATTAAAAATAAAAATAAAAATGAAAATAAAAATGAAAATAAAAATAAAAATAAAAATAAACATAAACATAAAAATAAAATAAAATAATTTGAAAATCACCTTATAGATGTGAGGTTGGGTGGGGCTTTGGAATCTGCTCTAGTGGAAGTTATCCCTGCCCATGGCAGGAGATTTGGAAAAACATGATCTTTAAACCCCAATCTTTCAATGATTCCATGCTTTACTTAGGGAACTTTGGGGTTAGGTATTTGCATGCTAACAGACAATCAGAGGAGCTAAGAACCACATACATATTTCTTAGGAGAGTGCTTTTCTAACAAGAGGAGCAGACTAATTGTGCAAATGATCATTGGACATGCATGCAGAAGAAAGGAAGTTCCTGCCCAATATTTCTTTGTTCCTAAAAAGCATATCTGAGTTTTATATGCTTTTTGAAGTAATTGGCTAAAACAGCTAAACCATTTGTTTCCTAAATTTCAAGTCCAGATAAGGCAGAAGTGCATTTTTCTCTTGGACAATCAGAAGGGGAAGGGTGAGGTGGTTGGAGCCCCCTTAAGCCCCTACTCATTTATTCCCAGCCACAAGAAACAGTCATCATCATCCAGCCCTCAGATAAGAAAGCTTAATGGCAATAAATTAATTAATTAAAAGAGTGCCAAAGATATCTATAAGAACTCTCAAACCTAGCAATCCATCTTGCACTGACCCTTGCAAGGCTGTTCAGCAATCCTTGATCAGAAGTGTTTCCAACAAGGCAGAATGAGCTTACAGTTCTTACTTCTAAATATGATACATAAGGATACATACCATATTTATCAGGCAAGAGGTCAACATTGCAATTGTTTCCATAGAATTACTTGAATTATTCAAACTTTCTTTTTCTCTTATTTGTGGGGAAAAAACCCAAAACTGAGATAGTATCTTTTTTCCTCCCATTGTTAATATTTTATGTTAGAAGTCTTAAATATTTATGCATGTTGGGAAAAGTTATTTTCTGTCAAAATGGTCTCCCTTCAGAAGAACAGCCTAGTCTTTTTTCAGTTACTTCTAAAACAAATGAATGATTCAGTGTTTTATTTTTACTGCAAAATTTGCTCTTGGGCCTTATTTCCACTGACAGATATAAGACCATAGGGTTGAGAATATCACCTAAGACCTTTCTCAAACCTTCAGTTCAAACAGGTTTTCTAGGGATAAAGTTTTGATTGCTCCTTTTTTTAATAATGAAATCATTTTGGTCAGGTTTTGATGCAGAATTAAGTACTAAACAAAAGAAAATAGACCATTTAAACAGAGAGGTACAAAACCAGTGTCACTGGTTTTCTTAGTCTTGACCGCAGAAACTCTTTCATTACAATGAATGCAAACAAAACATTTTTCTGTAATATGTCTCAAACATATATTCCAGTTTTGTACATGTATTTTGCCAGATAGCACCAACCCATGCTGCTCTGGTGTGACTCCAATAGTCTACCCATGGTACTTAGGGCAGCTGAGTGGATTACTCAGGAGGTAAGGCCTCACCCAAGGCCTTGAAGGAAAACAACTCCAAACTGAAGGAGTTCAGCAGAATTAATGTTGTAGGACACCAGAACTGTACCTTATTACCTCTTACCCTGAGCAGACATGTAGTTTTCTCTTCCTCAGCATTACATTAGTGAGTTTTAAGTAGTTCAGCGCCAGTGACTCAAGACACCTGCCTGCTCCTCAGGCCTGGTATTTGCGGCCTTCTCAGACATCCAGAGATGCCACAAACAAACACTATCTAGCCCTTACTGTCACAGTTAAATTGCATGGCTCTTGCAAACCCTATTTATTCTACACCTCTGCATCACAGGCACATTGCCACATGGTCTGACAGAGCACACCTCCGGCTTCCTTTCTTAGGCAGCTTCCTTTCTGGGGCAGCTACGGGAGCATCTCCCATTGTCCCACACTTCCCCTACAATGGCTGTGCCTTGTAACAGGAGCAGCCACAGAGGATGGGAATCCACACCTCAGCTGCCAGACTTTGTAAATGTTCAGAACCAAATGACAGTCCAGAACCAACTACCAGTCCTGTCCAGCTCTCCTTCCCAACCTTTTTGTATGAGGACAGGACAGATCTTGTTGGGCATCAGGAGCCAAATCTCCCTGCAAACATGAGACCACCATTATGAGTCTAAACTGATATTCTAGATTATGATTTGAGGTAGTTTTGGTGTGGTTATATTTTGCCTTTGCCAGCTCCAATGTGGACATCAGAAATTCCTACAGAAGAGCAGAAGATACAGCTGCAGGTAGTAACTTCTTAAACTGCCACAGCACATTCTTCAAAGTCCTCTGTGGCACCCTTTGTCCCCCATAGATCAATCCTAGGCACATGACACACGATGCTTCAAATTGCATTCAGGAGAAGACACATTTAAATCTCAGTTGCTATAGCAGCAGAGAAATGGATTGCTTCTTTTCAACTTGATTGTAGAAGCAGCACAGACCAGAATCCAGCATCATTAATACTACTTGAGTGTGAATTTTTTTCTTGCCATGACACCCTTAACATTTTGGGTTTGCACACACAAAGAGAAAAGTTGTAGCTACACCCCGCACAGGCTTGTCTGAGTCAACCTGAAACCAGCTCAGGGCACTGTTCTGATCCTTTAAGACAATGCTACTGTGAGAAATGGCAAGCCACTCTCCCTGCTTTCAATCCAAACTCTGTGTCAGCAAGCAATTCAACTCAGCAGGCATCTGTGCAACTCTATTGCTGGCTCAAGAAAAAAGAGAGGACTAGCTTCAACTTCTCTTGGTGAGTCAATGGACCTCTGGATTTTGGCAGGAAATCACGCCAACAAGCAACAGCAATGCTTCAGCTACAGCAGCTTTTATGTGGAAACAGATAAAAACCCTTCTGGAGCTAAAGATGCTTTATGTTGCAAAATCTATATTTCTTAACTAGTTTATCTAGCTCAGGTGTATGTGGTCAAGGTGCAGCCCTCTCCTGACCACAGTGTGAGAAAAGACATGGTGACTAGATGGAGTTCAAATGCCACAATCCAAATTAGAGACACCATGTCACCTATTGAATATTTTAAAGCAAACGAAAAGAACGAGAAACAAAACAACCAAAAAAACCACCAAAAACAAACCCCTGAAAAAGAATCCTTCTTGCAGACTTCAGGGCAGGTACTGAACAGCAGTAATTTTCATTCCCAAACAGTGTTTTTGTTCTTGTTATTTAGAGTATCTCAGCTTCTTCTCAAATATCTCCATTACACTCTGGAATTTCATACAAAATGAGATGGACATACTTTGTCAGTGTCTCATTAAGTTTTTTACCAAGAATCAGGCAAGGACTGGAGATCAGAACTGACATTCCTCTCCAGTGAATCTGTTCCACATAACATGATGTTAAGTACATTCCATCCAACTTACGTTTTACATTTTCACCTTCAGTCACGGATCAGTTCTCAAGTACTCTTACCTTCCCAAGTTTCTTCATTGGTTTGTTTTTTAACAGTAATCCTAAACAGTATGCCTGGAGGGGGTAGATTGCAAATGCCATGGCATTTTCTCTTTCTATCAGAGGAAACATTTGTAAGGTATGAACAGCCTGTGAACATTTTGGTATCTCTTCAGACCAGATCTAGAACTGTAGTCATATAGATAATGAACTCAATATCAAAATTTTTGTATATCCCATCCTGAATTATAAGTTATCTTTAAGCATTTGAGGGAGCCAGAGTTCCAAGAGCTTGGAAGCAGTCTTTGTACAGGTAAATTTCTTTCATTATTTTCTCCATAACAAAAATCCTGAATTCTACCCCTAAAAAGACAAAAAACAAGAAAACAAACAAGCAAATACAACAAGAACAAAAAACTGGAAAAAATCACCAAAAAACCCTTTTTGGATGTTGAAGGGGAAGGATCTAAAATGTGTAGGAGCTTCACTACTTCAGCTGCACAAATTCCTGTTTGCATATGCTAAGAGAGGTTTCTTTATATGCATTTCATTTCAGAGTTCTCCCTCTATGAATTTTAATGTTTGGGAGTTTTATTTTTAAATTTTGCATTAGATGAATTCTAAAAGATGGCTGTGATGATGAGATGTGCAGGCCCAGATCTGAGTTGAAATTGTTACTGCACAAAACCTGATTTGAATGGAGCTGCACAGGAACATTTTTGAATCAATTCTTCATAAAATAATAGTTCATAAACAGTATATAGTAAATAGTTCAAAAATAGTTCATAACATAGTTCATAATATTTTGAAACACATATTCTAATAATCCTTTGAGGCCCCATATTTTGTTTTAGCTCAACAAGTATTTAATCCTATCCAGTGATCTATCTTTCAGCCATGAACTATTCTTACCAGAAAGCTTATTTTTATAGTCATTTTCATAGAATAATTCTTTTCAACTGCTTGAAAATGCATATCTTTAAAATAAAGGTATAGGTAGGTCTGCACAACCTTAAACAAGTGCATTTTCAAGTGAAATTTGACATAAGATGCCTGAGAGGTTTAGCTTCTCTTCACCACACATTGCTGATAAATTCCCATTTTTGCTACAGGCTTTGCCAAGTGGGTAGTTTGACATGTCTGAACACAAGAATCAGAATATAGAAAATCTTGGTATAAAGAAACAGTCCCTGGGATTTGCAATTCCCACAATGTCTCTTCTAATTGCATTTTTACCCCAACTGATTTGTCTGCAATTAACAGTTCTGCCTCCCCTCTCTTTGACACTGACTTAATTTCTCAAGAAGACAGATTGTTGAAAAATTTGCTCTTGGCTGAAGGATAAAGACCCAAGTGCCCTCAAAAAAGGGCAGGGAGAAGAATCCTTTCCTCGGGCTTTTTAGTAGAGTAATAATACATTTATGCTCATATCTTCACAGAAATGAAGGCCAGGGACTTCCCTGGTGAGGAGCCTTTATCAGTCAGACACTATCACTTTCCCCCAGACTCCTCATCTCAGACCTGCATGGTTAACACCCCTTAGTCATTTAGTACAGCCTCATTTGCATGGAGCGCAATGAATTACATTGACTCCAAGGCCTAGGCTATTCAAGAGCAAAACTAGACAAAGTCATGCATATCATGGAGTTTGGCTGGCAAAGACTGCTTTAGTAAAATAGCTTTGGTTTTCGCAAATTAACAAAATTCAGCTTCCTACAGCCCTTACTACACTGTTTTGATGCCAGGTGCAATTAGCCCATAACAAAAGGGCACAACTGGCAAAAAAGAAAATTTAATAGCTGAGTCACAAGCAGTTTCATTCCCCTTTCTTCAAATTCAATAGAAATCATAAAGCAAAGACAGGTTAATTTCCTCCTACAGTGAGTTATTCTGGATAGCATGTGCAATGCATGTGATAGCAGAGCAGAAAAAAAAAGAAAAAATCTAAATACAAGCCTTGACCAAGTAACTATTACATATTTCAGTCTTATCTTTTCCTTTGTCTCATTCTTAGTCAAGAGGTTCCGATTCAACACAAGAAAAGACAAATGTAATACCTCATTGTGTTTTGCATCTGATAATCACTACAAAACCTGTACCACGGTCTCAGCTTGAAATCCTAATGGAATAGATCCTCCAAGCCTCTCCAGTCCAGTTTGAAGTTTACCTTCAACCACAGTTCCCAAATTTAACCTTCTATCCCACCTCAGACAACAACCTGTGGTTGGGGATTGTGGTTTAAGAAAGGCTCCTGGAGAGCTACAGAAAGCAGAAAATATTCCCACCTCCAAAGTAGAATAAGATTGTGAGCTTGTAGAAGGTGAGCAAAGAATGACCTTTTAGGAGTTCACAATAGGGCAGGTATGAAATTCAAACAGGATCAGAGGCAAACAGCAAAATCCCCTGTTGGCAAGAACAGGTCCCTAAGCATGGAGTGGCCTCATCTGTGTCTGTTTCAACCATAAGAACAAGCTCTTGAATGCATAACTCAATTCCATAGTTTCCCTCCCCTCTAAAACTTCATCCTCTATCTCTCCATGCACCTGCTGTTGCTTTACTTGGAACACTTAGTTCTGCATTACAAAATAATAAAAAGCAGTTTTGATAAGTGATCTCAAAGCCTATGCTATTTCTGTAACACGCAGGGATCAGGCAAGATTCAGGATTAATAACTAACCAGACCAGACCCTGTGGGAGCCAGCCCTCCCTCCCACTCTGCACCAGTCCAAAGACAGGAGGTACTCTTAAATGAGGTTGGCAGCATCTACTACAGCAGGGTGGGGAAAATAGAATAGCTCATTGCATGCCAGCTTTAAAAGCAAACTCCCCAGGGTAAGCATACAGACAAGGAGCCTCTTTCAGTTCTGCATGGTTCCTGATTTTGTTCCCAGGAGAGCCTGCTCCTCCCAAGCAGATCCATTTGCCTGCAGTGCCATGGGCACCCCGACCTCCCTCTCCCACTGGCACTGAGGTGCTGGCAGTGCAGGTGGGCACCTCCCAGCTACACCTGGCTAAAAACAACCTTGTGTTCCTTAGCAATCCCCATCACACTGTAATGGAGGGCATTGACTGTAACTCCTTATCACAGCACTTACATCAGGAAAAAAATTGCCCAGGAAAGAGCTAATTGTCTTGCCAGGCCCATAGAACACATGCAGACAACAGGAGAGAGGAAAGCCCCTGTCTCAGGCTGAGACCTCATGACAGAAGTTCTGTTGCAAGGCCTTTCTCCTCCCACACCAGGCTGAAAAGCCACCGTAAACTCACAGACAACCTGGCAGCTCAGGGCCACCACGCCATGCAAGGATGCTGCTGAGGCAGTCAGGGAAGCACTCCTCCTCCTCCTCACAGCCTTACAGGCCATGTTCCCATGTGCCAGACACTGTTCCAAGTGCTGTCCTGCCACAGCTGGTAAAAGCGGCAGGGCACTTATCTGACCCCAGTGCTGGAATTGGAGGGGAAGCAGAGCCTGGATGGGTCACTTGGCACCAGCCCACACCAGGAAAAGTGTCAGAGATTAATTGATCCAGGAAAAAATGGCAAACTCAACAATACTCCCAGATACAGCCAGTTCATTAGGCTGAGATAGAACCACCACTGCCATGTCCAAGAAGGACATTTACTACTACTGTCATACCACCCCTGGCAGGCTCAGCATCTGAAGCGACAGACTTGAATCACCTTTTTCCACAGCCTGATGTCACTGTTGGTGGTGTTCTTACAAACAAAGGTCAGCCTGTGAACTCACAATGCTACATGGTGTATGTATATTTGGAATAAAGCAATCATCCTGCATTTTGCTGCCTAATCTACACAGCACATGCAGGACTGCTGAGTGGGGGAAACCCAACATGTCTATATTTACACATGCATGAGGAACCACTCAGAAATCAGCTCTGCCTGCAGAGAGATGGGGAAACAGAGGTGGCAAACCTCCAGAGGAGGTTCAAACACAGGGCTGATAATATAGAGATGG
The DNA here is from genome assembly GCF_027887145.1 of Ammospiza caudacuta. Classification (NCBI taxonomy): domain Eukaryota; kingdom Metazoa; phylum Chordata; class Aves; order Passeriformes; family Passerellidae; genus Ammospiza; species Ammospiza caudacuta. The sequence continues at coordinate 28,522,131 of NC_080593.1, read as the reverse complement.
TTTTGTCATTGCTGAGTCGAGACCTTTTCTGCTTTTCCAGCTACCACACTGGCAAGGGGACTGGGGGTGCATGAGGGGTTGGGAGGAGACACAGCTGGGAGAGCTGACCCAAAGTGACCAAAGGGATTTTACACACCGTGTGACATCATGCTCAGCATATAAAGTAAGGGGAAGAAGGAGCAAAGGGGGATGTGTTTGTCTTCCCAAGTAACCATTATGTGTTATGGGGCCCTGTCTCCTGGACATCTGCTTCCCCATGGGAAGCAATGAATTAATTCCTTCTTTTGCTTTGCTTGTGTGTGTGGGTTTTGATTTCCCTATTAAAGAATCTTTATCTCAACCCATGATTTCTTCATCTTTTACCCTTCCAATTCTCTCCCCAATTCTGTTTTTGAGCGAGTGAGTGAGTGGCCCTGTGGGGTTTGGTGGCTGACTGGGGTTAAACCATGACACACAGCCTCAGCCCACAGCAGTGGAGATGCTCAACATTTGATAGTTACAGTCAGGTCAAGGCCACCAAGGCTGCCTCTGACCTCGGGGTCATGCAAAACTGAAACTCTGCAGCCTCTCCCCATCTCAGCCCTGCAGCCAGGCACTGGGAAGAGGCTGAAGAGTGGAACAATAATATTTTCTTAAATCAAGGGATTTCCCATAAGTTGGGTACACTGGAGTATTCAGAAAGCAAAGGTCAGAACAAATGTCTGCAGTGAAAAATCTATAAAGAAGGTAAGTTTAAAAGAACCACTGAAGGTGACTTTTGCACTTTCTATCCAACACCATGTTTCCCCTCCACATAGTCCTGCTTCTTTCAAGACCAAAAGCAGAAATGCCACAGTGCCATCAGACCACTGCATTATCACTTATAGCACCTTTTATTTCAACTTCTTTCTCTTTCTCTGAAAATCATTTTCTCTTTCTCTGAAAATCCATGTTTTACTGTCTCAAGAGTGTTATATCCAAGTTCAGTTGCAAAAGTATTTGGAATCTGAAAATAAAACCCATAAAACAGCAAGGACCCAAAATGACACATCACCCCAAAGCAAAATTCATATTACTTTCTTTACACTTCCCTTATGGATGTAACTGAGCAGTTCAAAACATAATTAGATGTTGAAAACGAAAAAAAAAAAAAAATATTTTGTTATGTTGTACTTGTGGGGTTAATAAATGAAGTATTCTTAGTTAAAATTAGGTCTGTTTTAACTTGACAAATGCAGAGTTAGTTTCAGGATTCCTCAGTTTATTCTAGTGAACATCAGTGCAGTCAAGCATCTTCTGTTAAGACCAAAGAATATAAGTGCTTCACAAGGGCTCTTTGCAGAAAAGGATACTGAAGTGATAAATTTCTGGATTTTTGCTTTATTAAGAATCTGGAAACCAATACACATGTTATCACAGTACTGAGCCTTTTACAAGGACTGGAATACAGCTCAGGTTAAAAAACAGACAAGATTAAGGCCTACATCACTACTACAGTTACTAAGTGACCTGCCCCAGGCTGACAATCCTTTATGAACTCCATGACCTCTTTGGAGGTTTTAGATGGGACCAAAAGGACACTAGACAGTCACCTGGTATTAACATTAAAACTTTAAAGGGAACAAAGAAAACAACCTAAACTATCATCCTTTTAATATGTAAACTATGGTAAATTGGGAGACAGCAAAATCATCCCAGTCTGAATTGTTTTTCTTCTTTGAATGCTTGGCTTGCTGCTCAGTACAGAATGTTCCATCTTCCACTTTTTTTTAAGAAGACACATAGGATCTTCAGAAAAACAGCACATGCTCACAGAGAAAAAAAAATCTCAAAGGACTGGCAGATACTTGTGATTTCTGAGCAGCAGTGGGGTTTTCTAACTACAAATTGTTCAGATGTTGTGGGCTTGACAGAATCTATTCCAAGCTTGTTGTTTCCCTGCTCTCTTTCACAGATTTAGAGTCTCTGATGAATGCTATGTGTACCAGCCCAGATGCTCTGTTCTAGCTATAAAACAGTTTTAGTCAGCTAACTGGATAAGAGAGCCTAAAATAGTGCAGCTCTTTACTCTTTATCAGCTTAACATTTTCCACTACACACCACTAGACTCTCAGAAGTACAAACCAGCCTGGTTATAACTGACATACATATTCTGGGGTATTGTTTAATGTTGCCTTAATATTGGATTGAAAGTAACTAGGATTTAACTTGTCCTGTCATTCTAAAATCTTTGTCCTGTCATTCTAAATTGTGCCCAAATATCACAGCTAACTGAGCATTTAACCATTACAGCAATTACTTGCAAATTAACAGTATTTGGAAGGATTTGATCTTTCTTTCAGTTTTAGAAAAGACCTTTAGGAGTTTTGTGCCTTGTGTCCTCAATCCAGTTCTGTTTTCTAGACTCTCTCTAGACACTAGAAAGAGCTATATTGCTTTGTTTATTGTTTTTATTGTTTTTTAACCATTACTATGGCCATTTCTCCAGACCCCTAAGATCAGAAGCAGAGATCTAAAACTTCTCCTGTTCTAATCATGGCAGAATCACGTATCAAATTTTAACACCAAAATAATTTTGACATGTTGAATCTCTCAAATCCCTTGTGGCACCATGCCTTTTGGCAAAGCTTGAGACACTAGTCACGCCAATAAAGCAGTTTGAATTGAGCTGCCTTTTTGCCCAATCCCACTAAAACCATAGTAATTGGTTCAGACAAAGAGGCTCAGCTGTTTCAATGAGGACTAAAGCTACCAGTCAATCTTGACAATGGCTTTTTTTCAAGCCTGGCAGAATGAAATGTAATGCAAATGTTCCTATTCTTGTTACTGGCCTGGAACATTTACATCTTTCCAAGCTGTCTGATTTTTCATGTGTGTTCACATTCCAGGACATGTTGACCAGTTTCAACCAAATGTACCAGAAGGTGAAAAGTTCTACACATTTCAGACCTCATTATAATCAGACTCATTATAATCAAGAAATCCTTATAGGAGGAAGATGAATGCCTCAAAACCAGAAAAAGATTCCCTCAAACTCAAACCACTTTAATCAGAAAATTAATTAAGAGACACAAACCCTAAGAAGACACAACATAACAGCCAGACCTTTGTCTCATGGAACTATTTGAGTTAGCAATAGTTGAGTGGGTTTTTAACTCCTTATAGAAAAATTTTTCCAGCTCTAGGAGGGACTGCTTGACTTCTTGTGAAAGTAGCAACACCATGCACATTCACCTTGGGTACTCAGACAACACTCCCTATCAGAAGTGTTCTATCAGAACCTGCTCTTTTGTGGCTCACTCAACACATCTGTCTAGATATGGCTCTCATTTTTATCAAAACCAAATATAAACACAACAATGCTCCCTACACGAGTTTCAAGTCTTATGTAAAAATGTGACACCTTCAGGATTTTCATCATTCTGTATTATCACACAACAAGCCACATCAACACCAGGGACATAAACATGCAGTACCAGGGACAAAACCTTGGTAGTCTTTTAATATTAAAATAGTGATAGTATTTTGGCATCCTTATGAGAGTTTCAAATGCAATTTGTTTTCATCAATCCTTCCCAGTAGTAGTTTGACGTTTCAAGAAAATTATGAAATAAGTTTTATTCTACATTTTGAAGTGAATTATTTGATTCTACCAAGAACATCTAAGGAGATAACTAAGGCAAAATGTCAAAGTGAGGTTTTCTGTCCAGCCAGATCAGAATAGCTTTGTTATTAATCTTCTTTATAAACAAGATTGAGGATATCTCTAATTGGAAATTCCCTCCTGCCCACCCTCTCTTCTTCTAGTAGGACTCTTCTAATCTACTTGGGAGCAGCAATCATACAGAAAATCATCAAACTGATAAAGTTTTCCTTCCCATCATTCTTTCTTCCTTTTGCTGACCCAGCACCTCTCACATTCGAGTCTTTTGCCTGCAATGTAAATGAGCAATTAATTCAATCTAATCTAGCATCCCAATGAAATATCCTTTGCCCTTGCTGAATTCTTATCCTATGGGACTTATTCTCCAGTTCTGCAGTAATCTCTTCCAGGATAGACAATCCACATCTAAAAGAAACATTACAAAACAATAAACCACTTAAAAACAAATTAATTTGTCAGTTTATGTTATATACTAGAAAGAAACAAGAGCTATGCATTCAGAAGAGGTATGAAAAATTCTTCACTTTTGCAGACCGTTTTGACTCTATTCTAAACACAGAAAAAAGAATCTCCCAGTTTCCCCTTATTTGGAGCTGCTCTGTAATTTATTTCTTACAGAAACCTCTGAAGCATTGCAGACTCCAGGAATTCTGCAGGTGCCTTTAACTGCAGTGCTGCACATTTCTAAGTACAGAAGTACATTTCGGTGCTACCAAAATCTTTTCACCCTGTGTCTTCATCAATAAGATTCAACAGCTTTTTTGCAACTGAAGAGTTTTAATGTAGCTCAGATCTCTCTGAAGTGGCAGACATACGGATTTCCCCTGGCAAAACTCCTAATGATGAACAAGTCTTACAGTAACCAGACAGGAAGGTGCTAATTTCCCTTACTCTGACAGAGAGGTGCACCTCTTGGCACAACCTGGATTCTGCTCTCATCTGCATCTCAAACATCCACTAACTGTGACAAGCCTGCTGTAATGTAGGATAATGTTTGAAGGTCCCTCAAACTGCAGCAAAGTAAAATTCTGCATTGAAAGAAAGGCAGCTTCACCACGAAGAACCATAAATCTCTTTGTATATAAATATGGAAAAAGCAAGTAGTTGTGCTGTATTCACAAATACTTATATTCCAGTCAGATACATGGTATTCCTGACAGTAGAATTAGTCTGAAAGCTGGCTACTACCAGAGTCATAAACAAGAGTCAAACACTGCTGCCATGCTCCAGTAGCCTCTTGGTTTCTGGCATACATCTGAACTAGCTGACCTGAATAAAAAAGGAAAACCAAACCAATACAACAAAAGAAAAGGCAAAAAATATTACACACCCCCAAACAAAAAACTTGATTTCAAATTAACAAGTTTGAAAAAGTTTGTCTAGCCTCTCTCAAAACGCTTAGCAGAAGTTCCTGAGTTACTGCTGATGTGCAAAGAGGGCTCTCTCTGTACAAAGGGGTCCTGTACTATCAGGATTCAGTGAGGCCATGCAAAGATCAGTCAATCTTTCTGTGGTTTTAAGCATTCTTCCTCAGATTTGTCAAAAGCATGCATGCAGTTACACATGGTTTCACACTTCCTATTGTACAGAACCCTGTTCTTTTAGGCACCACATCTCAGGCTTAAAGAGCAGGGAGCCATAGGAAGATAGAAAAGTCCTTTACTGAAAAGGCATTTCTTGTGAAATTCTCGCCCTCTAGAAGAATGCTTCTCTTAGAAGAACATAAAATATTCTGTAACAGAAAGGGGAAACATGCTGAAAATCCTCATCTCAACACCTACAGGATAAAAACCAAAACCACTAGTCCTAGGGAGTGTAAACCAGCACCCAGAATCTGAACTTCTGCTTCTCATGTGAAAGACAATCAAGTTCCCTTTTGTTAAGAACATACTCAGTGAAAAATAAAAAAAGGGGAGGGAAACTGAAAATAGGAAGCCAGGCTACAGCTACCCACTTGACAGCAACTGCAAGGGCCAAAGAAATATCTCTCTGTGAAGAATAGACTTAGGTTCTTTGCAGGGTTTTTTGGCCTTCTTCAGAGCATCAACACAATATGCTCTGATACCAAAGCACGATGTAGTCTGAGATTTATTGCAATTGGGGCATATAAGGCATTGTAAATAGAATTAGTGGTGGCACTAATGGGTCTGTCCTCCATCATCTGACTAAGAAACAGTAAGACCAAAAGGAAATAACAAGGACCAGTTCAGAATTGCAAAGATCTAACTGAAGGCCAGGATACAATGAGCCTTGGGAAGGTAGAAAAGACTTTTGCCTCTTCCTACCGGAGTCTTAACTTTATCTATTCTAAGAGCACTTAGGGATTTTCTCACGCCATATTTCCAGCTAGAAGTGCAGCAGAGATGACCAACACCTGAGATGTGGTACAGAAGCAGCTGCAAAGTCTGTTTGCATGTATTAGGTAAAGGCTGAAAGTCAAATGTGTAAAGGAAACCAGAGGTGGTTTGAGCACAAAGTAAGAAACAGGATTTATTCTCTTTCTTCCTCCATTGAAGCCTCATTCCTGTTTGTAACAGATGGCACATCAAGCATGTGCTGGGTGATCTTTGCTAACATTTCACATTTTGGAAACTGGCTTCCTTTAATCTGGCTGTTCAGGGAGGTACATGTGACAGTTGTAGTGTGCAAAAGCTGCAGGGCTGCATTTCTGGACTGCTCCTTGCTTATAAAGAAAACACTCTCCCAGTGAGGAAAGGTTAGGAGGGAATTGAGAATGAGGAAGACAGGGATGGAAGTTAATACAGTAGTTTAGTAGTTGGCTCAAAAGCTTTAGGGGAAAAGCCCTAAGAGTCAATAAAACAGAATAACTCCTTGGAAAACCTGCATAAAGAAACCTATAGGGGCTTACAGGCTGTAAAACTCCTGTACAGGGAAGCTTTTGCAGGGAGGCTAAAGCCTTGTGTCAGAACAAAGGGAGACCCTTCCACACTTGCAGATGTGGGGTATGAGTCTAAGGCAAGAAAGGTACAGATACTTATCTTTCCTTTCCATGCTTGTCTTAGCAGATAGTGACCCGTTCTGAGCTGTCTACAGTTTTAGAGGGAAGAAGGAAAGGAGACCAGGGGGAGTCCAGTACTGCATAAATTGAAGCTGAGCAGGGGGAGCAGCCAGCATTATGACACTATAAAGCTGGACTGGATTAGATCAGCTAATATAAACCTGCTTCTTACTGCTTGCTAAAACAAGAGTGAAAACTTTTGATGCTGTGCATCAGAAACAGGCTTCAAACTTCACAGCTTCATTAAAGTGAAGTGTTTGGTTAAACATCTTTCTTTTAAATATTTTTATTTTAATTTTAAGCATCTATTATTTAAATGTAAGATATAAAAGACAAAAGGTCTTGCATTTAATTACAGGTTATTCCTTTCAGTGGAGATATTGCATTATGTAAATGGTACCTTTTGACGTTGGAATAGAAATTGCCACAAGGCCCTTCTGGGATCTGTTCTGATTTCCCAAGTATTTGTTCTATTTCTATACACAGCTGATGGAATTGCACTGAAATAAGGGTTTATTTGTTGCTATTGCTGCAAAAGGGAGAAGAATGGTAAGCAACAAATGAGCAGTGCAACAAAAGCCTCTAAATTAGGCACTTCAAAGACTACAGGGTGAATTCAGATGACTTCAGCACTGCAAAGGTATACAGACCAACAGGGTGATTCCATGAACTTATGCTAGGAATTTATGGTTCCCCTACAGTCTATAGAAAGAACTGGATACCTCTGGAGAGTAATTCCAAAGCATATAACAGCTTTGGCTCCAAATTCAGCCATTCCATAGGAAATCAGAGCAGGCATCCTGTAATGTACATTGAGTAATTCAAGCACAGGCACACATCAAAACCTGGTGTACAGGCATGGAGCGACACCTTTATTCTCCAGTGGATATCCCAAAAACCAGCACACACACTTATGAGAAAACGTGCTATGTCATTCTCTTGACTTGGTGCCATTATCACGAGAAACAACTGACATAGATGGAGGCTGAGGACTTGTCCACACTGTGGAGCTGAATGCTTGTGAGGATGCCACAAAAATCTGATACAAGGGTACTCCTCGCGGATGCACAGCACTGAGGGGTAGGTGTTTCAAAAGTACTATCACATTCCCACAACCCCTCAGCCTGCAGGAGTGCATAATCCAAGACCAGGTGAGGCATCTCTCAGCTGCAATTTGAAAAGATGACCCTAAAACAGAGTTTGGAAATAAATCTGACAGGTTGAAGCAAGAGATCATGCCTAAGCTGTGGAAGTGTTCTCCTGATGGCAATAACACAACTTCCAAGAGGAGCATCTATGCCTGAGAGTTTCTCTGCTCCCAGGAGGAGTGGCCGGCTCAACAGCACTAGCTGCTCTGCTGGGGGTGCTGACCATTGACACAATTTTAAAAAGCAGCTGGGTCTTGCAGTGTCGACAGGACTGATCCGCTGCTACCGATTTCCCTGAGCCCTTCTGACCTTCCAATGAGCAACTAATGAGACACAGCCCCAGCAAACCACATTTGAACACTCTCAGGGGGCTCATGCTTCGATTTGTACCAGTGCTCCAGGACAAGAGGCATGATGAGACCTTTGTCTTCAGAAGCAAATTAAGGAGGCTTTTGCTCCACTGTTTCCCTTCCATCCTCCCAGGAACAAGCATGAGACTGACATGGATGAGGAAACACAAGTGGCCCTGCCAGGGACAGAATAAGGGAGTGTGAAATCCTCATTCAAATACTGCTATTTCCAGCTGATTACGTGACAAGCACAAAAGGGAATCTCAGCACCGCTCACAATGAGCCCAAGAAACTTGGCAGGTTTCTCTGACACGGCTGGGAAGCAGCCTGCTGCCGTAGTGATTCTGCTCCTCCCTCAAACGCACTCTGCTGGGAAGGAAGGAAAATTTGGAAATATAAAGAGAGATCAGGGACCATTTGCAAGGGGACTTAACAAAAATCTTCTCTTTAGGCAGAAAAAACGTGATTGCTTTCAGTGGGGAATAAAAGAAAAAATAAAAAGAAAAATATCAAAGTCCTGCAAAAACTTACTAGCTCTGTTTAAAACAGCATAGGAATAGTAAATGCAGAATTGCTCTGAATTTGCTTCTGAAAGTCTATTTCTAAGGGTAGCTGGGGTGTGACCAGTATTTTTTTCCTCCTGAAAAGATGCCAGCTGCTGCTACTTTGGGAACACCTCTGAGTCAAACAAGTGGGAGCATGTCAGGTGCCTGTTAGACTTTAATTCTAAGCCTCATGTAAACATTTTTGGCTCATCTCCACAAAGGTGAGAGTAGAGTGTCTCAGAGTGGATTGTGCTTGCACTAGTGGAGATGCATCAGTGCTGACAGTGAAGAAAAAGGGATGTCTTGCAGATGAATGCAAGGCAGCCATCCTTTAGATCCCCTTCCTAGTGTGAATCAAAGGATGATGGGTAAGATAGGGAAATCAGAAGAGGTCTGGGAATAATCAGATTGAGAACTCTATTCCTTTCATTGTAATCTTTTCTGAGTAATAATCTTTAAATTAGGTTAAGATTATTCTTTGGATCGAGATACAAGGTTTGAAAAGCACTATTTTTATGTCAGCGTGAAATATCACTACTAATACGGACTTCTACAGATGTCATATTTCATTTCTACATTAACAAAATCTTAATTGGAGGAAATTTTTTAAATTTTTGACATTCTATGGAACCTTGTGATAATTATCCTGATGCCAACACTTTAAAGGGGAAGGTCAAAAGTCAGAAGCCAGTCACATGTCATCAAGAATGTCCTCTGGAGACTTAGTCTGCTAAGAGTCTTACCCTAATCCTTCCAAGGTATTCCTTAATAGTAACAAATCTGCACTGAACCCTCTGCAGGAAACTCCTGTGCAGAATGTAATGCATGCTCAAGTAGCTATTTATTGCAGAAAAGGCAGAATTTTAAAGAAATTGCTTCTTTCATACACTGAGATTTTAGCAATAGCTATGAGTATAATTCAGCTTTGGATTTCAGATTTTTCTTTTAGTCAGGTTTCAGATTGTACTGTTGCAATACAGAATGAAATAATATTTAGCCTGTGACCTTTAGTCACAGAGAGTCCTGGAACAGACAGCCTAATATCAGTGGTGTGCAGCAAGGCTGAAGGACACAGGCTACACCACGTGCCCAGCCCTTGAGAAATCTCCCCCACAGAACGAAGAAAGGAATGAATCCTTCTCCATGCCCCCTTGCACCCCCTCCCCCATTTTACTCTGGAACACCACAATTCAAATATATGTTTTGGAGGAGGGGATTAGTGTTCAAATAAGTCAACATGGGCTGTTTTCTTCCTGCTCTTAGTGCAATAGTGAAATGTCATAGAAAGCACCAAATACTAAACAGTTTAACACTTCTTTCCTCTGTGCCTTCTGCTTTTTCTTATACATTTTTAATTGGGCAAAGAGGACTAATGCAAATGAAATTAAATTATGGCTATTAAACTGTGTCTCCTGGGGAAGGTTTTCAGCATGGTTAGCAGGGAATAAGGCAAACTTCTCCTTTAGCATTAATGAGAGTTTTGCTCCCGGTTCCTCTACGCACAGTTCTGACAGCACCTCCTCCTTGACAAGCCCTTCAGCTTTCAGTGTGTTTGTGTGAATCGAGACTGGGCCTGTTGAGGACTGTGACACACACCTATTGCTCATTTATAACTGCAGAGATAGGTAGAGGCTCGGGGAGATTACAGAAATTCAGAAGTGTATTGTTAAAACAAGGAAGCAAGTGCACAAGAGCTGCAATTGCAGATAATCTCGTAAAGCACAAACACAGAGCATGGCTCCTCTGTCCAAGAGGCTCTGGAACACACCCTGCTTCTCCCTGGCTGCCCAGACACCCCTGTGCTGCTGCTTAGGATACCCCCACCCTCCAGGCTAAGGGAGAGCAGAGCACAAAAAGCCCCCCAGCGATGTTGGTGGTGGCACTGATGAGCCCAAACACATCCAAGGCCCCCAAGAGTGCCAAGGCCACTCCCCACACCACACCCGGGTTACAGGGACATCACTACAGTGACAACATTCCTCACTTCAAAACAGTTTTCTCCTGTAGGACAGCTAGGAAAAGGGCATTGAGTTGTTCTCTTTGTTTGGGCTTTTTTCTTTTTGGTTGGTTTTGCACTACACACAATTCACTGCAGAAGAAAAGCAGCTGCCAGAACTGCATTCCTGTCCCCTGGCTCCATCAATGACAAGACCCTCAGCTAAAAGTTTTGCTGGATGTAGGTTCTGCCCTTTTGACTCACTTTTTCTTCTTTCATTTTGGCAGAAGTAGAAAACAGGGAAATGAGAAATTGATATAGATTCCCTTTCCTTCTTGACTTAAAAAAGACTCCATTTTTTACATATCATGGTCAAGCAAAACAATTTATAAAAAGATGCATGGTTTTCAGACACTCTATGGAACTAATCTGCCTTTCTGACAAGTCTTTTTACTACATACTATCTAAATTTAGTTTAACTTTTAGTAATTAATAAGAGGAGTATCAGAAGCATTTCAGATAAAAATTTGTTGGTTTTTTTTTCAAATCACCTGAAAATAGTCATAGAAAGGACATTTTCTATTATAGAATTTCCTAGTCAGATAACACTTTCTGCTTTTTGGATCTATCATAAAGTGTGTTAAAAATTAATATTTTTTCACATCTATAACACTTATCTGTAAGAAGATAAACCTACTTTTAAATTTTTATTTAAGCTTGTATACTACAAAAATAGATAGTAGTTCAGAAACACATCCCTACAACCAGGCAAGAACTGAAGCAATAGCTTGGTGTAACTTAACTTCATATACAATGCAGAAAGAATTAAACCTCAGAAGGAATAAAAAATAATTATAGAACTTGGAACCTAAACACACAACCTGAGGCATTCAACTGTCTGCTTTGCTGGAAACTAGGAATAAACAAATGAACTGAACACGTACTGGTTTTTACAGCTACCTCTTCATAAAGAACACATTCCTTCCAAAACCAGCAAGAAACAGAAACGAGTTGGCAAGAAGATGAAATCCCTTTACACACAGTGTTTACGTTGAAAACGCAGGCAAAAAAGAGAATGTCAACTGCAGCAGCTCCAACCTTGTTTGTCACTAGATTAACTGGAGAGCCAGCAAGGACAATGACTCCACCATTCATGCCTATTAGGCTTGCTGTGAAAGGCTCCATTCATCCACCAGCTGGCACGGTGGAAAGATATCTAAAGATGTGAACAAGGCAAGGGGCAGAGGCAGCCTGGCCCCGCTGCAATCTAAAACCAAAGCTGCAATTAATTATATATGGAATGCAGCCAGGCTCTCCTAGCATTGTAATCAAATGGGACCACACAGAGAAAAGAAAACCCTTTATCACATCACATGCACTCAGAAAGACAGACAGACACACAGAGCCCTCCCTATAGGAGATTATTTTTTCCAATTCCTCACGACACTATTCCTGTTGACAGGCTATAGTGAGTTTATATCTTAAAACTTCAAATAAAACAGAAGTTTGCTGCTTCTGTTTTATTTCCAACAAAAGGCTTACATGCCTGTTTGTGTATTCTTTTATCAGCAAAATCAGCCACTTAACAGAATTTTTCTTTGTTTCGTATATGCTTTTTGCCCTCACACTCATAGCAATAATTTAATACTATTCCAGTGCTTGTACCCTAGAGATATTTAAATCTACAAGATTATCACTCAAACCACTTGCAAGTTATAAGTCTAACCTGGGAAATTCCTGATAATCCCAACCACACATTGGCACAGCCCACACAATTCATGATGCTGTAGGCATGTTTTAAATGAGACCAGCTTCAGCTAATTTCCCCTTAGTGTAATTCTCTAGGACTGCACAAGCATTTTTCCTTTGGGTAAAAAAAAAAAAAATTATCAAAAAAAGCATGGCTCTAAACCAAATGAGAAAAAAAAAGTGCCCATGGATAGCCAGAATGATGGAATGCCATCAATATCACCCATATCACAAAAGCAACAGCATTCCCAAAATTTATCTGCTGTGTGCAGTACTAAACTTACATCTTCCCATCACAATCATTATTAAACACTATTACTGTACTATTTTGAATATGTAACCAAATTAGGACCCCAGGATGTACTCCCTGGCATACACATCAACAGTGAGATACTCTAGCTGAAGTATTTGCAATCCGATAAAAACCCAATCAATCCAAAACAAAAAAAAAGTCCATTTTACATTTCTTTTGCTTAAAAGGTGGGCACAAAGGCAGTTGATGGCAGAAACAGGAAGCAAAGAAAGCTCATCCTAGGCAGTGATTTAACCCTATATGCATCCTCCTTTATATTAATTATCATTATTTCTGTAATTTGATTATTTTCTTGATTAATATAATTTCAATATACTTATTTAACCATGTAATTGCTCTTCAGAGTGCAGCACTAAAATCAATGAGAAACATCACTTAGAGAGAAAGAAAATGAACTACGGTCTTTGCAGGATGAAGTACAAGTTATCTGAAGATGGGATATTACTTTAAGCTTATTTTTTTACAGTGCAAACGTATCTTGGATTTCAAGGTAGAAAAATATTGAACAAAAATTAAACTATTTTTATGATGAATAAAAAGTTGTGAAGGCAAAGACAGGTGTTTAAACAACACAGATAGTGAAGGCCTGCATCTGTTTTGTTACAAATTACACAGAACCGACCCCAAAAACCCTTAAAAAAGGTAATACTGCAACAGCCATTTCTTATTATGAAGATATGTTATGCATTCACTGTGCAAAATAAAATGCCATCCTGTAAAAGGCTGAGCCAGGCCCAGTCCAGTGCCTGCAGTGTAGCTCTTGTTTCACTGCCTGCTGTACTTGTTGGCAGATGTTATTTTCACAAACTGTCACCACGTATTTTGACACAGAGGGAAAAGGGGCAGATTCAATGTGCATTCATGGATACAGATACTGCTAAAATATGCAGACATCTAAATCCCCACATAATCCAGCACATAATAGAGCACCAGTTAGCATCTCTCAGGAACACTGGGCTTTTCAGGAGAAAAACACAGGTCTAAGGATTTCTGGAGTGTTTTTGCTTTGTTTATCACTGATCATTCAGCGCATTCATAGGACCACAACACATCAAAAATTCAACCTGAAAAGGAGAAAGAGAAGTTTCAAAGACCAGATGTGGCTGCACCAGCACCTGTTCAAATGGAAGCAGAGACTGGCAGAGGAACCTGCTGATGATGTGCTGCACATAAGTGTGCCTGAGTCCCTCTCTCCTGTGGATAGCCTCTGTGCAGGCATGTGGGAATATTATAAGCAGCAATGAGTGAAGGGAGGGGCAGAAGAAAAGCACCCTTTTGAACCTGAACCCCCAGGCCCCCAAGCACAGCTGGCTCAGTACTCAGAAAACCTACATGGAGAGGGGGATGGAGACACCCGAATGGAGCTGCGGGCAGCAGTCTGAAGTTACATCATCTCTAGTGCACTGTGAAATTTGAACTTCTCAAAGTTGGAAAAATAGAAACACCTCCACAGCATGACTGTGCAGCAAAGGCAGGTGCCTCCCCCCACATGGGGAAGGAGACTCAGCACTCAAGCACAGCAAAGTGCACTAAAAGGAGGCCCAGTAAACTGATCTTTTGGTTGTTTTGTTGGTTTTTAATCTCATGCTGGGTATTACTGGGGAAAACCAGGTTCCCCTGACTGTGAAAAATTCCTCCATTAAAAAAAGTATCATCATCCTTCATAGGTGTAAAATGGGTAAGGGCTATATTTTCAACATAATTTCAAAAGAGTAAATAAGCACCAAGTTGGATTTTCAAATGCTTGTAGATACTTCAGACTACTGAGAACTACACAAAAAGAGAAAGAAGATAAAATAGTACTCTGAATCCAGGATAACTAATAATTTGAGTCAGTTGTGGTAGACTTGAAGCATGTGGAAGGACTGGATCTACTAGCTGACCACTGCAATCCTCTCCGCAGGGAAGCATCAGCAACATTTTGACCATGTAGGGATCTGTGCATATGAACAGAAATACACACGCACCTCAGTCCTGTTAAACTGGAGAACCCACAATACAACGAGGAAAATATTTTGAGAGCAGTTGTCCAGTGATTTGGGGGATAAAGGAGGAGTAAAAGAACCAAACAAAAAGAGGTCCCCTATAAAAAATAAACAATTGATCTGTAAACATTGAAGAAATGCCACATTCAGCTGGACAGGGTTTAAACTTGCAGTGAAGTCAAATATCAGATATGGATATCATGGGCAAGTGTAGCCCAATACAATCTCTTGCCTTAATTGAAGAGGTTGGGAAACCCACAAGTAGCTCAACATATCAGTGGGGGATTTATCTGCTTGGTACCTCCTGAATATATATCAAGGACCAAACTGTAAAAGGAACTGTGACTGTGCAAGGCAAGTCTAACAGATATGGGGTCAAGGGGAAGAAGAAAGCCAAGATACTGGAACCAAACATCAAATCTCCTGTTCTAGAAGGTGTAATTAACCATTGTGCCTAATAGTCCTGTTTGTTTCACTGCATGTAAGGCTGAATCCAAAGCACTGCAGGCCAGGGCCATTTATACTGCTGGTATACAGCAGAATGCCTCTCCAGGCAATTCCTCAAAATTTTAATTGCTTTTAATTCCTCAAAATTTTAATTGCTTTTAATTCTCAGTTATTTGATGGTTTCCATTGTTCTAAGAAAAAAAACATGTCTTTGAAGACTGAAGAAAAAATATAGAAGGCTGTTCTACTTTGATAACTCTCTTTAAAGTATTGTGCCATCTCTACTCTTGATAGTAAACCTACCCCTAATTTTCATTAAAAATGGTGCTTCTTTTGTAATCAGAGCAAGAAAAGTCAGCAAGTATTTCACAACAACCCTGCTAATGTAGGACTTTATTTCCTTGTACTCCACAGAAACTATTTTGGGAGCACAGAGAGTTGTGAATACATTGGGATGCAAAGTGCCCAGCAGCTCCAGTAGAGAGTGACTATCCTCCCATCCAGCAGCAGCCTCCCATCTGCACACTGCTCCAGCGTGACTTATTGGCCTTTAGGAGGCCACTACAACCAACCCTGAATAATGTGTTTATAATATGTAAAGAAGAAGAAAAGAAGTGTTAATGAGAAATCAGCTCATTGTCATCTCATTTTTTCCACATATTCAGTTATTTGTCATCTGCTTGTGTCCTCTGACTGACAACATCCATGCCAGCTGCTGGCTGAATGGGAGCCTTCCAGCATGCCTAAATAGACTGTCTTCATTAGGGCTTTGTACAGATTCATTCAGCAAGGACTTGCAGACTGTCATTAGGCAGGTCCAGTCTTTCAAGTTCTGCTGCCACAATCCAAGATATTTGCTTTAGCAGACTTTCCCCTGCTTTTGTTCCTTTGATAGAGGAGAACCAGTTTCTATTACCCCAAGTTGCTGGGTTTTTTTGTTGCGTCCCTCAGCTGTGGTTTCCAGGCATATTTCCACACTGCACTACAAGGGGAGAGGGGAAATGCGCACACACACTCTACAGCTTTAGGATAATAGATTTCTTTGTATTGCATTTATTTTCTCCCCACCTTTCTTTCATAAAACAATTTAATAATGAATCCATATCAACTGGATGACTGAACAGCAAGGAAGAGAGACTTAGCCTGATTTTTGATTTTTCTGCATCAGGAGACAGATGAAATGAAACTGTATTAAGTAGATTAAAAAGGCACATAGCCTCAGTAGCTGAAGGTGAATAGAAGTTATTCTTAAAGTCAGGGCAAGATTATTGCTATATTTCAAAACAAACATTCTTGTCCTTCAGCATGCTTGAGAAAGGATGTGCAAAGCTGGAGTCAGGCTTTAGATGCCAGAGGATATTCACAAGAAGCAGCAGCTGTTTTTTCTTTGAATTATTAGAATCACAGGCTGAAAAAAAATTCAAGCACAATAGTAGGTCCTTCTCCTAGTTATTCTCCTTCTGAGGACAGGATCAGTTACTTACTTTTACCTATAAATATGTTATGGTTTAACCCCAGCCAGCCACCGAACCCCAGGCGGCCACTCACTTCCCCCAAAAAGAGAATTGGGCAGAAAATCAGGAAGGTAAAAGATGAAGAAATCATGGGTTGAGATAAAGATAGGGAAATCAAAAAGCCACACACACAGGCAATGCAAAACAAGGAATTAATTTGCTGCTTTCCATGGGCAGGCAGGTTTTCAGCCACCTCCAGGAGAGCAGGGCCGCATCACATGCAGTGGGTACTTGGGAAGATAAATGCCACCATTTCCAACATACCCCCTTGCTCCTTCCCCTCAGTGACATGATGCCACACGGCCCAGAATATCCCTTTGATCAGCTGGGGTCACCTGTCCTGGCTGTGTCTCCTCCAGCCTCCCGTGCACCCCCAGCATCCTTGTTAGCCTGGCAGCAGGAAAAGCAGAGGGGCCTTGGCTCTGTGTAAGCCCTGCTCAGCAATAACAAAACCATCTCTAGATCACCAACCCTGGGCTCAGCACAGATCCAAAACACAGCCCTTTCCTAGCCACTGAGAAGAAAATTACCCCACCCAAAACCAGCATAGCATGGTCCTGTGGCATCAAGCTTTTGACTACAATTCACCACCTTCTCAGACTATCACAGGAGATATATACTAACCATAGGATGTATGTTATGCATTTCCCTTTCAGAGGTTGCTCTTCAAAAAGAGTCCAACTTCATCACAGCTCCAAAGTAATACTGAGAGAAAACAGTCCTTCAGGGGACAGCCACAGTCTGCTATTCTGTTAGATATCTACACAAGGCACCAGAGCTTTGGAAGAGGTACTGATAGACCATTACCAGCAATATTCAGGGAAAAAAAATTAAATGTAACAAACAACGCTACCCTTAATTTAAAATGTAGGACTAGGTCATCATTGTGTCCATATAGATAGAACAAGCATTATCTTAAAATAAATTAGGTTTATCTATTGTGATGCAGCATATTTATTTCAGGAATCTATTGGAAGAATTCTTTAGGGTAACTCACAGCTTGGATGTCAACTCATGATGACTCCTTGAAATCACCCTTAAATATCTTTTTGCTACATTTTATTGCAAATCCTGTAACTTGAGTTTACTGGGGAGTAAAATGCTGTTTTCAGAGTATCTATACGAACACTTTAGCTTTCATTTAGTTTGATTTGAAAATAATTAGGTCTAGCTTTATGACTTTATGCTTGTAAAGAAAAGGTTGAAAACGTGCTCAAAGGCACAGGTAAAGAGAAAAAAAATGTATTTTGTGACACTTGTTCAAGGAAGGTATGTGTAAATGACATTTTATTGAGAAAGAGAGTAATGGTTTAAATATTTCTGTAAATTACTTTAAAGGGCATAATATTCAGTAAAAATGGAGGAGAACTTAGGAGGCTCAATAACAAAGAGAAAAAACACCAACTAGTTCTCCAAGAGAAACAGTCAGATCATTCTTAATAAATTAAAACATTTACTGCCAAAGGTAGATTTTCCAGAGGAATGAAAACATTCCAAGAGTTCTAACACACAACCTTTAATTTTTCAATTTGTTTTAAAGGTTGAGAAGTTTTTTTATTGGATTTTCAGAAAGCACAGCCTGGTTGTTAACACTGTTCTCTCTCTTTAGTCTAGGATAATGTATACATATTAATGCATTTATCCATCATCAGAGCAAGTAAAATAACATGGAAACAGGAGTTGTTTCCTCCAATCACAAGGCAGGCTGTGCTTTCTCCCAGAAGAAATCCTGCATTGCACTGTCTCCTGAGTCTCTTGCAACAGTCAGACCCATCTCTTCTGGGAGAAAGCACAGAGTCCCAAGAGGATCCTTGTGCAAAACAGGTTTTTCCAGTGGAAAAAAAATGGTTATTCACCAGAGAAATACAAAGCCTGAAAGGTTCTGAGTAGAATTAACTTTTTTCAGCAATTGAGGTAGATTTTGGTAAGTTAGGTAATAAAAAAAACATGCATATTTATACCTCATTTGTAAAAACATACCTTTGGCCTTGGACTGTAAAATGGATGCACCACTTCTACCATACAACCTGAGGAATTAAAATCCTCTGTAAGAAAGATGCCAGGTACTACCTACAGCCCACAAAATACACAACACTCAATTTACATCCTTTGGATTGTATGACTGAACTAGCAGATTTTTTGCGGAACTATTTGATATTATAAATACCCTGTTTCCCCACAGGGAAGTTAAAAAAATTCAGTTTCACCTTATTTTGTTAAAGTTCAGGAAAGAACATTCTCAAAGCAGAAAGCATAAAGGTCTTTCAGGATTTCCAGTTGTCTTTTTATACCATCTAGGTGTTGTCTTCAAGATTGACATTATGTGTTAAGTAGTAGAATATGCACAAAACAGACAACCTCTTCTTTTACTTGCTCTCTCTCAATATCATCCGTTAACAAGACAAACAATAGTACATTTCCAGAATTTTTAGAACAACGTTGTCTTCTTTAAAGATGACCTGAAGGAAGATGATTTGCTGACTGTTAAAGAATATAAGGTTCTACCATTCATTGCTTATTCTCTCTCTTCATCTATTTTGGTGTTTGGGTTTTTTTCCCTTTTTACCACAAATTTTACAATCTAGAAATTGTTTCCTTGTTTACAAAATTATAGAGAATTCCTCTACTCTGCCATTATTTTTCTCCACAAAAATAAGTCCTGAAAAGAATTTCAATAAGGTATTCTAGTGACTGAGTCTTGATTGTTGAAATGCATTGTAAATTCATTCTAATATTTATCAGATTATATATGGTATTTATTAAATAATGTATTTATCATATATTTTACACTTATTATATAAAAATATATTTATTATTACTTCTAGAATTAACAGTCATAAAATTCACTGTTCCCTGTTGGCTAAATTATTTTGAGACATGAAGTTTCCTTTTCAGGGAAAGGGATAACAGACACAACTCAACACCCAATATGCTTTCCTGTCCCAGGTAGGGTACAGCACATGTAGCCTGACAGACACTCAATTCCTTAATTTTCAAGAAGACTGTGGGGCTGAGAGCCGGAAACATGGAAGAGAATTGTGAACTTGAAAACTGTGGTGTTCTTGATACAAAGTGGTTATTGCAGTCTGTTTGTTATTTCTGAGGTGAACAGCAAGAGGGACTTGCATCACTGCAAACATCAGGTTTGACATCCACCTGCAAGCACAGAACAGCTTTAGAAGAGTTTGTTTAAGGAGGATGTGGAACTTGTACCCTCCAAGGATTCGAAGAACAGAAATAATAACCTTGCTTCTGCAAAGACTTGAACAGAACTATAACTTTCACAGGTTGCTACTATCTTTGCATGCAAAAGCTAAAGCACCCTTAAGACAACAGTCTCTGTTTTCCCAAGCCATGCTCAGAGCAGGCAAAACAAAAAATCAACAGTCAAAATTATTTATTTAAGCCATAGGAAAAAAAAAAAAAAACTTACATGTGTGTGTTGTGATTTGTTTTAAGGAAAAAAAAAAGAGCTTAAAAATCAAAAACCTTATTACTAATTTAATATACTCCAATTATTTCACTTTATTTTTCAGAAGTCCTACTTTTAGAAGAGTAGATCAGCTAGCCTCACATCCCAGAGATGATAAAAAAAAAACACAGGAAACCCAGTCAACAATACTGAGGAAGTTGTTTCAGGAAAAGAATATTCTCTTACAAGAAAATTACAAGGTTTCCCATGCTTAAAGACATCAGTTAAGCTCTTACTTTCAGAGCCTAAGCTGACATGAATAAGCAATATATCAAACATCTCCCAAACCACAGAAGCACAATGCTTCTCTACAACCAGCACAAGAACTCTAGAAAAGTCAGTTTAGTTCCTAATAAAGTTAAAATTCCCTCAATTTTTTTTAAATAGGTGAGCTAGGAGAAAAAACAAATCCCCAATTATATCCACAAATAGATCTGACCAAAATTGTGTCATGAAAAGAAAAAATCCATAGAAATTCTATCAGAAAAATGGGAGTGAGAAGTGGTCCACATCCAGAACATGGAAAAACTTAGTATCAGAAGGTGTAGTAGTAGCAGCTCCATAGCCTCAAAGTTTATGTGTTTGCCTTTTTTCTCCCCACAGTTCTGTAATTGTACAGACTCCTCCAAGAGGAAACCAAGAATTAATGCTTCTAGAAAAAAATAAATTGATCATTTTAGCCTCTCTTTATCTCTTCATCCTATTATCCTTTGCACCCACACAACAATGTGCTGGAGCATCCTCTCATGATCCTTCAAACAATACCAAGTACACACTTTGAAAAGCAAGCTTTGTTGACTTCTACTACTTGACTGGATAATTACCAGGAGTGCATTGCATTCACTAAAACTTCCAAGAACCCATTTACCCTATTATTAAAAGTGAAAAAAATACTGCTCCTAACTTCTTACTCTATACACCATGTTGCACCATGCAATGTCTAGAAAGTGTGATAAGGGCAGTATATAAAACTACCAGCTCATAGATAGCATCTTTGCTCCATGATATGGAATTATCCTGCTGATACAACACTACATATTGTCCCATTCAGCCTGCATTTATTCTGTAACCACAAGAACTTCAGCACAGGCAGAGTATCAATTATGTTGCATGTTAATGAATCTGGAGACACTTTTCCAAGCAGTATTGCCTACAATTGCTTTTCACAAGTCTTTCCCCCCACCCCACACTCCTTGTGTGAATGCCACTTTGCCTAACCCAATTCCAAGCTGCCCTTGTTGCCAGCAACAGCTGCACTCACAGCACCCTCCTCGAAGTGAAAGCAGTTTTACAAATGCCACAATTCTGCTTTCTCTTTGTTGTCTGTGGTGAAATGCTTACAGCAGACTGTGGGTGAAGCTCCACTTCTTCAGAAATAAGAGCTCTAAATTCCCAATGGTGTTTAGCATGACATTTTCTCATGTTACCCTTCTGAAAACCTGCAGCTTCCCCACTGCAATATGCTGTGCTACCAACCGAGCCTCAGACAAGGTTTCTGGGGCCAAACTTTGGTTTAGCTGTCAGGTGATGTTATCTAATGTCCCTGACCTAACAACACACTCACCCTTAAGGGCAAGAATGGACTTGGTTAAGCAGTTGTGAGTGTCAGCAGAGATACAAGCTCAAAACCAGGGAAATGCAGAGGAGTCCCTGGGGAATATGGACCCTTTCTTAACTTAATGGATGCAGTCAATAACCTCAGCAATTTGGTGGATAGTATCTGCAGGTTAGGAAGTTGATCTTCATAGCTTCTGTGTGATCTGTTGCTCACCACCAGCAGGGATTATCTGAGCAGTCAGAGTAAGAACCTTGTTCTGCCCTCTCCTTCAGTGTAGTCATTTCCTGGCAGGCAGGCAGGATTATGTAGTTATTATGTGTGGCAAGATGATTGAAAGCCTAGGAAACCTTCTTTTAGCAGGTCAGCCCCAGTGGTGCCAGAGGTGTCCATAGGGATTCACATAGCAAATAGCCTCAGAAATGACTGATGGGGATGAAGCAGGGAAGAGAGGAATTGCTGTTGACATGGCAAGGTCCCACATATCCATGAGAATAAAGACAGCATAAGAATTGTACACATTTAGACCTTAGCATTATTCATACCCATCACCTCTCACTATTGTAAGGAAGCAAACCACAGTCAGTGATTCAGCAGCACAGGCCCTGCATGCACAGCACTCCTGCTGAATGCAAATGCAACAAACAATTACTAATTTCTGTTCAGCTTTGTGCTCATTCTCCTTGGGGCAGAAACTGGCTGTTCCACTCACACAGCATAAGTGAAATATTTTCTTCTGGTCAACACTTAGGAGTGCAACCAAAATTTTTAAATTGTTCTGTTCTTGCTGCAGCCACTGTTCACAGCTACAGGGATACAAGGATAAACAAGCAAGGGATTCTGTTTTGAGGAGAGACACACTTAAAAGAACATTATTTCAGTCAATTTTCTTCCCTTATGAGAGACATCCCTTGGAATATCTTGAGGTGTATCATTTCCAAATGTTAAGCCTTCATTATAAACCTTGACCACAGATATAGTGGGGGATTTCCTGGCTTTTTGGCAAATTTAATAAATACCTGTGGTGGCCAAAATCAAATGTTTGCTGCCAAATGCTAATAAGGAGCACAGGACATTGGATTGAAAGGGAGTGCAAAGTAGCTGAGCAAAGGCAGGGACTGATGGGGAATCCCAAAGTAAAAATAACATTGACACTGTTTTTCCGCTGTTTTTCCGTATTTAATCAAGAAATCTACATGGGTACTATGATATCATCAATAATTTGAAGACTTCAGAAAGAGACATCTGGCATCAAGTTAAATATTCCTGCCCTATCTCAGCCATGAGAACCAAGATGCCTGTAGGAAATGCAGGGTGAAATTTTAAAGATGTTCACAATAGTCTGACTGGTATTCACACCTCTGAGCCCCTCCTGAATCCCACAGGAAAGTCTGGTGTACTTTTTTTGTTTATGCTAATGCAGGGGTCAAGAGGCTGCTAAGGCATTTTGTTTCCCTTTAGCATTCAGCAGGCTCTCCCTCTGCCCTCTTGATTGAGCAGCAGTTCATGTTAAATCAGAGGAACACTACAGTAAAACTCACCCTTGGGACAGGTATAGGAAAACCAAGTGAGAGCATGCAAGAGAGCTCTGGAAAGGACAGAGTGAAATGAAATAGCATTTGGATATCTAGAATGGAAATCCAAAAATGGAAGCTGTAAGTATACTATAACTACAAGTGTATATCTTCAGTTTACAGCTCTAATAAAACCTCAGCAAAGTTGATCTGATCTGTAAGATCCCATTTCTTCTGCAACAAAACTTCTTTTAGAAAATTCAGAGGCAAACAAAAGCAGTAAAAACCACCAAACAACTGCCATATTTGATTTGGAAAAAAAAAAAATCAGGCCAGAGGCAGATAAAATATCAGTTTCCAAATAAAATAAGACAGAAAGCAATTATTTTTCATAGCCACTAGGAACAGGAAAACAAGAATGCTAGCTTAATTTCCAATAAAATTAAATACTAGAGTGAATTCTGAAGGCACTGAGAAAGGGTTGGAACACAAAGTTAAGACTAGCCAGGGAGAGTGGAAAATCGTTCCTGAAGGTTTTCCAGAGCAGGCACCAGCAGAATGTGCTCTAAGGAGGGCTGAGTACACTTGACCTCACACTAGCACAGGCACAGATTAATTGGTCCCTGACATTCTCCCCAGCACACAGCTCCAGACTTTGTTGAAAAGGCAGAATAGGAACTGTCTTATTTAAAGAACAAAGCAAGTTTCTGTTCTTCCTTTTTCTTCAAGGAACACAATATGCCTACCTCTGCTATCAGGTTATCTTTGAAAGCAGTCTGCAAACTATGGCTGCTTTCAACATTGCTGCTGAAGAAGGGAACAGAAATTTCTGCTGTAATTTGAAGTAATTTTCTACCACACACTCCTGCTCATTAATCAACAGAGCTTCAGTGCATACTCGTATCATAAATTTCAACTCCTTTTTGCAAACTTTGTGGAGAAGCCTTGTACAGCCCTCAAGCAGTTTATCCTAAATAAGGTGTGGCTCTTGAGCAAATTCGGCAGAAGAAATAATGAAAAAAGAATCAGTAAATTTCAGTTTTGCTTCTTTGTACACTAGCATTGGCCCAACAGAAACTGCAGCTGGCCCAGGGACTGGAGCGTCGTCTCTGACACGGATATGAAAGCTTAGTGGAGGAAGGACCATGCACACAAAAAAATTAAGTAGTTTCAGCTTTCTTTCATGAAGTTTATCACAAACCTACAGTTTATTAAAAAACATCCACAATAATACTGTTTGTCCTGCAAGCAGCAAGGAAGGAGCAACAGAAACAGTTTATACTATCCTGACTAACTGTGTTTGGGAGGGAAGTGTTCAGGCCCGCAGTGAGGATAAACAGCTCTATTCTAAGCTCATTATTTGTAAGCATAAAAAAGGATCTAAGTCATTCCTTTTCTGTCTCTTTTATACACTTTGAAGTCACACACACACTTTGGCCTGTGTAGAGTGGTATCCTGCAGACCTCTTTGTATGTGCATAGCATTCCAAATCACTTCTTCATTACAAAATTTATTTTCTGTCTCATCCAAACCAGACCTTTCAAGCTATTCTTCCAACAGGACTTAAGATATGACACGACAAGTTATTCAGCAAAACTTGCACATTCCTTGCTGCATATATCAGGGTCACCAAGAACATTTGCTTTCCCTTTTTGCATGGTTGCAGCAAGCAGATTTCCCAGAACTTTCCTGAATAACCAGTGTTACCTGTTGATTTCATGCCTTTTCCTGCTGTTTTCCCTTTGCACTGACCTCCTGCCCTGTCACTCACAGCTGCTTTGCATTTCTTTTGGAGTTTCAGCTCTGTGCCAGCTCCTTTCCCTATGTTAGCAGTCAGCCTGCCAAAAAGTTCATCCTTCTCCTGCCTTCCATGTCCTACTACATCTTCATTTCAATCCCACATCTGTCCCACCACTGGTGCAAAGCATACCAAACATGTTCAATACAAAAATCACAGCAACCCACTTGCACCTACATCTCTATATTAAATATGAGCTTTAAATATATTACAGAGGCAAACTTGTATGATTTGACTAGTTTTTCTTTGTTTCCAGTAATTTATAAAGTTCTAAAGTAATTAATATTTTTTAGAATCTTCTCTGCAATG
The DNA here is from genome assembly GCF_027887145.1 of Ammospiza caudacuta. Classification (NCBI taxonomy): domain Eukaryota; kingdom Metazoa; phylum Chordata; class Aves; order Passeriformes; family Passerellidae; genus Ammospiza; species Ammospiza caudacuta. The sequence continues at coordinate 28,496,834 of NC_080593.1, read as the reverse complement.
AGAAAGAAAACCACACATAAAAAATTCACCTACTTCCAAAGATTCCTAACTTCCAGTCTTTGTGGTTTCAGAAATTCATTAACATTGGAGATATCTTATATTTGAGTTAAATCACTTAAACTCACCATAATACTAAAACATTTGTTTTATAGGTTTATATGGTGAAACATCTTCTGTGCCAAACTAGGCTTCTACCCTGCTGCAAACATGGCCCTGCTAGGCAGCAGATCCACTCTGTGGTTTGTTTTCAGCTCAGTAAGCATCAGAAAAGTCATTACTCTGACAGGAACAACTCTACTCTGATCCACATGGCATCAATCTGTCCTGGCCTTAAAAAGTGGAGAGGTCAGTGACCTGGTAGAAAGAATGCTAAAACAAATGTCATGACTAATTAATTAATTGATGGAGAAATTTATAGCAGGGGAGTGAAGGATGTCACGTACATAAATTACCCAGTTGCCATGTGAAGGGGGACATGCAACACCTTAACTGCAAGTCCCCTTCAACATAGGCAAGTTTTAGCATGATGCATTCATATTTCTCATGAGTAGCCTCAAAAATTTTGCAGGTCAATGAAATACAGAGGGAGAGGTATTAACATTTATCCTTTGGAAACAGAAAAAAGTTTCTTTGTTTCTGCACACCTGTCTCTAGCATATGTCTGTTGTCAACACACCGGATGTGTAAGGTTTTTATTTTTAACCATAAGCCTAAGGTGGCAGTGGATGCTTTCAGAATGATGGGCAAACTGCATTCCATTCCTAGGGGAGCAGCCACCTCTCCTAACAGGGCTCTGGATAATTCAATACCTGGCCCTGTAATTAATAGGGAAAAGAGGTGAAAGACTATCCTTTCCATCTGAGCTAGTCTAGGAACTGGTAACTCATGATGCCTGCACTGAGTGAGGGTTTCTGTTGACAGGTATTAGCCAAGAACTCTTTGGCATGCAGGCATGAGTGCCAGGAGCATGCCTGAACTTGAAGAGAGGGTTGCCAATAGTAATTCAGGACTAATTTATTTACATCTACACCTCTCTGGAAGAAAATAAGAGATTATCACTTAAATGCTGCTGCTTCACTTGAAATCAACACACCTGCTTTGGGCAAAGAGGCTTGCAAAACTTCATAGTAAAAACAAAAGAAAGAATTCACATTCCTCTATTGTGCCAGCAATGAATACAAATAAAGGCAAAAAAAAAAAAATAACCCAAAACAGAATAAAGTTGGAAGATCTTTTAAGTCTGAACTGTTGCCATATACTATATTTTGAATTAACCATCAGTTTCAGCTCGGAAGAGTTTAAGAGTTTTGCTAAGCACACTAAACTCAAATCTCACATGTAGGTCTTATGGAGACTTAAGCTTCACGTTCCTTCATGCTTGACACTCCTAGTAGTGACCCAGCTAATATATATGGCCACACTACTGCTTCTGCTCATTTAAAATAAAATGCTTTAACAGAGCTGCCACCCAGAACAAGACTTAAACCCCTTTTCAGAAATGAAGCTCTCTTGCCTTTCCAGCATGGTGTACAAGCTCTGGGCTTCTCCTTCACTCTCAGCAGGGTGCTGCCATGAGGCTATCCATCACACCCTACTCCACTTTGTGCAGAGCTGTTTACACCCAGAATGTCAGCTCTGATAATTTTGCAGCAAGTTGAGGAATATACTATATTTTCCTTTAAGCCCCAGCTACTATATATGTTGGGTAAAAAAACCCCAGCAACCCTCTGACAGCGTATTTCTGGTTTACCGCATCACTCAGGTTAGGGAGATGCACTGAAACGGGGCAAAGTTCTTGGGTTACCAGCAGCACAATTACAAGACAAAAGACAAACGTTGTGCTAATTACATGTTCCCTGACTCGGGAAGTTGAAGCTTTAAGGACAAAACCCAAACATCCAATGACTCAGCAGCACAAGCTTCCTGCCAGCACACAAGAGCTGGTTTTCCTTAGGACCCTGTGCTTTAAACGGTCCTGTCCCTTCACCTTAAACGCTGAAATGTTCTGCTCAGGAGCCACCAGGGAAAAGTTTAACCTAAGCCAATCCCATACAATTGAAAAGGCACTTTTGTTTGCTAGGTAAATGGTATTTGCCTTGTGCTAGGCTGTTCATTCACTGGCTTTACAGGATCTTATTCTTTGACTTAGAAAAAGTGATTCCTGTTAGCTGAAAACAGCATCTAGCAAGGATGACAGTGCTTCATAGAGGAGATAAGTAGATCTTCTGACAGGCCAACTGACATGAAAACAAGTCATAAATTTGCTGCAAAATCAAGTCCCTCCGGTGCAGTGCCTGAGCGCATTTGCTTTGTAATTTATTTTGCTAATGCATACAGAATTATTCAAGCTTCAAGACTAAGAAGTGAGGTTATTTGTTTTTCTCATTACACCTGTCTTGATATTCTTTTCATGAAACAAAGTTCCTGAGGTGTTGATTCATTAATTCTTACTCAAGTATCTCATGGTAGCACTCTGGAAAGTATGGCCAGGTACAGAGTCCATGGATCCCATATCAATGCTTGGAATGGGGGAAAGCACAGTGCAGCTCAGACTACACATCTTCATGAAATTCATAACTCCGTTTTTCTGGTCACAAAGCAAAGAAAAATGATGTCTTCTGCCACAGTTCCTCTATTTTTCCCTGTGTTTCTGAGATGCAGAGCAGAAAACAGAGGGGAAAATAAAATAAAATAAAATAAAAATGCTCCAAGCTACTGCCTCAGCACCTTAATAAAAGGGAATAAACCAATAAAAGGCAAATAAAAAGTAAACACACTTCAATGAAGTCTGCAAAAACTTTTCAGTTTGAGCCTAAGGGGTTTGTTTGCATGTATATTTTATAAATAGTTGGCAGAGTAAGTTTGCCGTCGTGGACATTCAGAGTAAATTAAAAGCAAACACTGAAGATCATTTAGAAAAGCAAATTTTGATGCAGTAATCCCAATATGTATAGGACTTCCCACAGTTACGTTATCTAAAACTGAAGTCTCAGACTATATGAACAGCCCTGCTGAAAGGGACAGTGAAAGGAAGTGAAGTGTTTTTCTGGACTATTATCTAACACTGAACACTCTTGCCCAGCTACCCATGTGATTTATCTGTCTGATCATAACAGCTCAGCTTTCAAATATCAAAGGTTTTCAAATCATTCTTAGGAAAGCAGCAGCAGCAGACCAAGGCCTTTTCTATAAAGTCAGAGAAAATACCTTTGGGAATAAACGATCTTTCCCTGGAAAACTGCTGAGAAACCATCCCAAAGAAGGAGCTCCATACTTTGAGCCTTGCAGCCTGGCCCTGTGCAGCCAGAAGCAGATCAAAACCAGTGACACCAAAAGCACTCTCATGGCAATGATTACTGTTGTGTGGGGCCAGACCACCAACTGGAGCAGTTTTAAGGGCCAGGTGAGAGAGATGAGACACACAAGCTGAATCCCAGTGCTGCAGCACAGCCCTGCTCAGGTGTTCCTGCCAGGATTTTCATCTGCGTATTCCTCCCCACCTCCTCTTCTGTTTCCCTGTGTAAGAACGGGACAGGAGGATTACGCAGTGAGCTCTGTCCTGACTGCAGGGATGACTGGAAGAGGTCGTGTCCAGCAGGCAGCTCCAGCTCGGGGCAGTAAGGGCAGGAGCTCCTGGGGTCCATCAGCAAGTTCACACAAGTGCAGTGCCCAAAAGTGCCGTACACAGAGCTCTTCAGTCACACCAGCCCTTCTGACAGCCACAATTTCACCAGCACCATGTTTGGCTGGAGCACAGGGAAAGGCTTTCAGCAAAACCCTGCTGGAGTGGCACTATCAGCAGTGGCCTCTCAAGGGAGCACACTGACCTCCAAACTTGCAGTACTGTCATCCTGACCCTATGGTCCTACTCACGTGAATTAGCAAATTACCACCTTCATGTGACTACAAAAGAAAAAAAGGGGTTTTTTAGTAACTTTTGAAAAAATAAACAGCTTCCTACCAGGATTAAACTGAAAACATGTTTCTATGGTGAGGGCCGATTTAAAAAAAAAAAAAAAAAAAAAAAAAAAAACCCATGAATTCTTTATCAAAAGAAAACATTTTTCAGGCACGCCCGAAGATATTGCAGAAAAAAAAAACCTCTTACTTATCTACACAAATATAGCAGGAGGCCAGACTCAAGAGTAGAAAACATAGCTCTTTGAAAAGAAAACTGTGGATTAGAGATACCTATAGCCCTTATAAATTGCAAGTACGTAAGAATTTATTCAGCCTCCTAAGGTTTCCAGGTAGCAGAAAACAACTGGAGCTATGCAAATCATTTTGGAGCTGCCCTTGGTATACATTTCTCCTCGATGTAGCACTGCTATGTTTCAGTTTCTAATTCCATTCTGCTCTAATAATAAATTCTCTTCAGAGACCTTGACTTTCCATAGAAAATTAAGCAAAATGTAATATGTATTCAGACACCTGGTAGCACATTTGCATATGTGAGATAATGCATGCCAAGATTCTGCAAAATAAAAGAAACCAGTAAGTTTGGAAATGGACATGTTTCTGTATTACAATCCATTTGAGACAGAATGAAGGCTAAAAAAATTGCTACACTACAACTTTATATATCCACTGAATTGGTGTGTTTGTTCATTTTGGTCATAAAAATATCCCCTAAATTTGATCTTTCAGAGGGTGCAAGCGCTATCATTGACACCCATTAAAAAAGAAAAAAAAATAAGGGAACAGTCTCCATGCTACAAAAAATACTAGAAAGGGAAAAAATAAAAAATTGAAAGAAAAGCCAAACTCCTTGTCTAGGAAAATCCAGAGCAGTTAAATAAAAGGTTTCCAGTATAAGAGAAAGTGAAAGCTATCAGGTATAGCTATGCCATGGTTTAACCACAGCTGGCAATTAAGCACCCCACAGTACTCACTCAATACCATCAGTGGGATGGAGGAAAGAGAACTAGAAGGGTAAGACTGAGCAAACTCATGGGTTTGCATAAGAACAGATTAATAACGAAATAAAATAAAAATAACTAACTGTAATAAAATGAAAACAACAAAGAGAGACAAACAAAGCCCAAGAAATAAAAGAGATGCAAATGAAAACAATCACTCAGCACCAAAACACCAATATCCAGCCAGTCCCTCAGCAGTAGGTCCCCAATCAACCTTCCCCCCAGTTTTATTGCCAAGCATGATGCCATACAGTATGGGATACTCCTGTGATCATTTGGGGTCAGCTGTCCTGGCCGTGCCCCCTTCCAAATCCTTGTGCACCTCCAGCTGCTCAGCGCTGGGATGGGGAGCAGAAGCAGCCTTGGCTCAGTGTAGGCACTGCTCAGCATGAACTGAAAGATGCCAGAATAATCCCTCCATACTGACCCACTGCATACAAACAGCTCCATCCTAACCTCCATGGGGCAAACTGACCCCAGCCAGAACCAGCACCAGCTATCCAATATTAACAGCTACGCCTGTCTTGCCTCAGAGACTCATTTTTGCACTGCCTCCCTCTACATATATAAACACATTCAAACTATATCATCTGTCAAGAATTCAGCTAGCTGTACTTCCCTCAATTTGACTTTTCTGGTAACTATAACAAGGATGCTGACACGTAACCAAAACCAAACAGCCACAAAATCCCCTCTGACCTTCGAGCCATCCTTTGAATTTGACCCTGAAGAACACACTCTGAAAGCAGGTGGGGACTTTGGCTGACACATGCTTGCCCCAAATAGACCATCTTCAGTCATAAGGAACATCTGCCTCACACCTGCATTAGGTGGGAGGCAGTGCCCTTAGGAAAGCAAATAGGGCAACAGGGGAAAGTGAAAAATGAACTCATGAGCAGAGGTTTACATTAAAGCTTTTTTTTTTTTTCTTCCAGAGCTACAAGAAGTATTAGAAGAGTCTCTATATTCTCCCTCTGGTATCTGACATTGGCTGCTGTCCATCTCAAAAATATGTAGGAGAGAAGCAAAAAGATACATCCTAAAAAGTCCTCACCAAAACCAGAAAGAGACCTTGGGAAAAAGTTACAAACACAGAGAACAATAGATTGTGTGTGGGGTGGAAAGGCTGAAAGTCACAGAGGAGGTAACTTCAGAAGAAAAAAAGAAAATAGGAAGAAAGAAGAAAATACCTGATCGTTATCCAGCAGCACTGAACAGCAGCTGACAGCCTCTGGAGGTACCTGTCCCAAAGAGAGCAGCAGACATGAGAGCTGAGGGGGTGCTTGGGCACAGATGGAGAAGCCTGGAGCCCCCTCCCTGCCTGCGAGCAATTAACAAAACAAAAAGGCTTTATGGCAGGAGCCTGCATCTGGAATGCTTTGCCTGACTGCCACCCCCAGCCTGTGGCTTTGGGCTGGAGGGAGTCTGTGGGAGGGAAGCACGGATCCCTTCCCTTAGAAACATCCCCTGCCCGTTTAGCGGAGACAGAGCCACCATTTCCTTGGGTTCTATCCTCACCTCTACCCTTCACTCCGACAAAACTGACGCCACTTTTATGTTATCCATAACTCTATAGAAAACTTCTTTTGCAGTACTCTAACCTCGTTTTTAGCCAGATGCCTCACCACTGAACACCCATAACCCAGGGCTATTGAAGAGTACATTGTCACAACAGACAAAACACCCAGTTTGACCTGTCCTTCTTATCCACTTACTGGAATGATTAAAAAAAAAGATGGATAGCACACTCTTGTTGCTTGGCTCACTCAAAGTATAGAATAGTATGATAAGGATTAGTGCAGCCTACAAGAAGCTAGTGTTGAATTTGTAACAGTATAAATAGCTGCAGCTTCAACCTTGTGAGGATAAGCAACCCAGTAAACATCATAACAGCTGCAGAACAGCAGAGCTACCCTGACTAGGAACCATCCTGCTCAAACTAAATCCTGCTCATGGAAAATTGAGTGTTCCATTGAATGCAATTAGCTGTCTCTTGATACTGGTTTTAATGAAAAAATGACAGCTGCTAATCCATAGAGTAAATCTTCACTTTTTCAGCTTTCAAAGACACGGGACTTTGTCAAGCTTGAACTCAGAGTCTTTCCTCACCACCTCCACCCTCCACATCACCCCCAGCAGTGACAGATTTGAGAATCTTCTTTACAACTTCCCTGAATAACAGCTAGCAGGGCTTGGTTCAAGAGCAGAGTATGTTTTTGACCGAAGAGCCAAAACAGAGAGAAATAAATCATTTTCTGTGCCTGCACCTTCCATGGACACATCCTGCTATCATTGCAAGTTGGGTGTGTTCTTATTTTATTCAACATTAAAAGATCCTTTGTTGGTTGTAATTGATACAGTTCTCAAGATACTGCACAAACTCTGTCAGTCTAAAATTGTTTAAAGAATCTCAGCATAAAATAAGAGTAGATATCCAGTCCAACCTCTGTTAAAGTCAGGGAAAGTCCCCTGCCCACATCAATAATTTTAGAAATAGTTCCTACTGTGAAGACAGTAAAGAGACTAAGCAGAGTACAGTGAGGGAGTGTTCAAGTGTAGGATCTAAGTTCAACAGATTTTGAACACAAGTTTACACATCAAACCCTTTGCTAAAGAACATCTGCCTGGATTTGCAGCTCTGCGATGCTGGAGCCCTGCTCTGCTCTGTGCAGCCCCTTGCTCTGTGGCCCTGTGCTTCCAGCTACGTGCTCCCAGGCAGCTTTCCTGAGCACAGCTCACTGCTGCTGTCCTGCATAATGCACTCCTGTAGGGAATACTGCTGCAGCTTGATGTTGGTTTTTATGGACACACAGATCTCAACTGAGAATTGAGTGACACGGGACTAACTCGTTACTGATTAAAAAGTTAGGAAACAAATTATGAGATCAAAGTAAGTTATTAAGAAATAAAACCTCACTAAACCTAATATCACATCCTAGACAGTTAGAAACTCTTAGCTGGAGATGCTGAAAAGTATCTGGCATTGAGAAAACAAACAAAGCATTTTCCACCTTCAAAGCCCTTATGTCATTAGTGAAGAGACTTTTCAGCTGCTCAAGCAGATAAGATGCTAGATAAACTTGTATTTTAGGAAATTGAAATTTTTTTAGTCCAGGATTTTTCACAGTACTGGACTAAAAGAGGAAATTAATTCCCTTATGCTTTCTATTTTTCTTAGCATATCCAAGGCCTAAGGTTGTGTATTTAATCAGACATTATGAGACCTGCACCCTCCTAGAACAGCAGCTAGAGACAAAGCAGAAATCACTGGAGTGCCTAATGATGTTTGAATTATCTTATGTCATTAGGCAAATGAATTGAGGACTTTCTGTCAAGATTATCTGATGAGGCAAAAAAAATCCACAACAAAACTTTATTTCTGTCGGAGCTGCAGAGCTGTCTGAAGTGTATTCCTACAAAAGGGACTATTTCCTGTTGTACAGACTATTCTTACACAGCTGCTTTCAAGGATGTAGTCAGGATTTCCAGGTTTATCAAGGCAATGCTCAAAAATCTGATGAGTACCAGATGCAGAGGATACACTACAGTACATATGGACTCCTCGTGGTGAATTATTGGTACCTATAGGTTTTACCTCACTGATTCCCATAGCCTCAGCCATTTTTAAAATACATCCTGTGTTGCTAGAGCTGGCCTGCAGTTTGGCATTGCTGAGAAAACAAAACATACCCTCTGACAAACACATACTAAATTAGTTAATATCATGACTGTTTATACAAGGCTGTATTTGTGTTGGTGTATGTGCTAGCACTCAGACTGTGAATAACCCTAATCTGTTTCAAATTCAATTACTTAGAGACTTGCAAAATGCTGCTTATCAGGCATTAATACTTCCCTATTCTTGCTTTACCACCTGCGTCACAGCTCAGAAAAGAGCAAGCTGAGCCAGAGAAAGTGAGAGTCACATGGGCTTGCAAAAGTCCCACGGGACTACCTCTTAAGTCTTCAGTCTCCATCCCAAATCCTGGTTTGTTCAGCCTTAGGAGATCCCTCAAACATTTGAAATACCACAGGGGCTTTCCTAATTAACCCTTGGTTATATGATTATACGTAATAAGCACCTGAAGGCTGCATTTCTCTTAATTCAGACACCTTCAGGGAGACCCAAATTCCATTTCTCTCTTCCAGGAGCTGCTGGCAGATACTAGATAATGACTCCTCTCTCTCATCTAGCTCTTGCAGGACCTGCCAAGAGCAAACTGCTGCTTTGCAATCCAAACAGGTCTCTCACAAGGGCAGAACAGGCCCATGAGTGAAAAGAAAAAAGAGCTAGAAAGAACTATATATGAAGTCCTTTTCTTTGGGTGTTTGGTTGGGGCTTGGGGTTTTTTTGGAAGAAGTAAGATCTCCTTACCACTCCTGTGACTTTACCTTTCTGAGAAAGGAATGCATAGGAAATAAGAAGTCCTAGAGCTAGCTGTGCTGTGGACTAAACCAGCTAATTAAACCTTATAGACACTGAGTGTGTTTAGAGCAGTTCTATCTGATAGGATTTTACCTATTGCACTTGCAGCAACCTTTCCTGGCCAAAAAACAAAACAAAGACATTTTTAAAAGGAGCATCAGATGTACTTTGGAGATGCTACTGATGGATCAATGGCCTCCAGAACAAGTTGCTATCCCCACACTCAGTGAGCAGAGTCTCAATGAGACAAAGCCAGCAGAAAAAGAAACCTGATTCTTTCAGATAAAAACAGCTCTGCCCCTTGCTAAGAAAACTAAAGACAAAGTCTTGGTAGTCAATCAAACATATTCAGAATCAACTGTCAGAAGCAAAAGTTACTTTTCTTGTCAGGATTAGGAAAAGCATTAGTAAAATCAAGGTCATTCATTAGGGTAGTAAAACAGCAGCAGTATCATGAACATGGGATATGACTTCTTGAAGAGCAGTGAAAACTCATTCTTCCCCACTGGAGTAATCCCTGAGAGGAAAAGAATTGGATTGTATGTCAGCAGCATGAGCAGCTGGAAACTATGAGGTACATCGCTAACAGTTACATTTTACATCAATTAAACACCTTTCATCCAAACCATCTTACAAAATGATGAAAGAATTATCATCATTTTACAGAGAAGAACTGAGAAGAAGTGAGGAATGCAGGCTTGTTGTACAACTCACTTGGATGGCAGACAGGCATCTGTTTGCACTGTATACTGCAGGCTTCTGCCAAGCAGATGAGAGTTTCTTCAGTTCATGTGCCATGCTGGAGAAGAAATGCCTGCATGAGCTTGTCAGGACAGCACCAAGCCCAGCCCAGCAGAGAAAGCCTCTCACCATGACTTTGTAGCCTCAGGCACGGCCCTACCTCAGCTAACATGGTCACCTGGCCTTAAACCAGAAAGTCTGTGCTCATGTGTGCCTTTGTGTCAGATGCTGGAGGAGGAAGGGAAAAAGAGATTTACAAGCCTGACTCTATAGAAATTAGAAATTAATGAGAGCCTGACTACTAAGTCAGTAAAAGCCAGATGTTCACCACAGAGCTGTGACTCACATTAACAGCACCCAAAGTCACTTTGTGCTGTAACATGCAATGGGCAGAGACAAATCTTGCATTGCACAACCTCAGCCACACCAGAGCCCAAGAACAGCTTAGGTGTGAGTCCTCTAGCATAGAAAACTGCAAGTGGCAAGGGTCCTTCTCAGTTTTGTTCCAGACTCAACAAATATGCACCCGCACTGTTATACCAGCAAGGCTATTTTAATTTAGAAAGTCAATCGGTGCTCAAATGGACTGACCCACTTGGAATGCAAAAGGCAGATCAAATTTATTGAGTAAAGAATGTGCTGTAAGAAAAAAAGCTTTCTAGAGCCTTCTGAGAAAAACTCCTGGGTAATTATCAAGGGAGATAGATGTTCTGCTGCTCAGGAAGCTGAGCCCATTATAAAGGAAAAAAAGTCCACTAAACATAATAAAAGGCTATTGTTAAAAGTCTCTGTGTAAAAACAAAATGAAAGCATCAGGTCACAGGGTAAGAGGAGTGGCTCAAGCACCTGGTCCCTACTAGGAATGCTATTTCCTAAGAATTTGCAACTATATACTCAAAATGAAGACACTCAGATGAACTATCCTTTTTAGATAATGTTCTATTATAGTCTGGATAATTCCAATTAAATTTTCCCTACAACTCCCTTCACATCATCAGCTTAATTTTTTTTGTTACATTGAATTGTGTCACTAAAATATCTAATTTTAAAAAAACCCACCACCACTGGTCAAAGAATAGATGTGAGATTTTGGCATCAGTGCTCAACCTTGATTTGCACTGACACCAGGAAAGAGTTCAAAGCTGCTCTAATGCAATTTACAAACAAGAACTTCGTTGTGGTTAACCCACTGTGTGAAAAGAGGCTGCTGTCCTCAAAAGAACAATGTTATCTGAGAGAGGTATGGTGACACAGCCAAAAACTAACACAGACAAACATTGTTAATTGTATCAACTTTCAGCTAGACTGCAACAATCTGGAAAATATGTCCCCACTGGCCCAAATATTTTAGAGCATGAGCAAAAGATATTTCTATCCCAATAAAGGGGGAAATTAGATTATTATTTGCTGACAGAACCCTTCATATCCCAAACTAGCTGCAGACCATAAAAACAAGCCCACATTTTCAGAAGGCAAAGACAAAACACACCACTGCTGCTATGTATCCCTGCCAGGGAGAAGAGTGTTTGTGATTCTGAGGGCAACAAAGGCTTTTTGTCTGGGAACCCTGTGCATTTTGCCACGTGTGCTATTGGGAACAACACGTTTCAGAGCAGTTCAGAGATGCCACGGTCCATCACATCATCCTGAGTCACCTTGACATTTCTGATTATGCATTGAGATGATAGCCTCAGGGCTATAAACCTGCTTTTTAATACATTATTAATGATAATGGCTGTTAGAGACTGCACAGTCCTAATGCCTTGCTTTCCTCTCTGAAATCTAACCAAAGTATTGTGCACACATTGCACAATTATATCCTTTATATTAGGTGCTTCAGAGACTCGAGTGTCTCAGCACTACCTGGTGCCTGCACAGCAAAGTGTGCTTCAGGTTCCCAGTTCCCCTTGCTCTATGAACCAAAGCACAAGGGAACTACAAAGGTACCAGGACTACATCCTCTAATATACATCTTGGATGTGTTTGTTGCTTCAGTTAGCCCTGCAGTTGCAGAAATAATCTAGGCAATGTACCTATTCAACATCTAGAAAAATATGTTTGCTCATCTCTCAAGTTGTACACAGAATGGAAAAGTGATATTAATAGACAACAAGGAAGTTTAGTTAGGTTAAAAAGAAAATCAAAATCAAAAATACCCTGTCTGAAGATGGCCACTAGTCATGGATGGTTTGCAAGGACAGCAGACTGTGCTGGAGCTTCATTGTCTTTGTGTGAACAGCAAGCTCTGAACATATCCTCTGATCTTTCCACTGACCTAGAAGATGTCCTGCTCAAGGGCTGCATCCACCCAAAGAGCAGAAGGAGTTTATCCTAAAATTTTAGTGCACTGGTCCTACTCTCACCTGACATTGTGCCCACACACCTCACCCTAAATCTATTGATGAAAAAAGCTTGAAAATAACCTCTTCCCTGTAAGAAAACCAACAGCATTGCTGTTTATCCTTCTGAGTCTTTTCTAGCCCACCACGTTTTCCTCAGCTCCCCTGCTCATGAGGTGGAGCAGGGAGGCAGTCCTGGGCGTGCTTTGCTGAGCTGAGGACAGTGATACACATCTGTCTGATGTGGAACTTCCTCTAATTACCTGTCTAATTACGTACAGAAGCCTACATACAGCTGAGTTTGGGTTGGTTCTGGCTGTCTTAAGGACTACACTAAATCTAGGTCAGAAATTTCATATCCATCCCTTTTGCTCAGTACGTTAGTCGAACCTACTTGTTACAGGCTGAAAGTCTTCCATGATGTCCTGGAAGGCGGTGCTATGTGAATATTAACAGCATTACACGGATATTCATCTCAGGCTCCGATAACATTGTTATCTCCCGAGCTCCTCGCTGCAGAAACAGGCGCTACGCTCCCGCTCAGCTTTGCACATCAAAGGCAATGCGACAATAGCGCAGCTTTGAAGGAATGCCCGAGCTGGCCGAGGTTCAGAGCCGTGAGCAGGCAGGCAGACAGACAGACAGACAGAGCGTTCTGTTGTTCTGTTTATCCGTGCGGGGCCGCTCTGACTCAGCGCGGCGCGGTGGGAAAGGAAACGCGCTCCCACCTCCGAACCCCACCGAGGCCGCGCTTGGAGCCTGCCCTGCTCCGTGCTGTCACAGCACAGGAGGAAAGGGGCACTGCCAGGATGAGAAAAAAATAATAATAATAAAAATTTAGACAAGGTCAGGGAGGAGGAAGGAAAAAAAAAAAAAAACCAAACCACTTGGAAGAAAAACATAATGTAGCATCAATGCACTTGACTCTTTCTTTGACCTCATGCTGACGCTCGTCTTGCACAATTCACAGGAGCGAATGGAGGCACACACCGTCCCTCCTCCTGCAGGGAGCTCTGCAGGGCCGCAGGAACGCAGCCAGCCCCGGGAGCCGCCCTGCCCTTGGCAGCTCTGCAGGCAGGGATCGAGGGGAGGGCAGCCTCGGAACCCCGCACGTTCCCCCAAACACTCGTGTGTGTGTGTGTGTGCATATGCACGTGGGCCAAACAACCGACACCACGAGTTCTTTCCTTCAGTGTGCTTTAAACAGATGCCAGAGGTCAGGAATATGAAGTTGAAATATGAAGTTCTCCCATGCTATTTCAGAAAGTCTCATTTCACTTTTAGACAGGTTTTCAGATATTCAGCTATGTTTTCTTCACACTGAAGTACAGTATTTTTTTACATATGTTATGCAAGCAGACACAGAGACATGACTTTGAAAGCAAGAAAAAAAATGCAAAACAAAATGGAAACATTAAATGAGAGCATAACCACACATTTCCTGCTGCCTGCATGTGTTTTACTGAGAACACCACTTCTCAGGTCCGGCTAATCAGCATTCATCAGTAAAACAAGATATCAGGGAACAGTGAGAGCCCTAGAGGTGTTTATCTTCCTCTTCTCTGAACCATGAAGCTTTTCAGAGAGTGTTTTCACAAGACAAGAGAATTGTTCATGAGTATCTTGTAGATCAGCAGTGTGATTTGGGAGCGACTGCCAAAAAGCACAAAGGACAACAGAAATGCTGCATCTCTCAGGATTCTCTAGCCTTTGCCTATCTATCCACTTGAGATCCTTGTGACTTTTTATTTTGTCCCATACCAAAAAAGAACGGCCTGTTAATAGGTAACAAGAATCTGGAAAGATTTTTGCAATGCTATAAATAGCCAGAGCCCTTCTCTGGCCAGCAAAAGCAGTCCTGTGTTTATACCCAGAGAATGTAGACAGAGGAAGATAATGGTTTGTTTTGTTTAAGGTGGAATGGCTTTGGCAGTGAGCAGTTGCATTGTTACTGATTTTATACAGTTAAATATGACAATAAAATCTTCAGAGTACATTTCAAAGGAGTTACAACACAGACTTGAACACATCTGAAATAGAGCTTGCATATGCAATCATCAACAAACACACATAGAGCCACAGTGACTAACACTGACAGGGTGCTTCTTTTATTTGCTTGGTTCTGCTGGGGCACACCAGGGAATGGCAATGCTCTGAACCTTGTGTTCATACAAGAATCTCACAGAGCTGGGTTGGATTAGCACATCGCACATATTTAGACTGGAGTAACGTTACCTGCTTGTAAGTCTGCTTCTGCATAGTGCTTAGCTTTCTCTACTTCAAACAACTCTTGTTCTAGTCCATTCACCCCTCCATAAATGCTTGGCACAGTTTCAGTTCTCCTCCCTCTCCCCCTTTTTTTTTTTTAATAGGCTTTGTCAAGTCTGCTCCTAAATCTTCCTGTTTCATTTTGTTTCAGGGTCATAGCTGAAGTGGTTTAAATTAAACAAAAGAAAACCCAGGAGTTACAGGTCAGTTGCTTTTAGGTAAGACTCATGAGCTTAGAAACAAGGAGTTGCAGCTCAGATAACAGCACACTTCACCACGTAAACTATGCTGGCTTCCTGAAAGGAAGGGGACACACAGTACTCTCCCTGCAGCTCCAACACTTTTGCCATAGTCCCAGCTTTGACAAGCTCTCCCTCTCTCTCCCCAGAGCTCCAAACTGGCCAGCTCTGCAGCGCACAGCATGCCTAAGGCCTGTAAAAATGATTATATAATACTGCAGTACAATAATCTAGAGAAGGCAAGAAAAACACCACCAGCCACACCAGAAGTCTGTTGCCAGAAACAGCCCATAGTGAAATACCCTTCAGTAACTTGCCCCCAAACTGCTGCTGTTGGGAGACAGCCCCTGCTCTCTGGTGCAGTGTGAGCCTCCTGCTTCCCAGCCCAATCCAGGCACATGCTGTGGATCCAGACCTGGACATCATCTATCCCCTCCTCACTTCCATCTGCCAAGCCACACACACTTATCTCCTACACAACCAGAGTAAAGTGGCATCAGACCAACATCATTTGGGGGCTAATCTAAAGCAATGTTACAACATTTACATTTGGGGGCTAATCTAAAGCAATGTTACAACAATTTAACATTTAAGTTCAATTATCTTAATCCATTTTATACACGAACATAAGCTATACCTTGCCTTGACGTATGTGTATATTCACTCATCAGTGTGTGCTGCTCTTGAAATGTACATTCAGGAAGGTATATCCTGATTACTTAGAGTAGCCCTAGTTAGAAACCTCACTGGCTAACTCTGCAGGAAGACATGCACATTAGTTGAGGAGCAGCATTGGGTTAATGCAGCTACACATTTTCTCCCCAGAGCTGACATGATCTGTACTGCACCATGTGGACATCAGCCACCACACAGCTGAACAGGAACTCTGAGCTTCACTCCCAAGACTGGGCACACCCATGTGTTGGCAGGTTGATGAGGGCAAAGTACATACAGATAAATTCTCCATTAAAAGGCTCTCCTACTGGGGAATGTAAACTTCAAGGTCACTTGGCAAAAACCAGTAAAATAAAGTCACATAACTACAAAAAAATCTTTAACTTCATAAAGAGTAGTGTTCATTAAATCTTACTCTGGAACAGTTTAAGGCATCCATTGCTTGTATGTATGGCACCACATATTCAAATCCATTTCCCACAACTCAGAAGTACAGTGGTCAGAAGTACAATAGATAAAAAACATCTTTTGCTTTTGTTACTTTGGCTGAGATGCCACTATGAAAATAAAAAGATAGGAAAAAGAATAATCAAAAACCACAGTTGGTGACAAAAATTTAATTTATATTTCCAAACGGAGGTCCAGAATATTACCTAGGTTTGAAGAAAAAAAATTAAAAAGAAGGGGGAAAAAAAGCTCTGGACAATACATTTCCTTTTTGAGGAATCTTTGATCAAGCATTTTTCTTTGGTTTTGACTGCTCACAGTGTTGAGCCCGAAATTACTCCTTCACTGAGCATTACATCAACAGTAATTTGTACTCTTACTCTACGATTTCTAGTTTGTTACCCTACTAGGGATGACAAAGCAGGTCAGCAGGCATGACTAAGGGCAGCAGATACTAGACATAATACACTCCTGGCTAGAAACTGCCATAAATGTAACAGGCACACACCAATGTTTAATAAAAATGTTGCTTCAACATTGGAAAGTGCAACGCTAAGCTAACATGACTCCAATAACAAAGCCATACACTGCAGACACTGCCACTGTAGCTCATATGACATGGGTAAAGTTCTCATGAACTTTATCAGTGGTTTCATCCATTCTGTGTTCAAGTAACATCTCTTTGAAATCAGGTTAATTATAGCAGGATTTGACAAGATTTTAAAAAGGACAGAAGACAACTGTGTGGGCATAAAGCGATTTAAACCAAACACCACCCACCTACACACTGCAGGGAGACCTGTGCAGACAAGAACTCATGGAACCAGATCTCAAGTACCAGTCCAGGACAAAAAGCCAGTTTAAAACAAATCTGACTCCATCCACTTATTTTAGCTCCAAACTAACATTGTGTGTGACCAGTTAATTACTGCATGCTGGTTTTAGTTCGCTGTTTTTCAGAATTAATGTGAAATGGAAAGATTCTCCCACAAGCCCAGTAGCCATCTGGTGCTATTGCTGTACTTCATGAAAAATTCATTGCCTTTTTATCATAGTCAGCTATTTCAGCGATTGTAGAGATTTATGTTTTTAAGCAGAATATTTTATTCACTATTGATGTTTGCAAATCTGCTTCAGCATCACAGTTCAACAGATTATGTTCTTTCTGGCTTCATCCTGGGGATTTCTAGCAGCCTTGAAGGCAGCAGAAGCTGTAAAAAAGTCAGTTTTAGTAATAGATTTATAAAATGGATGTCACGGTGTTGTCTGTTTTCCCAAGCTAAATAAAGCTAAACTCAGTGCCAGTGAAACATGCTCAAGCACTAAGAGCCTCATTACATCTCCAAGCTCTCATTCAGCCATTCATCTCCAACAGAGCTATCTGTCATGTAACACACAACTGAGTTTGATACTCATTCTAGCTCAAAGAAATTTTATTTTTCTTCCTTCATGCTCTACTTGCAGGAGATTCTGCAGCCAGAAGTGTTTCAGCAGGCTGCACAGAGACCAAAACCAAGGTAGTGGGTTAAGGAGTGCACAGGCTAAACCTCTCCTCCTGAGTGCTGAGAGGAGTCAGCAGGGCAGTCATTGCTTCCTGGGCTTGGAACCAGTCGTGGAGAGCTTGGCTGTAATACCCTGCCTTCCTCCTGCCTGCACCACACCAGTAGGAGCTGCCTGTGCTGTGGCTTCTGAAGCCCTTAAAATTGGGCTTTTTCTTCCCTCCTCCTTCAGGCTGACAGGAATAAGGCCAAAAGAATTCAGATAATGTAGCCCAACAATTCCTTTAATCAGAACAAATCCTTGTGAGAGTTGGCAACACCTGAAGAGTGGGCGTAGAATACACCCCCAGCAATTCAATGCACAACAGGCTGCAATAGGAAATAGCTACTAAAACTGAAAAGGAAGTGAGTGAATATTCATAAGTTCTCATCAAAAATAAGATTACCTTTAGCAGTCCCTTTACATACCCACAAATCCTACACAATACTTCTGTCTCAAGCACTGCAAGTTACCTCAGCCCTGGGTATTCATATATGCTGTCAGGGTATTATTTCTGAGTTTTAATCTTAAAAATATTTCTTTTACTGAAGCAAAGTCCCAAGCAGGTATTTTACTTTGTTTGAAAAAAACTAAACTCATTCCTGAATGAGTCAAAGAGATGTCACAAAAGCACACCAAAAGCAGAAGGTTTAAGGAAACATGAACAATGCCAGAATACATGGAGGGTCCTAGAGAGGCTGAAGCTGTCTCAGAGCCAAAATTAATAAAAAAGTGTAAGAGGAAGCAACAAGGTGTTCCCCTGGCACAGAGTCATAAAAAGCAATTTTATAGAAAATGTGGGTCTGTTGCTGAGTGGGCTGGGGGAACTTAGTGCTAACAGAAGCAGAAAAGGCCTTTGCTGGTGAGGTTTGATTTCTGGCCTTTCTGGTTCCTCTGCTCAATGCAAGTGCCTGGGAGAGGCTCATTTTGCCACACGAGGCCAGTGAGACTGCTGGCCAGCACCACTGAGATGCCATCCTCAATTGCCTTTAAAGGCCATGGCACTTTCAGGAGGGCCCAATTACTTTAGAAGTGCAAAAAGGTCAGATTCTTCTTCAAGGATTATATTGGGAAATCACAGACTTCATCACAGTCCCTGAAAGACTGTGGAGCAAGTCTTCAAAGCCATTTCTAAGCACAATAAAAATGAGAAGATCACAGAGAACTAGCAACTGGGGAGTTACCAGAAGGAAATAGTGCTCAACTGATATGATCTCTTTCAATGAGGAAAAAGGTGCCTTTGAACAAAGAGTAGTAGATATCCTTTAGCTTGGCTCTCCCAAAGCTTTCTCAACAGTATCCCTCAGTATCTACACCAGCCAGGTCAGACCTATGGGATGAATGGTTGGCAAATAAGGGAACTAGAGAACTGCAGGACCCATTTACCGGGCTGAAAGAGTCATCAGAAGCCCTTGAGTCTCATGGGGAGGGGGCAAAGCAAAGATGACCAAATACCAGCCCAGGCTGCCCTTTGTACGATCTCAACCCTTGAGATTACAAAATAGTTGGGATTAGAAGGGATGTCTGGAGATCATTTGTCCAAACCCCCTGCCAAGGCAGGGTCATCTGGAAAAGGTTAAAAGGGAATGCATCCAGGTGAGGTATGAATATCTCCAGAAAGGGAAATTCCATAACCTCCCTGGGCAGCCTTTTCTAGGGCTCTGCCATCCTCTATGTAATGCAGCTCTTTCTCATGTTATGGTGGAACTTCTTGTGTTTCATTGGTTTTGTATTTTAGAGGTATTCACAACTTTAGTGTGTAAGGCTCTGAGCAGCTGTACCCAACCTCAGAGCTGGACCATGCATCCTGCAAGAGTTTGATTCAAGGGTCATGAATGCCAAGATCCTGACCTTTTTTGTCCAAAGATCAAGAAGATACCCCAGCACAACCTCACGTGAAGTTTCTTTCACCTAAAGAAGGGAAGAAATAAATTGAAGTAACTTTCAGAGACGCTCTGTTCTCCCTACTTCTCATTTACTTTTTGAGATAAACTCCAGTGTGTTGGAGAGTTTAAGCAGAATCCACAAACATGCAGAAGAGATTATACTGCCAAGTTCAAAAGAGTAAACTATGCAAACTGCAGAACAGCTTGAACTTTTAGCTTTCCTGCACTACAGATGATTGCACAGCCAGGCCCTAGCTGCTCTGTTGAGCTGGCTTTGCAGGAAATACCTACACGCCTAAACAAACAGTAATAGTAGAGACGTAAGAGCTCTCCTGCCTGTCATTCCAATAAGATCACCTGACAATGCACTTACAGGCAAGCCAGTCAGCCAAACAAATCATTAACTTGAAGTTTCGAGTAGCATGGAAGAGACTTTCTGCTTTCAGCACAGTTCTTTCTGGGTCAGGGCAGAAAGAGACCATGGCCTCTCTACACACACAGCAACCTTCACACAGTAACATTACTTCCAACTGCAATGGCATAAGGCAGGTGGCTGCTTTAGTTATTGCTTTAGGCTGCTGATAAATCATTTCCCAGGGGAGGGACTGCAGACACTGCACCTGCATGAATTCTCACAGACTACTAACACCTCTTTCCAAAGTCAAAAGCATTAGCACGGAAGTGAATATCAACAGAAGTGAATAAAATCTCCTATTTTCTTCCTGTACATCCTCTGGAACTGCCTTACTCACTCCGGTCTCCAAGAAAAAACCTAAGAGTAAAGAGGCTTCAGCATGGTTGTCTAAGGCATTGTAATTTTATGGCAAAAAAAAAAAAAGAAAAAAAACCCCAAAAAAATATAATATTCAAATCACTTTATTCCCATTAGGATGGGTCTCATTTAGATGTCAGCAGTAGGAAACGTCAGAAGCAGAGTAGCCCCCACATTTTGTTTCATTACCAGTATGGTGCAGTTCCATCCCACTCCTGAAGGATGGGTGTCTTACATGAGTCCATACAGCACACCAGCATCTGCTCACTGCTCTCTTCTTCCCATTTTCTATCGTCCTGTATTCCTCTAATTCCTAGTCACCTTATTGAAATTACAAGGCTGAGTATTGACATTTTGGTCTGTGTTTGCATAGCCCATGCACAATTATGTGCGGATCCCTAAATAGGTTTTAAGTACAATGTTTATACAAATTAGACCATTTACATCAACTAACAGGGAAAACACTGGTCCTGTTTCAAGCTCTAATATACTTGCAGTCTCAATTCTAAGAACAAAGACACCGGTGAACACATGAATTGCAATAAAATCATATTCCAACACTCTGCACCTGAACTTCTGTCTCATAAAAAGGCAAATAGTCTGGCTTCAAAAAGTGAAACCAAATACAGTTAGTGGCCAGCCAAGGACAAGAGATTTCAGTCAAAAACCCCTCCCAAGAAAAAATAATCCTAGCCCTCATGAGCCTGAGAGTGCTGTCTCCATCAGTGCCAACCATGGTTGCTCATTAGTATTCCCAGTGCTCGACAAGTTTGGTTAATGGCCTAAAGCTCCATCTGTGATAGGCAGTATTTACTTAACGAGGAGATAGCCCACAGGCTTCAGTGGATTGCTTATTTCTGCTCATGCTGTAGCAGGCCCACAGACTTAATACAGATGGAAGGCAGAAGATAGGATGTGGTTCTCCTTAGCTTACACAAGAGATTCTTTCTGCTAAGAGGGCATAGAATAAGAATCTGAGTCAACATTTGCTGAAAGGGGTGGAAAGGCTCCCATCCTTTTCTGCTCACTGTTTTTCTCCTTGTCTCCATTTCTAATTCAAGGCTTAGTGCAAGCATATGCAAGTGAGCAAAATACATATTTTTGGCCACTTACATTAAATCAGACCCAGAAGTTCAGTTTTAGCTCCTTCAGTTTAGTTCAATCTGTTACCATATTGCTCTGGTTGGGAAAATCAGTTAAATAGTTTTTTGCTTGCTGTAGGTAGATATTTTGGGCATCTAGCTCATTTTTAAAAAGAACATTTTTTAGAAAACACCCCCTCTGCACACACAATTTGTTCATAATATATTTCTAAGTTTGTCACAAGAAAGCATCTTCCAGTGCAATAAATTTAAACTTTCACTTTGAAAGGGTCTTAGCTAAATTGAGACTGTTCACAAAAAGATAAATATAGGTTTTAAGATAAATACTTTCCTACTAGAACATTCAGTCACAGTGTTACTGTAGTAACAGTCATACATACTTGCACCTCCTCACAGCTAAGGAAAAATAAGAGATGGATGACTGTCAGGCAAGTGCTGAAGCAGAGATCTCGGATCACATCCAAAAAGTGGTCACATCAGCTGAGGTGGCACTAAGAAGTGTGACTGATATTTCAATAACTCACTTTGGTTTCCATTAAGCAAGGAATGCTGATTAACATAATTCAGCTGCCAGGTTTAGTGAGCTAAGCTACTCCAGAATCATTTCCTCAACCTAGAGCTGCCCCTGAACACAGTGCTGGACACCATTTGTAGCCATTTGCATCAGACAGAGCAAATAGGAGTCCAAGGCTCCTGCTACAAGGAGTCCAGAGCTTACTGCACTTTCAGATATAAAGAAAAGACAGATTTCCTCAGAATTCAATTTAATTTCAGCAACAAAGGCTATATACTATTACCTGTCTGTCTGGAGCAAAATAACCAGAATTAACTATTTCATCTACAATGACCAAGGAAGAGTGCAAAGCCCACAATTTTCCTAGAAGCCCAGCTTCATTATTGTGGTTTGTTCAGGCTCCTTACAGGCCCCATTTGCCTTTGAAACATGCAGTGCTTGGCCTGTGTAGAGCAGACCTGGGCTGTTAGAGCTGCCCGACCTAGTCCTGTGATGCTGATGAAAGGACTTTGCCTGTGCTGTACCCTGGCGTGTGCCATAACATACACTTTATGTTATGGGGGGCAAAGTGTCCATCATTTCCTCCCAGGTGTGCCAGAGTCACCCCAAGCACAATCCAGAGTGTGATAACAGACTTGGGCAACAAGTGAGTCCTGAGGCAAGCCCCAAGCCCACAGCACACAGCCAGGAAGGCCTGTGGTGATGGTAGAGCAGTGACATCAAGACAGTAACACATCAAGGGAGCAAGTCTTTGTAGTCACCATGGCAGATGACAGGCTAAGGATGTTGGAAGGAAAGAGATCACTTTTTGGGCACTGCAAAGGCTCCTCCATACATGCAAGTGGCTATAGCAGTGCTAACAGATGCAACCAGCATTGGCCCCATATGCCTTCATAAACCTTGGAAGGAAAGAGACTTCCAGATAAACATCTAGTTTCAAGCATAAGTGACAATCTTCCCTTTGAAATTAATCTTTTCTAACTGATCATCCCCATTAGTTTATATGATCAGATTCAGATTAGGTAGGATGAGAAAGACCCACTAAGATCACAGACATACATCCCCAAGATAGACTAGTAAAACTGGAAGATCCTTCCTTATCTGCAACTTCATGGTATGAGTAAAGGTTTTTTTATTGTGGTATAATGCTTTAACATCACTTACCTCCCCAGCAAAATTATACCAGCACAAGCATTTTTGTCTCTTGTGATCACATCCACAACACCAGCACACGTAAAAACAAGGCCAAAGTGTCATTCTGCATCAATGCTTTGCCAGCTGAAATTTCAAAGACGGAAGCACAAAGTCCAGCACGTAAGAGATATAACTACATCCTTGTTGGATCTTCCTTTTTAATACCCATTACCCCCATTAGAGAATGACTGCTGCAGAAAAGATTACAAAAAGAACAGGTGTATGAAATACTAACAGTGCAAGGATAAGACTGCAGCTGGGGACAGCAAGCAGGCAAGTCTCCCACGAGAAGGAGGGAGGGAGATGTTCCCAAAGGCACTACTGATCCCTTACATTTGATCTTATCCCCCACATCACAATCTACGCATTGTTTTTGGCAAGATGACAGGTAGATGGGGAACAATTTAACTTCTCTATCAGTGGGATGGTTTGGCATGGTACAAGAGGCACGTATCCTCACAAGTACAAAGTTGGAGGGCTTAGCAGAACCACCCTGTTTGCTTAACAAAGTGACGTAAGCCACACAACCACGCAAGCACAGCCTTTGTTCTTTCCTCCAGCTATCCCTGTTTTGCCTCAATGCCCTCCTACTAATTTCAAATCTAGCCCAGTAGTCTGCAAACCTTAAAGCAAGTACTGCCTCTTTTTAATGCCCAGGTGTGTTCTGACTAGGCACCAAGGGTAGCTAATCATAACAAACCTGAATTTAATTGTTGACAACTAGAATGTCCCTAGAAATGCCATGTGTAACATATATATGGTTTTCCCTTAATGAATTCTGCTTTAGGAGGCTGAGCAGATTAAAGAAATGATCATGCCCTATAAAGTACATATGAACATCTATTTATACCAAACCATTAACAGATGGTGTTGTACTACCACAAGTTCAATTCCTAATGGAGATGGTTTATAGATAAAAATGATGAAGCCTCCTGTTGAAGTGCTGAGTACATGCTACTCTTGTAACAGGATTATGGCATCTATTAGTCAATTCCATTGAGGATAAATTCCTGATTTCTGAAGTGTGACAGACAAAACAATTACCTCATACAAAACAGACTAAGCAGAACATAACAGATATTTACCTGTACATCACAAAACACACAATTAAGGTAAGGAAAATCATACCAGTTCTTTTTTTTATTATTATATATCTCAACAGGCCTGTTTCCAGAAATTTCAAGATCTTTTGTCATTCTGCTATGCAAACACACACAGAAATCACAGCAAAGTCAGCCAGATATAAAGGCAATCCACATTCCTCAGCTAAGACTGTTTTCTCTTTAGATAATACAGCAGAACACCACTATTTTTTTTTTTTTTTTTGGTCTAAATAAATTTAGAAAAGGCAAGACTGGGTGAAAGTATATGAGGGACCAAATATGAGTTGTGATTGTTTGTATTTATAATACAATTGTTTGTATTTATAAGAAAACTACTGTTTTCTTTTATAAGTCCAGGTCTGGCCTGATACAGGCAGCACCACAGAAGGCAAGTGGGTGAGCCCCAAACTGACTGGGCAGGGCACAGAGGGATGCTATGGATGGCAGACAATTCCCCCAGGGAATTCCTTAGCCAGGGGAGGCTAAGGAACATGCAGCATCCGATGGGGACAGCCCAAGCTCCTAGTGCTGTCACTACAAGTTGTTAATTTAGAAGGGAATGCAGAAGCTGAAACTTCCTGAAGTACACACCCACACATCTTTAAACCCTAATAAATCCACACACAGGAAGTGAGCCGATGGTTTACCGCAACAGAGGGAGCTCCTCTGCGTCAGGCCCAGTTTACACCATCACCAGAGAGGCCTCAACAGTGAGTCACCAGTTCCCATGGGTCAGATGTGACCAGCAGGACACACAGACGCTCTCTGTCAGCCAGAGCACCTCCTCATGCTGGAGTGAGAGCACCCAAGGCGCTCAAAGCACCTGGAGGTGGCACCTCACAGGGCAGACCTGCCCAGATGCAGCAGCCTTGCAGCACACAGCTCTTTTCCAGCCCCAGGAGCAGCCCCTGGCTCATGGGCTGCCCCTCTGCTGGGGAAGGAAGAGAATGGCAAAGCTCTGGGGCCAGGAGACATCAATTGCACCCTCCTCTCCTGGATTACTAGGTGATCTAATTACTAATCAAAGAATTTGACAGAGGAACGGTAGCCAACACTGTCATTAGTGCATCTTTTAAAGAGTTATTTATATCCATCTCAAAAGAAGCTACAGCTCACCTCCATCTGAAAGGAAAATAAACACCATCTGAGCCAAACAAATGGTGTCTCACTTCAGACATTCAATTCAAAAACTTAGGGAAACTGGAAGTAAAAATGACATTTTGCTTTACTATCACCATAAGCTTTCATACACATACACAAGACCTGAGTTGAAGCTGCCAGTAGACAATATCTACTAGATTCTACAAATATCACTTCAGAAACTGAATGAAAAGAATTTCACAGCAGAATTTAAACTGCAATATTACTTAATGTTTCAGAAACTTAGAGTCTTTACTTTGAGAATGAAAAAAAATGCCACCAGTACACCACACAGTGATATAACAGAAAAAAATCTCAAAACAATATTTATAAGAAAATTCTTTAGATTAAGGCAGACACTGTTAAGAACTAAGGTTCATCTCTTGCTTCTGCTTAAAACAATTCCAGCTCATTACTTCCATGATGGCAGCCAGTGAGACCAATGATACCTGACTAGGAAGGCTTTCAAGTCAGTAACAAATTTTTTTCAGCCTTTTAAAAAAAAACAAAGTACCATTTCATAGAATTATGTTTTGTGCACATTGTTACTGCTTAGCAAACACCAAGGCCCTGATTTCATGACCCAGAATTCTTCAGCAGCACTAGTTTAAGGTACTCCCACTATTCAGCCCTATCTTCTCCACATGACTCCCTCCCTCCCTCCAGTTGTGCTGGCATGGAGTCCAGCCAGCTGCAGTCTGAATTGAGAAACTGGAAGATAACCCAGGAATTTCACTGAAGCCAGATCAGCTCACTGTGAGGGCCACAATACAGCTGCACAGGTAACTGTGCCAGCATGCAAATCAACATTTCTATTGAATGCTTCACACCAAAGAGCCAAAGAATCTAGTTGTTTACATTTCTGAAAAACTTTTAAACTCTTCTGCTTCATCCTACACATATTCACAAGTCAGAAATTCCATTTACAAAACAAAATCTAGCCTTAATACTGAGCTTAAGAAATAAATACACCATAATCCAAAGACTGAATAATCCTTCCAAGTTACTTTTAAAGACCATTAAAACCATTGATAAGTAAATGCTAATACTGGAAATAACACCCTTAAAAGATGGTAAACTTTGGTTACAGGAAGGCCTTTATCCAGACAATATTTCCTGGGAGAAGCAGCACTCCATTGGATTATATCCCTTTTTCTTTATCACAGGGAAGAAATTTAGAGATTGTTAATACTTGGAAGCCACAGACAAGTTTGTAAGAAGAGACACTGAAGTAGATTGCCACAAAAGGACCATGCACATGTGACAAACCACAGAATTGGCACTGTGTTGTGTTGAAGCACTAGGAAAAGGTGTCGAGTACACACTGCCCAGACCGGACCTCTCCACATGCCTTGGATAAGCAGTGAGTAAGAACAGATCCATCTCCTGCTCTTACAGAGAATGCGGAGCTCGCAGATAAGATCTGTAAATGTTTCGGCCAGAAGCTGCAACAGGACCCACTGTTCAGGGCAAGGCTTGGCACTGCATTTCCAAAGGAAGTGCTTTGCTCCCCATTGATTATCAGAAGGGCAAAGGGGCAGGGAGGGGGAAGGGAAGGCTGGCTTGTCCCTGCCAGATATCTCTATCTGAACACCTTCCAAAGTGAGAAAAGCTTATTGTCATTTGCAAATACGCCCCATACAACAGAGTAAGATCTGCAGGGAGCTGGTCTCCAGCCATGCCTGCTGAGGAGCTGGGCAGAAGCATCACACCAAATACCCCATCCCAGCTCCTTGAAGCACCTCAAACAACTCAGACTCCTGAGTTCTCTCAAGGTGTGGCTGTTCCACGGGAGCAGAGGACTCTGGACCACCGGGTTTCCTGCAGCACGGGCTGTGGCTGCACATGGAGAGCTGCAGGGCTGCACTCCAGGCACACATGGAACTGCCAGGAGACCCGGGCTGTGCTGGGGAAAGGCAGGACAGCCTGGTGTTACCTGGTGTCAGAGCCCAGGACATTCCTCTGACTGCCCTGGAGGACTTGAGACCCTGGCAGGGGGCTCAGAGACCTTGGCATGGAGTCACAGACACCAGACACCTGTGCCTTCGATTTTAACCCGTGGAAGCAATTACCAACTTTGTGCGAGGAGTTACAAGGTACAAGGGTTTGAGTAGAATGATAGTGAATTTATCACAGGGTGAAAAAGTAGAATTTTGGGGCTTTAGAATGGGGGTTCAGGAGGCAAGATGGAGGGATTTGGGCATGTCCTGTCCTCCTCCTGCTTCTTCTTAGCCTCCATCTTCTGCTGTGATGGTGGCGCTTTTGGATTGGTTTAGAGTAGAGACAAACTGTCTAACATAGGTGATAGGTACTGGAAAATTATTGTAAATAAAGTACACGTGGTTTTTAGTATAAGATAACACCACCCTGAGGGTGGTTAGTGTGCCATGAACTGACCTGCTGGACAGACCTCAGCAGGTCTGAAAAAGAATGTTATAGATAAGGAAAAATAAACAACCTTGAAAAGTTGAACCGACACATCTCAGCTTCTTCTTCTTTGGTCACTAGGCTGGGAAAAGAGAGACTTTCTAACACCTTGGGATTATCTCAACCTCAGAGACTCCACCAACCTGGGTTTACCCTGGGAAAGGGCAGAACTGCCAGAGGGACTTCCTGAGGATCCCTACTCCCCCCATTTTCCCTGGAGGAAAGCATACACATCCATTTGTAACCAAAGCCTGCCCAAACACCTACCAGCCAAAGAATCACCAGTGAAAGTATCCAAAAGGGAATCACAAGGAATAGCCACTGCTTTTTTCCATTTTAACTTCAGCAAAAAATAGATCATTTCACCAAACCAGCACAAACAGAAAGAGAGCACCATGGTGCCCGGAAAAGTCATAATCAGCTCAAATCACCAGCAGTGATACCACCCTACCAATAGTTCATGCCAGAGTGGCTCTAATCCCTTTGCCCAGGAGAGACTGTGAGCAGCATGGCACATTTTGGAGCTCACAGGTCGGATGAAGCCTCTGGGTGCTCAGTCAGAGGGGAGCATTGCTCTGCAGGCCAGAGACACCCACACTGACAGCCTCTAGCTCTAGACATCCTGACAGCTGACCAAAGAAATGCAGCAAAAGGCTCTTTAAACACAGTAACAACAAATTAATCACCAAAGTCCCCATCAAAATATTTATCAAGAGATCGCATCCTCGTTTTCCATCCCTTATGGAAGAGTAGCAAGGTCACTGCAATACTTTCAGTGTTCTCTTTGAGCTTTAAAAGGCAAGAAAGAGGGAGAAAATTCAGGGTTCTGCTTGGATATGGTATTAGGGTTTAAATCAAGCTTTTCACAGTCACAGTACAGTACATGGATGGAAATGCATTAGAGTCCAACACCATCCCTGCAGGGGACAGGACTCTGATATATAAGGGGGAATACAGAATTGGATCCTCACTCACAGGTGACCTGCTGCTGGCACTGCAAGAGCTTTTAATTGCTCAGAACACACTGTCTGGGGGAGTCCCACCACAGAGCGGGGTAAGGCAGGCTCACAGAACTCAAGCCATGCCAGAGTTTGTTAAAAGGAGGGGTTCTGGCTGCCCAGAACAAGCTCTAGCTTTGCAACAAAAGTAACCTAACACCTCCATCAGCTCAGCATGCTGGAACAAAGCAGCTCTCCCGAGCTTGCCACCAAGCTCATCACCAGCCCTGCTCCAGACGGCATCCATGGAGCTTCACTGCTGAACTAAACGGCTTGATGGAAAGGGTGCAACTGTAGGTCACTTTGAGCAATGAACAAACTCCCACAAAAAAACAAAAAAACACCACACAAAAAACCCCCAAAACAAACCAAACCACAGACCAAAAAAACCCAAAAAACCTCACCAAAAATGTCCCAGCAAAACCCACACCCCTCACTCTACGAAATATTACTATTACCAAACAAAACTTAGAGTCACTTGTTAGGTGAAGGGGTGTTTTTGGCTTTTAGGGTGCTTTCTGGTGTTTGGGTTTTTTAAATTTTTTTTTTAATTCTCTTTCTTTTTTGGGGGGGAGGGGGAGAAGGAAGGGGAAGGTTGTTGTTGCTTTGTTTTAACAATAAGTCCTAAACATTTTCATATCTTTTTCCAGACTGTATTTTTTTGAACTGAGTTAAGTCTTTGCTCCCACATCTCTACTTTCATTTTGCAATAATCAAAACATGCTAAAAAGAAAAAACAAACCCCAAAAAACCAATGGCCCAACAATCTCTATTTTAGAAATGAGATGAACACTTGCTGGGTTCCAATCCTAAGAACAAAAAATCTCCTAACCACTCTTCCCAAAACATTCAATTGCAGCCTTGTTGATCCTCTAGTTCTCTGCAGGGGTGTAACCCCTGCACCACACTCCTCTTCTTCAGAATTGAAAACTCTTTGAATGCCGGTGCAACCACTTACTAGTGCTGAATTTGCTATGCTATGCATTATTAATTCACTGCCCCAGGCCTGAGAAGCAATAGATAAAGGTTTTCTAAGCACATCTGCAGTGGAAGAGAGAAGGAGAGCTAAGAGGAACAATGCAGGTTTCCAGCAGGAGTCTCAGTTCAGTTTCGATGTCTTCACAACCCAGTTTAATGCACACAATACACAGAGTGAACAGGATGTTTAGGGAAGCAGATAATATCTGCTTTGGAGACTATGTACAGTTATTTTCTCACTAGAGATAACTGATAGGGTGTCATAGCACCTGGTCTCACATCAGAGATAAGCCCCCAGCAGGTACACCCTCACTGTGCTTTCGCATGATGATAGGATGATTTAGGGGAGGCAGAAATCCCTGCAAGCCTGCACAACGGCTTTCTTTTGAGATCAAGCAATCACTTCAACAAAACAAAGTCTCACGCTTTCCCCAAGCCTACAGGAATACACAATATGCTCCATTTA
Organism: Ammospiza caudacuta; assembly: GCF_027887145.1. Lineage (NCBI taxonomy): Eukaryota > Metazoa > Chordata > Aves > Passeriformes > Passerellidae > Ammospiza > Ammospiza caudacuta. Next base: position 28,466,660 of record NC_080593.1, on the reverse strand, counting down.
GTCCTTTGCTAAAGCTCATAACACCATACCCTAAAATCTCTACTTTCAAGGTATGCGTCTCCTTCTACCTCAGCTTCCAGCATTCTGGCTGAGTTTCCTAAAGAAATGAATTGTATGTAATTCCAGAGTATTATCTGTAGTGGATTTTGAACCTCATCGGCAACAAGAAGTTTGACCATTATGGATACATTAGAAAATATTAAACTAGCACAACTTTCACAACACAGGGACAAGGAAGCTCCCTTTTCACACCCCCTCCAAAGTTAGGGTTTTCTCATCAGAAAGGTTTTCAGTTATTCATACCTTATTAGACAGAAGGAAACCTGGAGGCACCACAGCAGGCTATGGAGCTCATGGAGTTCTCTACTCAAATCCTGTTTCTATGCTCAGGTCAGCCCTAAAGGCCAGCTAACAAACTTTAATGATTTCAGGCTGATTGCCAGTAGCCTTTCTGTGGTCACAGCAGAGCAATTGCAACTCCCAACACGTGCAGAAGCAGGTGCAGGTGCTGCTAGACTCAATTACAGTATCAATGGGATGCTGTAATTGGGTGGGGATCTACTTGCATTTGCAAAAAAAAAAAAAAAAAAAAAATGTTTAATACTTAAATTTTTTCTAGATGATTTTCCAGACAACAGTTTTGTTGCACAATTATTCAGCCTTTTCTCCCACCCACTGAATTTGATGGAAAATCTACCTTTGCATGTACAAGTAGCTTTACTGAGACACTGTAAGAGGAAGTAATTTGGTTTATAATTTCTCTAACAAGAATATCTGGACTGTGAAATGTAGTGTTCATGGTAAATAAAACGTTTCACTGCACTTTGTAAAATAGATATTATTTCATATCCTGGTCTTTGTATTTTCCTCTACAAAGAGTGTTGCCATTGTCCAACACCTAGGAGCACTGGGGTGGGTTTGCTAAGCTCAGCTGTTGTAGATTGACACAGATTTCAAATGGCAGACACCTGCATTTTCCAGCAGAGGAGCTGGCACAGATTTGGGGCTATCATTTCAGATATAAATATAGACAGTTGGTGTAAAAGGCAGGTGTCTATATTTGAGTTAATCAGTTTATACTCTCTGTAGAGCAGAGAGAGAAACAAGCCACAGCACAGGGTGATTTATCTGACCTCCCTCAGCACTCCTGAACTAATATGAATCCCACCCTAGATAAACATGTTTCTTTGCATTAATTGTAAAAAGACCTAGAGATGCCCCAATTGAAAAAGAATGCCTCATTTTTATAGCTCTAACATTAAGTATTTTGAATCCTGACTGCTGTGCCTGTGTTACACAAAAAACACACAGCATTTCTTCAGCAAGGATATTATAGATGTGGTAAGCTTCCCATAGGTAAATAAGAGAAAGAAATCAAGTTGAGTGGAACAATACTGTAAAACTGACCCTAAGTGCTTGAAGTGAGCAAGGATTTTCCAACACAAAGTAGATAATTACGGCCATCCCACTGAAAATGGGATTTGAATGGAAGGAGAAAAAAAAAGTGGCGTTTTTTTTTTTTTTTTAACTCTAGATGTTTTGTACCCTTTATAAAATTGGCTGGGCAAAGAAAGGCTGAAGAGTGTGTCTACTCTTCTGAGCAGATCGGTGCTCCTTGGTGAGGAAGAGTGCTCTGTGCAGGCATGCACGTGCAGATGAAATGGATGCAGAGGAGGAATAAAGCATTGCAGATTCAAACACTTGGATCCTTCACCCCCTGTGCAGAGGCTTAAGTGAATCTATAAGGAAAGAGCCAGAAGTGATTTAGGTCATACTAAAGCTATCACTAATACAGGATTTCTGTACTAGCTCTGCCTTTAAGGAAAAATAGACATCTATGCAAGATACCATACCCAGGCAAGCTACGCCCTTAGTAACCCTCAGGATAATTCTAGAAGGAGTGAGCAAACATCAAAAGATTCAATACTTCTATTGAGACTAGAGCCTGCTCCAATTTAATTTTTTTATTGTTTAGAAAACAGCCTGGAAATTTTACAATCATGGAGGGGTTTTTTCCACAAGATGGAGAAAAACCTGCATTTGATTTACTTCGACATCACCACTGTAAATGTACTTTGTAAAGGAGAGGACTTGAAATTATTAATTAAAAAAAAAACAAAGGAAAAGTGTAGTGTGTTCATCTTTTTGTTCTCTGTACATGTTCAGCTTTACAACTGCACAGAAATAGCTCTGCTGACACTGATGAGAGAATTTCACTTGCTGTGAGTGAGCTCTACAAATTTGTATGATGTGTGTAGGCCTGATTTGCAAATGTTAACTATCGTGACTTAAAAAAAAAATTTCAAAGGTTTCCATTTGGAGCTGCAAGTTCAAACCATTTCATTTCATAAACAAAACTAACTTTGAGATAGAAGAAGTAGCAAAACACAAACTTCTTTTTTGTTTATTTACATTCCCCTCTAATATATATATTTTTTTTTTTTATTTAATGTGGTAAAAGGCAAAATGAGTACTCTGTGCCAAGTTTCAGACACGTATGAAGTTTCAAGGCTTATTATGTTATTAAGCTTCTGAAATAAGGACTTGTATTTATAAAAAAAGTGCTGACACAACCTGCACTCTGAGCAGTGGTAATGCCATCCCCAAGAGCATGGTTCCCATGCAATGTGAACAGCCCAGATCTCCTTAACCTAATAAAATGAAAGATTTAAAACAGAGGAAATAATTTCCAAGAACTATATTTCTGCTGTCATGTTTGCAGTCACATTTGGGTTTAAAAGATGGGAAAACACTAATCTATTTATACGTTCTCAAGTTACACCCACAGAACAGGATCCCAGAGAAATTCTCACAAACAGGGTTTGCAAGAATACAGCAGAAGTGTGTGTAGGTAGATGTGGGTGACTGGATGGATTATGTATGTAATCAACATGTAAAGCTCTGTAATACTGGAAATAATAAATTGTTGTGAAGGGGTAAGAGTGGAAAGTGCATTTTACATGGATTATCTGCCCTAGTTCCTGTTCTTATTTTTGGAAAGCAATCAGCTCTTCGTGAGAACTCAGCACCACGCTGAGCCACCCTGGGGCTTTTCATGGCCCAGCCCTTCACTTTGCATTATCATCTGTTAGCAGCCACATCCTGTGCAGACTGATTCATTACAGCCAAGAAAGGCTGAGGGAACAGGAGACCCTCTGAACCCTGAGGTCTGAAATCACACTATCATACTTCTCTCAGTGCACTATATAAAATAAAGCTGCTTTTTCAAAGGCATTGCCACTCATTTTGGTAATTATTCCAAAGAAAAGCTTATTTTAAGACAATATGTTATTTTAACTCAAGATCGTTGCAAATCACTGTTAAGTCATATGCCTGATTTGGAAGACCATATGTTCATCCCAATTTAATTTAGACATAAAACCAAATAATTTTGACCACTTTTGCTTAATAGCTATGGTCAAACTGAAACTAAAATGAGGTAATCATAAACTGATCATAAATTGAACTCATATACTGATACCATATTCATACTGCTTATGAATATTTATTCATTGATGTATATGAAGTACATTATTTTTTTCAACTATGGTAATATTTTTGTTTTCTGTGAAGCTGAAGTGCATGCAGTCAGAGATAATACAGTATGTTGAATTGTATTTTTAAACTTTAAAATGCATTACTTTTGAAACTGTATGATTTCCTGATGCATAACTACTGAACACAAATATGTTGCAAGTCAATTGAAAAATCTGAATTAGTGTCACAGTTTATTACTTTCCATTTCACTGTACTTCTAAATATCCTAATATCTCACAGCAGTTTTAAGCATGAATTTAAATGTAAGAGCAACTACAAGATTCTTGTTTTACACATAGATGAAGAAACTTCAGGGATAAAATGACCAACAGATAGTGCCTGGGCTGGATGTACTAATCTTCAGGCTTAAACTTCCAGTTTCCTGCATTAACTCTGGGACTTTAAATTACATTCTTTGATATATTTGTTTTAAAGTTGCAATGTACACCTGAGTCTTTGTACAGAATTTTTTCTGCCTCCCCTCATGATTACAGCAATAGCAGGACATAAGAAAACTGTACATAAGCCAGTTCTATGACAGAGTGGCAGAAACACAATTGCTGAACCATGTAGAAAAACAGTTTGCTGGTACCAGTGCTACCACAGCAAGCAGTGAGGGATGTGTATTGATGTGGCAATAGGAGAGCTGTCAGAAAGCATCAGTGTGGGCACAGTCCATGAATCCCATTTGTCTCCTGTGTAACATGACTGATTACAGCTAAATTACAGTGACTTTAAATGTACAAGTCAATTTTCTAAGCTAATTAAAATCAGGGAGGCTAGCACTTCTAAGGTTAGCAAAATTCAGCTCCTATACACCATACTCAAGAACAATGGAATATATATTATATATATATATATATATATATATATATATATATATCTGATTTTAAAAAAAATTCATTGGCTGGAGTTCAAGGGAACAGTGCTACTAATAATGCATAGATTGCCATTTTACTGTATCCCTTATAACAGGAACCAAATAGGCATAAACTGTGTTTGCAGAGATATGGATATGTTTCCCAAAGAATCAAGGTTCTATTAGAAACTAAATTGAAACATCCATAGAAACAACTCAAAACAGCTGAAAACATACATCATAGATTTATATATATTCAGAAATACTGTGGAGACTTTACACCTTTTGTCTGCAATCTGTTGAAGGCATCTTAGAGATAATCATGCAACTGGTGTCAAGAGAACAACAGCAGCCCATGCTTCAACAGCATACAATAATTCTAAGATCAGCATAGTTCAGCTAATGCTAGAAACAAGAGGATATTTTTAGAAAATTTCCCTCTTAAAGGTCATCTACATCCCGTTGAGCCTGCTTTACAAAAAGACTGGTTTTACCCAACCAAGTCACTAAAGTATAGGTGGGCACTCTTTCTTGATCCTCTCCATTCACAAACTCATCCTTTTGACACCCAATTCATTCTTGTTCTAATATCAAAACAACCTGTTAAAGCTTTCAAGGCAAATGACACTGAAACAGGAAAGGGATGAAGATGCTATGCTCCAAAGGAAATCATACTAAATTACCATTCATAAACTGGTAACAGAAGATAAGTGGTTACAGGGTTGGTGGTACCTCTGGACTACATGTAGGGTCTGAGGTATCAGGCCTCACACCTTTACTCTGTCTGACCTAAATTCTACCATTCTGTTATTTTTAGAAAGAACCTTGGAATACAGCAGCTTGTGAGCCAGCCAGGAGCCCTCAGCACATTTAACAAGGCTCAACAGCCCTGCTAACTTTCTCTTTTGTCAATTGAGATTAATGCAGTGATTAGGTGACTTTCTTAAATGCGGTATTGTTTCATTTCAGCAATAGGAAAGCTACAGTGTATAAAATAATAAAGACTTTGAACCAATTAAGTAGTCTAAAATCATATCTATTTCTCTAGGGCTCAATGTGTCTTGAAAAGCTGGGAAAACACAACAGTTTCAAATCCTCTCTCCCTCCACACACCCCACAGCCAACAACTGTACTTGACCTTCTCCTTTCTAACTATTCTGTCATCTTTAGCTCTTAATTCTAGTGGAGCAGCTGTGTAAATATAGCCAGAACTAAGAAACCATAATCTTCAAAGCTCAGGGATTATTCTCTCTTACTTTCCTGAGCTTTTTGCAAGCAGGTATTTAGCCTGGAAGTACTGTCGAGCCTCCCTGCCTACTTTTTTGCCTTAGATTTTGGGTTTGCCTTTGAGTAAAATCAGTGTGTGACTACTCAGGCCCATGGGGAGCAGGCAGGCAGCATCACCCACCCACCCAGAGGCTCAGGGCTCATTCCCAGCCAGCACCAACAGGACACTGGCAGGGAGGAGACTGAAGTCCTTCATGTGCTGTTTGGGTCTTTGGTCAGCCAGGTCTACAAAACTGCAATTTTTCTTTTTTACAGATGGTTTAAGAAGACTGACTAATGGTTTAAAGAAGGGCAAGGCACCAGCTATATATTGGCCTTTTATTTTGTTCTCAGACAGGCAGGATGGCTGTGGGAGCCCACATGACAGCCCCCAGCACCAGCCTGCTGTGAAGCCAGGCTGTGTATTTCCCTTCAGTTTATTCACACAGCTCTGCAGTCTCATACTGCTCCTAAAAATAATCACAGCCTGCAGAGCAGCATGAGGGGCAGGCCTTCACATATACCTATGTCAGTCAGGATTTAAAAAAAAAGAATGAGCTTTCCTCAACCCCCAGACTAAACAAACAGCACCCTACACATCCCTCCCAGCAGCAACAAGGGTTGTTTTGGCTTGGGGACACAAATCTATCAGAGCAGGCTGTAAACTGTGACCCTCTCAAAAGATGAGTCACCCAGCAGTAAAGTGAAAACACTGATCCTAAAAGCACTGATTCATGCCTAGATTTCTCTCTCAGAAGTTAGGCAGCATTATGAGCACACATTTGCCAGCCTTCATGCACTGCAATCTGACAGCTGACTCACGACTGCATGTCAGGACTAGTGCCCTATATATGGGGGATGCAGGTCGAGTACGTTTTACACACTCTGCCTTACCAAGTCCTTTGTAGCATCAATTTGTAGTATCTAAATCCTCCCTCCATGTTAAGAATGACACTCACCTCTCAACAAGTTTCAGCTAGACACTAATTAACACTCTGCTATTAGTAAACAAATGATCCAAGATACAGATAACATCCCCCCAAGGGAACAAAACTGCTTCACTCAGACCTGCTGAGGTCCGGAAGGGCTTAGCTAGCCCCCACCTGACTGCTTCCAGCTCCTTGCTGGTTTGTGACCACAAAGTCCTGGGAAATGAACTCCTGCAGGCCAGACTGCTCTGTCAAAGACTAAAGATGCACCCAAGTCAGGCTGGGAAGCATGGGCTGGCTGTGGGTATTGCTTTCCACACAAAGAATCAATTGTGTCTCAATAAAACATGAAAATTTGAAGAGCAAAATGTTTCCCTTTTTTTTTTTCCCCAAATATAAATGCAAATTCAGTACAATGCAACTTAAAAGTGATCTGAGAACCTGGAGCCTCATCATCCCACGGTATTTTTCCTAGTTGAAACAGTCTGATGCTCACACACAGCTAGAAATAGCTAGATTCTGAAGGCTGGTTAACTGTGATTGTGTGTAAATAGCTGAGGCAATGCTGTGCAAACTTTCATGAGCTAAGACAAGTGATAAGGTGACAAGACCTTAAAGCTTGTTCAATACCACCAATTCAGATGCAATTCCTTACCTCCTTAGAAAAGCAGGTTAAGATAGTCACCTGAAATCTTGCAGAACACAGCGTTCATCTGTAGCCCTTTGAGCAAAAAGTATTTTCGGTTTAAGATTTGTAACTCCAGCATTGTAACAAAATGACACCTGCTTATTCAGCTACTCTGAAGACTGTCCTACACATATCAGTATTTAGGCCAGAACTGACAATTCATCTTATGGAAAAATGTAATCCACATCTGGCAGGACCATGCCAGCAGGAAATCAGTTCAGATGCTGAATGCTCTCCTGCAATCATTGTTTTGTTCATAGTTGGAAGACTGCCATAGTAATACAGAACACTTTCAGAGGTAAAGCTACTGCATTTGTATACTGTACTCTCAGGACTGTCACTATAAAATTCCAGCAAAACAATTCTAACACAGATAAAGGCATAGCTTGAATTTAAAAACCATCCCTAGAGTCTTCTACTTCCAAGTCAGTATTAACACAGTAAGAACCATGACATTTTAGAAACAGTACTCTCTACCTTCTCTCACCTTTCCCTCCAGAGTGCTAGAGTACAGATCTGTCAAGTCTTTGTAATTAAAATCATTCACTGCTGTTTTTATGCATAGAAGAGTTGAGGGAGACAGCCACCAGATAAAACACTAGCATATTTAATATGCAAAACAAAACACAGTTGTTTTTTTTCAAGCAGTATGCCTTTTCGACTATTCCCAATAGAAGCCTAATGAGCACTGAAAATGGAGCAATTAGTATTTGGTATCAGTTTGTTTACCTGGCACAAAGAGCCAGCCTGCCATCTCACCTTCCTTAGCCCAGGAGCACAGTGCATCCAATAGGAAGGAAAGTATTAGCCAGATTGTACCAGTTATACACCAAATCCATAGGACTCAGCATCACCAATACAGCTTTTTCCTCAGGACTAAGAATAACCTACATTTTGATGTGCCATCAGTTACATAAACAAAAATGAAAATATCAGGGTTTTGAGAGAGAGTATTCTGGTATTTTGGGTATTCTGGTTCAAAATTAGCCATTTTCATTTGCAGGCTAAACAAAGTTTTTCTTGTGTATGCTTGGGTCCTGAAAATAATTAGAAGCTTGCCACATCAACACATTCTACTCATTGCTGTAACTTCTCAGAAGAAAATTCACCCAAGGTTTAACTGCAGATTAATCCCTCAGACAGATTCAGATACACATGGCTAAAGACATTAAATCAAGTACCACCTGAGAGTACATGTGATATATGCCCAACATTGCCTATTAAGTGTTGCACATAACACAAAATAGGGGCTCAGCTAAATACAAGATGTTTCAAATTGTGCAAGAGCCATCACTTTGGAAAAGAGTCATGGCAGCAGGTATTTCTTCCATGAATATAAAGACATACCATTGATCCAAAGTTTTCAATGAGATACCTCCAGTTTCTAACACTGTGACATTTATAAGCCTCACCACATTTTAAGACTTTGGTTATTCAACAGAAATACTGATTTGAGTAACAGCAGAACTAATGTGCATGGAGGTTGCTAAGAAAGTACCACTGCAGCACAAGAAGTCAGACACCTTCTCTCTGCAGGCTTGTTTTCAATTGTTTATTGAGGTTTAAGAAGTCATCCACATTTCTATAAATATAGACATTACTTGAGTAAGTGACTTACAATGTCACCAGTGCAGGTACATATATAACCAACATACAAAAGCTCCACTGGAAGCTACTTCAGTTTATTCAAAAAGGACCAAGATGTCATAAAAAAAAACAAACAGCTGTCACTTTCAGTTATCGAAGACACTAAAGTGCATTTTTGGTTATCTCCTGGTCGAACAGCTGCTGGTTAAAAAGCTTGATTTTTTTTTTTTCAACATAGCTAAATTACATTGATTGACATTCGGTTTGTAGCTGTCATCCTCCTGATACATGGCAGCAGGTAAGAAAAATGTATTACTTTGCTGGTTGAGAGGAGGAAATTGATTTTGCTAGTTTCTACTTTTTTTTTTTAGTCTGGTATTACCAACAGAAGTTTAAAGATAATCTAACATTCTGATGAATTTCTACAGCACCACTAAAGTTAGTCTTAAAAATCCAGGCTCTGCTTTAGCCCTTTTAATTGCTAACCAAGTATCTAAAGAGTCACTTGAAGCTCTGTACCAGTAAGAAAAACTACCCTCCCTTTTCTGTCAAGCACTATCCTGCCCAGTTAACACTGTTTGCACACTCTGTAAACAAGAACAGCTTAAAGCATAATTAAAGCAGAACACAGGCCCACCTTGAAAATCTTCTTCCCCCTTTCCCTCCCCCCCGCCCCCGGCAGTGTCTAATGTTTGAGTGTATAAAGCATTATTACATTCCTAACCACAAAATACTGTAAGAGTCACAACAAAAAAGCATACGTTGCAAGTGACACAGCAATACTGCTTTAATAAAATGGGATATTTTGGGGAGATACAAGATGTGCTCTGCTAATTTTAACTCCATCTTTACCTCATTATAAGTATGTTATATTGCCAGGAAAGTCACCAATACGGCAAAGAATGCTGCACTGGTTAGAACCACAGCAGCCACAGTTGTTCTTTATAGCTCCTTTACTGCAATTCATTGACTTTTGATGCTAGGAGGACATAAAACTCACCATTCAGAAATAAATTACTAATTTTGAGTAACAGTTTAAACCTGATTAGAACTGTATAATGATGAATGGCTACTTCTAAAGAAATAAGAACCTTATATACCAAAAAACATGCTATATGTTGAGAAACCACTTTTTCATGCTCCATCGTGTTGTTTACAGTTTTTACTTGTCAAAGTCTTTCTTTTACCAGTTGAAGAATCCACAGCACTTAAAATTTCAAGTGTTTGAACTTAACGTGAATCAATTTCAAAAAGTGCCAAATTAAAACAAAAACCTACACACGTAGCCAAGCTTTCATAAAAATCCTCAAACAAGGTAAAAAACCAGCCTCAACGAAATTATGGGTTACTAGCTTCATACATGTTTTTAAAGCTGTATAATGTTCACCTAAGCACTCCACTTACGAGCATTAGAAGTTTAAAAACACAGAACACCTTCAATGCAAATTGCTTGCAGAGGGCACCCTCAAACATATGACTACAACACTAAGCAGAAAACCCTCGTTTTATTTGGCTATTTAGACATCCATGTCACATATACCCACCCATCCATTTCCTGATAGCATTACATCATCTATTAGGGCTTCTGAAATAATACAGAGCCAAAAAACTCAGAAGAGACTAGTTAAAAAAAAAATAAAAATCCACAACTGCACAGCCTTCCTGTACACAGCAAGGTTGTGCAACTGATTGTTCAACGTAACTAAGCTTAACGGCATCCAAACAGGCAGGCCTGGCTTTGGAAGCTGTCTTACGTCAAATTTTGACCATGTAACTACCCTAAAAAACAAAGGTCAAAAAAGAACTCATCTCTTCTTTTTCTGCTGCCTCAACATTTTCCTTCGCTTAATTATCATATCATGTAGTTTCTCCAGTCCCTCTTTAAGTCCGTCTCCAATGATTGCACAGGTAGGCTGCAAATGCCAGGGCGTTGAAGAACTCAGCTCGCTCATTGCTAACATTTTCTCTATTTCAGAGAGGGAGAGAGAGTTCCTCAGGTCCTGCTTGTTAGCAATGATAAGGACAGGCACCCCTTGATTCTCAGATATCCTAGTAATCTTATGTAGTTCTGTTTTGGCCTCCTCCATCCTCTCAACGTCGACGGAGTCCACCACAAACACGATGCCATCGGTGCACCTTGTGTACGACTTCCACAGCGGCCTCAGCTTCTCCTGGCCGCCCACATCCCAGAAGTGGAAAGTGACCGTCTTCGAGTTGCCCAGCGTCACTTTGATTTTCTCCGTATTAAATCCTTTAGTGGGGACAGTGTTGACGAACTCATTGAACTGCAGTCTGTAGAGCACCGTCGTCTTCCCAGCGCAGTCCAGCCCCAGGATGACGATGTGAAAGCTCTGGAAGGAAGGCAGGCTGGAGAGGATCGGCGTCTGGTCCGAGAGTCCATTCCCCATTGCCAGAAGGGAAGGTGACAGCAGGCTGCCACGAGCAGAGGCGGCTCCCGCGGCTGCGCTCGGTTCCTGCCAACGACACAAGCGGCCTCAGAGCCCGCTCCGCCGGCGCCGGGGCTGCGCGGCCGCAACGCGCCGGCCACGGCGCCGCCGCCCCGACTGCGGGGGCGGCCGCGGGCAGCGCGACGCGGAACGCCACACGTCCCCCGCCCCGCCCGGCGGCTGCGGCCGCTCCCGGCACTGCGGCTCGCCCGGCACCTGCGCCCCCGCCGCCCTCGCCGCGCCCCAAGCCTACCGCGGCTCCCTCAGCGCGGGGAGGGGCGCGCTGCCCGCCACCCCATGGCCACGCGCCGCCGCTGCTCCGCGGCCGCTTCTGCTGCGGCTCTCGCTGCTCCCGCAGACGCTCCCGCTACTGCTGCGGCTCCCGCTGCTTCTCCCGTAGCTGTCGCCACTGCTGCCGCTACTGCTGCGGCTCCCGCAGTCGCTGCTGCTGCTGCTGCTGCTGCTCCCGCTCCTCTCCTGCCTCTCCCGCCGCCACCCGTGCGACTCTCCGCTGCATCTGGCGGCGGGGCGCCTCCCAGCGCGCGCCTAGCCCCGCGCGCCCCTCCCGCGCCCTCCCATTGGCCTGGCCGCGCGCGGGGGGCGGGGAGCGAGCCGCGCTCCGCCTCGCCCATTGGCCGGCGGCGCCGGCCGCTCATGGGGAGCCCGAGTATCGTACCGTCCGCAGCCGAGCGCTTCGGCCCGCAGGAAGGGGCCGCTCCTCGCCCACGCCCTGCCTTGAACAGCCCCCGCTCCCCCCCGGGAGGCGGAGCCGCTGCCTCACGGGGCCCGTTCGGGGCAGGCCGGCGCGGCCGCACCCTCCGCCTACGGCAGCCCCCGCCCCGCGGCGGGCGGCAGCGCCCCTCCGGCTACCCAGAGCCCCGCCCCTTCTCGGGAGAGCGCGCGTTCATTGGGCGTGGGTGCCGTCACTCCACCGTCCTGGGCCGCCTCTGCGGTGCCCCGCCCCCTCTCCACACCCATTGGGTGCAGGTGCTGTCACTCTAGCGCGCCCCCTGCCGGCTCCGGGCGGTGCCTCTCCGCGCACCTGCGCCGCTGCCGGGGGCGAGCGGCCCGGCTGGGGCGGGAGCGCTGAGGCCCCGGGAGCGCCTTCGGCAGGGGCGGGCTCGGAGCTGCTTCTGAAATAAAAGTGCCAGCCCGTTTGTGCGCCCATTGTACGTGCTGTATGTGCCTTCGACGTGTCCCCGCGAAACCGGAGAGACTGGCGGGAGGGGCCGGGCATAATGTAGTGGGTGACACGGTTGTGATGGACGCGTGGAGCACAGGGATGGCAGCAGTGCTCGGCTCTGAGTGAGCACGCACTGGTGCCTGGCTAAGAAAGAAAGGTTTGCAAGAAAGGTTTCCCACAGCACAGAGGCATGTTAAGTAATCCTGCATTTTCATGTCTCAGGCAGATTGGAGCAGTAAAACGTTTCCCAGAACGAATTACGAATGTCTGATAACACATTGAGTACATTCACTGTTTCCAGAGCATACAGGTGTTAGAGGAGGCCGGCAGGAGGAGTGTTTTGTCTCAGCTCTTCTTGCTGCCGAACATGGTTCTGTTCCCTCCCATGTTCCCTCTGCTCCTTCAGCTCCATGCTCTAAGGTTCTCTTAGCCCTTTGCCAGTGCAGTTTGCACGGCTGTGCCAATGCAGGTGGTCACTGCTGCCTGTGCCGGCTGTACCCGGACCAGTGTAACAGCACACAGAAGGATCAGAGCAGAATATGCTGCAAAAGTCTTCATCTACAGTGTGTAGATAAAAAATTAATAAATCAATCTTTACAATAAAATCATATGTTTAATGGTTAGCTAAAGCTATTGTGCTACTCTACCAGTCCAAGTGTATGTTTTTCTGTAGTCAGTATCACAATCATAGAATCATAGAGTGGTTTGTGCTGGAAGGAGCTTTAAAGATCATCTAGTTACAGCCCTGGTGAGCAAGACACAGTTCTTCCAAAGGATTTCTGAGATTCACATTCTCTGAACCTCAGAGAAAGGGAAAACACAATTGTTATTGCTTGCTGTGCCTGTGTTGTGCCAAAGTAGAATGCAATATGGAGATTGTTTATCCAAAGTGAGGATGTTCTGTTTCCTTGGCCTGTCAGGGCCAAGAGTGTGTGTGTGTGTGTGTGTGTGTGTGTGTGTGTGTGTATGTGTGGACTGTCAGGTGACAGTCACGGGATTCAGTGCAGTTGTGTGCAGTTGTGCACAGGGTGGAGTGCTTGGCAGGTTCAGTTTTAGATGTATAGAATAATATAGTATTATAAAGTAATTAATCAGCCTTCTGCTATCAGTGGAGTCAGATGCATCATTCTCTCCCCTTTGTCAGACTCGCCTTTGATTTGCGATACCCACTGCTGTGGGCAGGGACACATCTCAATAGACCAGGTGGCTCAGAGCTCCATCCAGCCTGGCCTTGGACACTTCCAGGGATGGGGCATCCACCTTCTCTGGGCAACCACCCAAATCTTTGACCAGCTGAGCTTCACTAAAAGAGGACGGTCATTTTCAATATTAGTCTTGCCTTTTTGTCTAGAGGACTTCAAGATTTCTTGATGGGGCTGCTGAAAAGGGTTAATTTACAAGAACATTCAGACAATCATATTTCTTTTTTTCCCCTTTGAAAGCATTGAAAGCATAAAATTACAGATAACTTTATGTAAAAGAGAAGTAATTGAATAGTAAAGGGACATATAATAGTAAAAAAAAAATTCCATCGTGTGCTGCAGGCAATGCTTCACGTTATTAAAGTGTTAAGATACCTATTCTAGTCCTACTAAAAATAGCAAAATTCTAATTTGCTTACATTTGAGATTAATATTTCACTGCTTTTATCTTTGTTCATTATTTACATCCTGATCTTGCAGCTGATTCTTTTTTGAGGAAGTGGCCTGTTTGTATAGGAAGGTGATTTTACATCTATGGAAAGGAGGGGTAGGTTACTACCCCTAAGGCCAGCTGGTAAGGTTTTTGCTGCATAGCATACAATGTAATGGAAAAGCATCTATAGTGAGAGGAAAATTGGGCCTTAATTATTAAATGGATGGTTTTCAGTAATTCCAAATTGGGAGGAAACCAGCTAGAAATGCCTTGTTAAAGAATATTGCTGCAGATAATATATTTATTCATGAAGCTTGACAAGCTGAAATAAATCAAATTGACCTTTATCTCCATCTACAAAATTAACTATCCCCTATTTTTACTGGAAAAATAACCCTATTAGATGTTGTGGTATCCTAAACCTGCATGTGTGATTGTTACCAAGATGCATTCAAACTTTAACGCAGCTTCCTAATAATACATTTTACAATTAATTCCATGAGAATGGATCTTGGCTAGCTCCTAACCTCATGAAAGGTATTTTGATTTTAAACATATGATGCATAAGGCTTGTTTTTATCTCTTGTTCTGCTGAAAAACAGTCAATACATAATATTTTATTGGGAAGGGAGGGATAAAGAACTGGTGGTTTTTTCTAAGGTATAGTGTATCCAACAGAGTGGGTATGAGAAGGAGTCTCATAAATCTTGTAAAAAGAGTTTTATGACATCAGGGAGGTCATTTTAAGATTAGACAGAAATTAGTATCTTCAACAACATGAGCATACCTGTATTTGTAAATATATACATGGAAATAATCTGTGCTCTCCAGAAAATGCCTGGACACTCCCTACAGTTAATTTATCACATTTACCTGTTGTAACTTGCTATGAAGTGAATTATGATCTCTCTGGGGCTGAGACTATTTTTCACTGTAAGTCTTCTTTGCACCTTGATCTTAATTAATGCCTGTAGGCACTTCTGCAAAACAGCTATTAAATAACAATCCAAGTGGATCAGCTCCTCCCAGACACTTCATGCTGCTTTAGAAGTCAAACGAGCAGACTGGGCAGGTGCTGTGGAGTAATGGTATCTAAATTAGTGGGAGTGTAGAAGAGTTGACACATTCAACCTCTGATAATTGAAGGTAAGGGTAAAACAAGGCTCTGATTATCCTGTAGAAGTCCTGAATGAAGGAGCTGTACAGAAAGAGCACCTTTCACACTTTCCAAGTGTGTAGCTGTATGGGGGAGTGGGCTGTTCCTAGATGACAGCTGAAAATAACTGCAAGATACATGTAAGAGGAAACAATGGTGAAAGGCTTGAGCCACATGCAGAATTTTTAATGCAAAATAAGGAGGTGCCTAATTTCTGTGTATGGGTAATTTCACATACTGATACTTTTCTCATTTCCTATCTAATCTCTACATATCTGAGTTCTTTCTGGCTCAGCATTCCTTAGCTCATGAAAACAACTGCAGCTTCAGCTCCTATGGCCTAAAATCCTTCTCCCCATTCCTGTTTACACTGTGCACCAGTGTAAATAGTAATACATTATTTTCTACATAGGTTTCTTACATATATGCTATAAATATTTTCCACTTAGAAGAAGGCAGGGCTGGGGACAAATCATTGTGTTTCAAGAAAAAGAAGCAGTACCTGTATAACATGCAGCTTCTTCACTATGATAAAGTAGTTTGGTTTTTGGTTTTTTGTTTTGTTGGTGTTTTTTTAATTCCTTAATGGCCTGGACATAATTTTGGTTCAAGACAGGTTTGAGGGGCCAGGCTGCCAATGCTGCAATTATTAACTGCTTCTGAGAAACTTAGATAGTCCTTATTAGGGATATGAACCATGAAATTGGTTGAAGTTTTGCCAAGAAAGAATTGGCTTACAGTGGAAAGATAAGATTATTGGAAATGTTAATATTATTACCCAGCAGAGACTTAGGTTACCTTTTAATACATATCACCTCCTTCACTGCAGGAGCTGTCTCACAGTGCTCAGATAATAAAAATGCAAAGGATCATCAAACATCAACTTGCAAGGTTGTGTGTATTCTTCACAAGAAATCGTCTTTCATATGGAAATAGCAATTCTTGGAAATTAAATCTAGCAGTTCATGAGAGGTTTACTGTAGCAGGACATTAAATCAGAGATTTCATTAGTGCTGGTCATTTTAAAGTTAAATTCCACTCAAGTAAGTATGACTGTTGTTATACAGTCACATCTAGTGACGTAGCAGATGAGAAATTCCTTCCAAAGCAATGATAGTGGGCTTGAATTTCCATGGCTAGATATGCACCATATTCCTTTTGTTTTCATTAAATATCTTCATTCTGAAGAACAGGCTAATGGCATTTATTATCCTATACCATTAGCTAATCTCCTTAGAGTTATTTTTTAATAGCACCACATACTGTGTATAGCAAATTTGATTCAAGTCAAATGAAAAATGAAACATCAGACAAATGATCCTGATGTCATGGATTGCAGATGCAGAGGAGCATGGCCAGAACTAAAGAACAGTAAAAGACAGAAGCAAATATGAGCAAATGCTGAAGGAGAGATAGGAAGGAACCAGATGCATGACAGAGCTGATTTAGTTGTCAGACACAAAGGAATGAAGTCCTAGGAAAAATGGAATTATTGCAAGGACTGTGCACTGTCAGCTACAGGTAGCTGGTCTACAGCGATGGGATCCCAACCCCCATCTTCATGAGAGAGATGTGTGAGCAGCCTCGCACCACCAGTTATTGCTGTTCTGTGTGGAAATTGAGCAGATTTCTCAATGTGTATGAAAGAGAAAATCAGTTGCATTTCAGTACAATGACATGGCAGACCTAGGCTGGGGTAATATGTATTAATGTTTGTGTAATAGCAATAATGTTCATTATTACAGTAACCAACTGTAGCTCACTTGTACATTCAAAAATTGAAGTTACTTCTCTTCAACTATACTCTAGATCTCAGAGCTAAAAAAGTACTGCTTTGAATTGTCACATGGTTCTGAAAGTATTGCTTTGAGTTGTTGCATGGTACATAAAATCTTCCAGCAGTTTCACCATGAATTTTGAAACTCCCTTAACTATGATCACTAAAAATTAAATATCTGACAAATTTCAAACATGAGTTTTTGCTCTTAAGACTATCTCTTAAATTGATGTACAAAATTTTTTGCACAAAGAGCCTTTTATCATCTTTGCTACATCTGCTGAATTCTTTTATGATAACTTACATGCTGCATGAACTACTTTGCTTTGATTATTAAACAATAGTTGGTGGTAGAAAATCTAATTTATTTCCTCACAATAAATAAGCTTAGAGCTGTAGAAGATGGAGTTGTTGTGTATAGACCAGTTAATTAAACTTACTGTCATTTCTTATTTACCTTCACATGAAGTCTAACATCTATATTTTGCTACTTTCATTTTCATAAATAAACACAATGTCATACAGCAGACTAACAAACAAAAAGCCTATTCTGATAGACAGACAGAGTTTGTTGCATCTTCAATTCTATTCAGGTGTGTTAGCTGAAAGCAAGCTGTACTAGCTCATAAATGTTCTTAGTCACACTGAGCAAGTGTTGGCTCAGGGTAACTGAGGATTTAACCGCCACCTTCCAAGCTCTGAGAATTTTGGTTGTTCCATCCTCTGATGGGATGGCTGTAATGGTGGTGACTCCATGTTTGTGGAACACAGGGAACAGCCTGACCACTTTGTGTACATGTGGTTGTACTAGAAATGCACCTTCTGTGACAGGGTGGGACAGCAGAAGGGTTGTCCCCAACAGCATCTTTGTGTTTAGGACTTGTATGACAAAACTCTCAGCCACACTGAGTGTTCATTTAACAGCAGAGTGTAATTAATAAGAGTTCTACATAGATCCCCTCTTCATATGATACAAAGTTTATAGTCAAAAATCCAAACCTGGACATAGGACTTGTTATGGGGCAGTTTAAAGAATATAAATAAGCTTTTTTTTTTTTACAGGAACCCCGGGTTTCTACCCCTATTTCACTAAGAAGCTGGTGCTAAAAAACCCCAACAAATATGTTTATTTAATAAACGGACAGAATACCTCCTACTTTAATCCTTCATTACATGAGGCAAGACTTCATCATGAGCAATCCCAGTGTTTAGTGTGTGATACTACACATGAGCAAGCCTTGGCTTGCATGTTTTCTTCAATGGTTGTATACTGATCAAAGACTTGTGTTCACCTCAGCAACAGGTTCCCCACCTCCTACCCCAGGTTTGTGACAGCACTTTTGCTCTTATAGGGTTTTTTCCCCCTCTGAAACTAGTGACTTTAGTCATCACGCTCTTTTGATGAGAATGTAGTGCTAACTCAATGCTACACTGAAAATCTTGCCAGTTAAGACAATGGCTTCCAATATCTTTTTTATTCCCCAGTATTTTCCCCCCAGAAAAGCTATGGGCACTTTAGGGTTGTGTTTTGGTTTTTTTGGGGGGGTTTTTGTTTGTTTTAATTTGGTTTGTCTTTGTTTTTTTTTTATGCCAGAATAATTCTAAACAGTTTAAAATTCTATCAAGCTGACATTTCAGTATCAGCTGCAATCTTCTTACATTGCTTCCTTTGAAAAGGTAGCAGAGTTTTTAAATATAATGCTTTAATATGATGGGAGCAGTTTGCATGCAGATTAAAAGTACTACAATTACAAATATAAGAGCAGCATATTTTATTTTGCCCCTGTATAGATGGATTTAATATGTGAAGGTATTTTCCCAGCTCCAGAATAATAATTGAAATGTTGGTAATATAACTACTGCTGTTTGAAATATTGCTAGCACAGAGCAACAATGAAGGAAAGAAAAAACTGCTATTAAATATTTTTCTTTACTAAAGAACTATATAAATACTGTATAACTATTTAACATGTATAAAACTGCTGACATTTGCTGGAATTGTAATAGATAGGAAAAAACAAACAGACCTTGGACATCAGCACAAAGAAGGCTTTTCTTTGATAAATTTGTATCTCAGTTGATTTTCTGTGGTGGAAAAAAAAGTTACAAGTTCTGACTGAAGCTTCTGACTAAGTGTTTATGGGATGAAACATTCATTTAAGCCAGTTCTTTCCTAACAATCCATCTGCTTGCAACAGTTACTTATTTAAAAGCTATGCTTTGTTCTTCAGGTGCTGCATATATCCAAGAGGAAGTACCAGGACAGGAAGAAGCACACAGCACTCAGTTCACAGAGTCAGAGTTAGCATATGGTTAATGAAATGCTTAAATGACAAATATAGTGCACTCAAACCTGCCATGAGAGCATTTCAAGGACAGTCACAAAATACAAAGCATTGAAGCTCCACTAATTTTCAGGGACTGGCCTGTTCCTGTGGCTGGCTGGAGCAGGGAGCCTGTGCCTGTGTGGTGTGCACAGCTGGGTCTTGGATGTGCTCCCACCATTTCTGGCAACAACTGAGAGGGGATGCCCATCCAATATACAGGGTTCTCTGTGAGAATGAGCAGGCTGTTGATCTGTAATAACTTTGTGTAAATCAAGTTAAGTGCACACCTTGAAGAGGAAATTCAGTTGCTCATCTCTCCTAAAAAGGCACAGCAGCAATAGAAACAGATTTCACAGAGATTGCACTGTATGGAAGTAAAATTTTATGGGAGATATGCCTAAGCTCCCAGGAGGGTTGTGAAAAATCTAAAGTCTCTGCTTTAGTGTATAATAATGTAGGTAGTACAGTGATAATGTCACAGCTCCTTGAGCCTGGTGCTGAGAGGCAACAGCTAAGAGAAGTCCCCACTGAGACAATGAAATAGACCACAAACAATTTGCTTGATGTTCTCCAAACACTGTTTGGTAATTTATCAGTGCTCCTAATAACAGTAGCTTGTGAGTGCTGCTTATAACTCCTGGTCACATACAGAACAAACAGTGTGGAATGTAACTACTCTCTGGCTTTCTGAAAGCATCTTTCTTACATGAGTGAAAAGAGAGACCTGCTGGCTCCCTAGATAGAGGGGAGGGGTTTATTTTTATTTTTTAAAGAAAGAAAGAATTCGTTATTCATTTTAGTAAGATAACTGAGCTCAAATGTAGTTGTAATATCTCCAGTGAGGTAATTAATTGATTAACAATGTTCCTGAAGAAAAACAACAAATACATGTTTTAACAGATAAATTAACTTGGTCTTTTTAAACCACAGAAGACTGATAAAACCTACTGAGCATCTGTGCAGTCCACTGGTCTCATTCTCTGCAATGCTTGCTTCACTTCCTACCACAAATCTTTCCCAAGCACTTCACTCTGGCCCTATAGTTGTGAGGCATTTGTGAGTTTTCAAAAACTGTGTCACTGGCTGGATCTTTAACCTGTCCTTCTTAGTCAACAGGCATCTGAAGTGCACAGTGAAATGTTTAATATGGCCCAGCAAAATAAAACATAAATTTGCACTCAGAATTGTATATGACCCAATTTTTTGCTTGCAAAGAAGGTCATAGTTCTGAGCGGCTTTTCATTCAGAGTCTTCCCAGGCAGTAGGAGTTTTGAGCTAAGACTCACCTGTGTTTGCCCTATTCCAACACAACAGCACTCCCAAGTGTAGTACATGCAAACCCTGATATGGCAGGTCCTGCAGCTTTGCCAGCTCTGTGGCAACTGCGTCCAGTCCCTGTGCATATTTGGATTTTGACCAATCTATTAAATTTTGTTTTGAAGCAAGAGGGTGTTAAAAAATCAGCTTTCCAGGAGGGAATGGAAAAAGCAAATACTCTTTTGCTTTGATTTCTGGTATGAAAAGTAAACTTCAGTCAGCAGAATATGAATGAGAGCTAAGCATTCTAGAGTGGATTTTTCTCAAGCCTAAACAGAGTTGTTTGGCTGCCAGTGATAAGAACTACAGAGTTTCAGTGCCTCCAAAGGAGCTCTTTCCCCCCAGGGCCATGGATAGTTTCACCAGCTAGCCTCAACTGTGGCATGAAGGTTTCAGTCTCTTCCACTGAGAAATGATGGGCACCTTATGCTTAAGTACTGGATATTTATTGTAGTTTCCAAAACTTGAGCCAAATTAAAAAAAAAAAAAGATAATTCTTCTCAGTTACAAGAGCTTCAATGTGAAATCTGAGCTTATTACAGTGTGCAATAGCAAAAAGAAAACCAACCCTTATCCTAGGGAGCTCCCAGGTTTGTATTTATGATTAGATGAAAAAGAGAAGAAGAAACAAACCAAAGAGAGGACGATGAAAGAATGGTTTCAGGGAAGACAAACACTGTGTGGGTGGGGAGGAGTAATTTCATCTCCTTGCTCAGCTGTAGTCTACATTTTTTAAATCTTATCAGCTCACCGTGTCTTCTTTTTAAGTTAACAGCAAATCTAAAACAATTCAGTGAATGCAAGATTAGGCCTACTGCTTGCTAAATGTTAAAAGCAAAGTCACTTGAAAATTGATTTGAAAGCTAAACCTGGGGGTGTTAGGCAGAAAGCTTTCTTTCACATCCTAGGTTTCAATTCTTGGAGGGAAACAACAGTAAACTCACTTTGAAAACCTTATAAAACCTGTCCCTGCAAAATCGTTTTTGCTTTCCTCTCCCAGGGAATATGATTCAAACAAACCACATCATACATTCCAATTCCATAATATTGAAAAAGAGAAGCCTTTCAGAGAATTCAGCACAGCTTCTGCCACTAGAATTGTAAACTCTCATAAAACCCTGCCAAAATACCAATTGCTCTCATGGCCACACCACACTACTTAGCAGGCTTTAAACAAAGTAAGGAAGGCAAATAAACAAACTTGTGGAGGAACAGATTGTTTAGCTAAGATTTTAATTGAACTCCAGTGAATGGAGGCAACACTGCAAGAGGCAGTAGCTGAAGTGCTGCAAGGGTAAGCTCTGCAGTTTTCATCTCTCTGAAGCCTTCCTCTTCACCTCTGCCAGGACTGATCATAGAAGATTAAGTGTCCAAGCAGGACTTCTAGGGAGCAGAAACAGCAGTGGGATATTATGAACATAATCACTTTTTTTTCTAATTGAATTATTTTATTCAAGGCCTTTCCACTGCTGGAAAAGAAAAATCAAACAAACAATACCTCCTTATGTAAGGAAAAAATAAGCATGGAGATACCATAAACAGAAAGAATCTATTCAAGCAAGTCTTCATGCTTTGAATATTTTGTATTTCAGACGGTATATGATAAATATATGATACATTCAGCACATGAGTAGATGCAATCCCAAACTGAATCTTCAGAGGAAGCATGAGAAAGCTTTAAAGAGGACAAATGGTTATATCCCTTCCTCCTGGTTTACTGATGGAAGGCCTCTGAAGCCATAGGTCATTGTGTGAAAGGCTGTTACTCAATCTGAGAGATTCTGCCTGCTGAGGGTCACTTAAAGAGCCCTGCCCTTCTGCTTAGGGACACCAATATCTGCACAGCCTTTCATCTCAGCACAACTGTAGAAACAGGGATTTTCAAGTTAGCATCACTGCACTCCCTGCAAATCATTCATCTTTGAGTCCTTGCTGAGGACTGATTGAAGGCACAGCAGTCTGGCACATAAAGCATGTATGTGTTTCTGTGGTTTTCAGACCTGTGCTAAGTCAGAGTTAAGATAAAACAAGAGCCATCAGCTGTCACTACAGAGGGCCTAACTCCAAGCTTTCACTGGGCCAGAGTGATGAAATTGTGTGAAACCAATAGCAGCAGCCAGCAGACATTTGCTGGAGAACAGAGACAACATTTAAATGCAAAACCAAAGCTTCAAAATGAACAAGAAATTTGGTAATCTTCATCCCTCCATCTGTAGTCAGTGAGCACTTTTTGTTTCTCGCAGTTCATACCCTTGACTGTGGACAGGACTTGGCGTGCTCAGTCTCTGGACTGAAGCCATGTGTGTTACCTAGTCTAATTCAATAATAATGAAAGAAAGATCCAGTACATTATCAACACTCACAGTCCTTAAGTTAACCACAAAACACCACTTGCCAGAAACAAAATGAGCTGTACTGCAGAGAGGCCTCATGTTTTAACAACAGCAGCAGAAAAGTTTCAGGACATGGGAGATTAGACAAGATGCCATCCCTTTTAAAAACAAATCTTTTCTTTTTCCAAGTTGGAGTAAGAAGCACCTGAGGATTTTGCTATTTCTTTGTAAACACAGCAGAGCCTTGTCTTTGCTTCATACTTAGAATCCCCAGAGCAGTTGCTCCCATTTTGGAGAGGAATTTTTATGGACCTGATGCAAATACACCCATAGTTACATCTTTCATGGAGTGTCAAGGCTGCAGAGGCGAGGATGAGAGATCTATTATATCTTTATTGTGTTATACCATAAAAGCTTAAATTCTCAGTTGAGCTGGCCTCTGCCCTTCCCCTGCTGCCCTAATGCCACAGCTGGTGGAGCTGCAGCCATTCTTCAGCAGGTCTCTGAGGCTTCACACTCATCTCATCTAATCCTGCTCTGAGCAAGTCTCTGCAGCCTGGCACCAATAACCCAGGCCCTGTCTGGACTATGAGCAGCACCTACAAGATGAGAATGTTCAGAAGTGACTTGACTAGGTCAGGCATTGTACAAACACATGGTAAGAGACAGAGCAGCTTAAATAAACAGGGAAAGGATTGAGGAAATCCTCATTTAATAGGTAGAGAATAGGACAGTAAATTCAGTGATTCACTTCACACAGACAACAGGAAATACAGGTACCAGAATCCCTGTCTGCTGCTTTGAATATCAGACAAGTTTTCATCACCTTTCCTCACACCATCTTAAAAAAAGATCACTTTGAGGTTCAGGAATTCACACATGGGATTATTTGGATGCTGAAGTGCATCTGCAGATGCTAGGATGGGACAGAGTCTGGCAGCAGAAGGCTGCCTGGGCCTGTCTAGAAAGAGAGGAGGGGATTGTTAGAGTGGGCTTCTTGCCTGTTCTTGGTGGTAGCACATTCACTGCCACTTCTTACCCAAGTATAGTAGGAGAGTAGCTGGTTAGTGTTGGGAAGGACAGCAATCTTTGGTGCTGTCAGAGATCTGTGCAGCCCACTCAGCTGGTTACATGGGGGCTCTGATGTGCTGCAAGGCCCACTACAGGAAACCTGTGACCTTTCTGAGACACCTCTGTGAAAATCTAAGCCTCCAGGGAAATCTGTAATCTTCCAATCAGCAGTCTGTTTTAATCACAGTTGTTTCTGTAGCTGCTTGTTCTGTAGCAAGGGTATCAGACAACACAAAGCATGGTGAACTTTGGGCAAGTGACACTAAAATCACCTGATTGCATCCAGCCTTGCTGTTAGTATTGCCAAATGCTGGGAAATCACCCTGAGTCGCCTCTGTGATATCTGCTGAGGAGCAGCAAGGAGAGCTGTGCTCTTCTAGCACTGTTTAGAGGCTTTTTTAAAGTAATCAAAGCATTGCTGCTGTGTGTGCCTCTGGGCCTTTCAGTGGGATACTGTTCAGATTGTTCCAGTCTCCCCTGCTTGCCTCCATGCAGCAGATTTTTGAGGCAATGATCTGCAGTCTAACAAACAATAAAAATCAATGCTTCCACTTGATGCTTTCATTTCATGTGCACGGAGGCCCAAATTTCACTGCTGGCTGATTAAATGTGCTGGTAAAATGTACAGTGTTGTGGTTCTCAGTACACCCTTAACAACCCTTTGAGGAGAGAACACTCACAGGGTGGAAGCGTGCATGTGTTTAAGAAGAAGCCGGATACAGACTGTTTAACCTTCTGCTTGCTCCCCTGGAATACCTCTGCTATTATTAAAGAAAAAACTAGCTTACATATTCTGTTCTGCAGGGACAATTTTTCCCCCCTGAAAATGCAAATATGCTTTAATGTCAAGAGGAAAATGACAAGCAGAGGGAGAAAGGCCAAAATAATCATCTGTTAATTTTATGCTGTGTGGGCCTCCTAGTTCCCACTGGTCAGCCTTCTCCTCCTTGCACCTTGGAAGCTTTCACTGAAGTGAGTGCAGTAAATTCATTTTCAGCATAAGTTAATGGGCTAACAGGAAAAGAAGGTCAAAGTAACTTTAGGCCAGTCAAGAGAAGATGTAACTAGGCATCAAGGACATGAAGTCGATTAAAGATCTGATTGTGTTTTCAGAAGTTCCTTTGATTTTAGCATCTGAACTCCTAGCCGTAACAAGGGAAAAGGGTACTACTTCTTTATCTAAAGACAACATTATTGTCTTTAAAAAAGAAAATGCAGGGATTTGTAGAGTCATCACAGCAAAGTATTATCTAGCTCTGGTTTTATTAGATAATAATTTTTTGGCATTTGGCATATACTTGCATTCGGCTCAATTAAGCCATAAAGGCAGAAATTCAGTGAGATGCTGCTAAAGCAGTTGTATCCTAAAGCAAAGTTTGAAGGTTTTTTTCTGAAACTTTCCTATAGAGAAGTCAATTCTGAAGAAGAATTTCAGTCCAAAAGAATAGCCTTGTTTGGGCTATTTTTTTTTCTTTTAAATTCTTTTATGCTCAGTAAAAATGAAGACTACAAGAAGATTTCAATATTAATAACAAGAAGTGTTCCTGTAGCCTATGAAGATGTCTAAAGATGACTGAGAGCACCTCCTGCTATAGTTTAGTGAGCAAAACATTTTCTGTATGATTCCTCAATTATCCTGTGCGAGGGAACCATAATCTTACTGTCTACCACCTCCCATCACCAGCATTTTCTTGCTGCAGTTGAAGGCTGTGTGAGTCTGCACTGGCAAGAAATCAAACCATTCAATTGAATTTAGCTGCATTTAACATAGTAATTGACAGCAGATCTAATTCTATATAGCACTATGGTCAGAATGGGTATTTAGAACAATGATTCCAGAAGCTGACTCCTGTCCTGTGCATAATCTGTAGTTATACTCTAAGATTATGTTATTTGATGTAATATGGATAGTACATAGGACTATAATGTCCTGATGGTTCTAAGGATTTCTAACACCTTTCTGCTGCAATGAAATAAAGATGAAAAATGATGCTGCATTTACAACCAATAGAACATGAATGCTTTCTGTTTGGTAATAGTATAATGAAACTCCTAAATCAGGGTCTAATTTGGCCATTGCAAGTAGAGTGAACATACTGTGTGATAATACTGCAAGACATAGCTTATTCTTGACTGAACTTGACTGTATACATATCTGCAAAATTTTTTCTATTATGAAAACAAGGCAGACAGGTTTGATATGTGTATTCATTAAGTTAGGTGTTTAAATATTTTCTTGGAAACAGCTTAATCTTTAACATTTCCAAGCACTCACAGTCCATCCTGTCTGTCCTCCCTCATTCTCTTCTTCTTCTCAAGGGAAAGAAATACATCTTTGTGTGTACTGCACATATATTATGAAAAATAAACTTCCTCACTGGCAAGCAAACCCAAGAACAATGTTGCAAGCAGCTGTTGTGCTTAAAGCCCAATGAAGAACACTGTTCCCTTATGAGTTCTCAATGCTCTTCTCAACATCAGCAATCAACATGCCAGAACAATGTATTACAAACTCAAAAGCCCAGGCCAGGAGACCACAAAGGCTCCTCTGTCTTGTGTGAGGGAACTGAAAAGAGGCTTTCACAGTGCTGGAGAATATGCTGGCAGACTGTGCCAGTTCAGAGCCCTCAGTGTCCCGGAAGATGTTTATGTGCAAGAAGGACAAATCTTGTCTAATCCTTGGTTCAGAAGCTACTATAACTGTTATTTTTTGAAAATGAGAAGAATCATATGTATGTGTTGAAGACAACAATCAGATAATTACAGGCTGCTCAGTGGCTCAGGCATTGAAAAGGTCTTTGTGCTCCTTCCAGCAGGAGAAGGACATCTTATCTACTCTCACAAATAAGAAGCAACATGTATCCTTTAAAAACAAACATAAACCTATTTCCTCTTATTTTAGTAAGTAGTTATTTCTGTACTCAATTATTTTTGCAAGCAAAAAGTTAAAAAAACGGAGTTTAACAACAATGGTGTTTTTTCTTAAAGATGAAAATAAAAACCTAAGTTTTTTGATTTTCACTTAGGTTTGTAATTGTCAAGTTGGTGAGAAGAGTTAAGCCTCCATTGGGTAAAATGGCACCAAAGTCAAAACAAGTAACTTCTCACTGCACTGTTCATTTAAAAGGTTTTCAGGAAATCTTGCTAGATGCAGTGGAAGCACTCCCTACAATATGTCAGAGAGAGGAAGATCAGTTTGGCATATAGAATACTGGTTTTTATAACTTTATTTTAAATGAAATCACATTCAGACACAGCCCAGCTATATTAGCAGACATTTAAACAAATGTTTAAAGCTAACTCCTATAATTAATCTCTTAGCTTCACAATTCTTTTGTCATTGATATTATGAGCTCAGACTAAATTTGCTCTTTTGCATTACTCTGATTTAAAATCCCAAGCATGTTAAAAAATACAAAAATGTCTAAAATTTCACTTTCCAAACTAACTTATATAATAAAATAAGAATAATAAAACTGCTGAAATGCTGTCATTAAAAAGCCACACCAGTATGATTTACAGCTGTACAAATTGTTGTTTAAAACAAATATTACTGGATAAGTGATCAAAGCAGCGCTAAAGATCTGAAGAAGTTTTCCCACTGCCCTTAAATAGATTTTCTTCTGGCTAAGTTACAAATAAAAGCCACTTTGAAAACATACTTTTAAATTCACCAGAATAAAAAAAAGCTCAAGTAAGTGTGCCTGAGAGAAAAGAGAAGGCCATATTATATGGTGCATACTCACATTCCATATTCCCAGAAATGCTACCGACACAGGGGTTTCCCTGCTTTTGACATGCTTGATATTTGTGTAACACCTGCAGATAAAATTAGAAAGACATCCTGCACCTGAGAAGGTGAACAGTCTGCATGCTGAAGAAGAACTGAGCACTGCTGGGTAAGGCAACTGAGGTGAAGAATGGCTTAAGAGCTGTCTGGTTAAGGCAGAGGATGTGCTTTCAGAGCTGTTACTTCTGCTTCCACTTCAAAGCACTAGTGCACTACACCATGTTTAAGAG
Source organism: Ammospiza caudacuta (assembly GCF_027887145.1). NCBI lineage: Eukaryota > Metazoa > Chordata > Aves > Passeriformes > Passerellidae > Ammospiza > Ammospiza caudacuta. Next base: position 28,438,528 of record NC_080593.1, on the reverse strand, counting down.
CTTTAGTTAAAAAGACCTGGTGGAGCTGGAGCTGGTTCAGAGATAAATCTGAAGGAATTCATTACAATACTCCAGACTGTCCCTCAAAAATAACTTTGTCAATTTTGTATTCTGACAGTATTCAGTCTAAAGCTCCACACATACATGTATTAACAGGGTAAACAAACATGTTAAGCACAGCTTTCTCCAAATATCCATCCATTATTTGGCCCCTGTGAGCTACAACTCCCACTGTGGATCAGATATTATCTGAAACTTTCAATGAGTGTAGCAATATATGGGCCTAATAATTAAATCAGGTGCAGTCTTTTCCTTGAAATGGATAGTTTTATTTCTCTCTCAGGCCAAATTCTGCACACTATTATTTTGACCTTAATGTAAAGGAATTTCTGTGGCATTAGTTTGGATTTTTAAGTGGAGACAGAATTTGGTCCATTTTAGCACATGAAAATAAACTGATCCACAGCTTCTCATTAAAAGAATCAGGAGATTAAAGAAAATGTATTTCTTTCTTTTACAATTAAAGATTGGTAGCATTTTCTGTATTTACTACTAGAAGAGCCCCACTCACCCCATTTGGCCAGTTTACAATTATCATTTATCCTTCCCAGTGCTAAGAATTTCTAGGTTATTCACAGAAATAGATCAAAGCTCAGGAAAGTGTAACAACAGATGCATCATATTGTTGTATAAGCTTATGCTTAAAAATACTAGAAAGTGGCTGGGCTCTGGTCATTCTTTGGCTTGAACCTGGAGTCTCCTTGGAGAGATCAGTTCTTCCATCTGTTAGAGTCCCAAGCCAGGAACCAGCCTGTGAATGTGGGGGGTTCATGCCCTTGCTTCACAATGACAATGGGGGTGCCCTTATCTCTGCCAGAAGGATCTGTTTCAATATAGCGTTTGGCTAAAAACAGAGAGGAAATAACACATGGAATGATTAGTTAATTCCTTTGGTATAAAAAATACATTAAAAGCCACAGTGAAAGAACACAGGGCTGCTATAATACAGTATTCAATTAATTATTTCAAAGGCAATGAGATGGTCAGGTAAAGGCTGATTTTTCCCAGCTGGCACTGAAGGAATTTTCCATGAAGTTGAAACAGAGGGATTGCTTTTCTGAGCAGTTTGTTGCCATACAGCTGGGTTTTGGCTCTTAAACAGGAGAAACCATTTGCTGGTGCTGTAAGGATGTACAAGCTTCGTTCCCAATTTGTCCCTGTAAAGCCAGTGAGTGCAGTTTCCCTTGATGACATCTCAACATGACATCAATACATATGGAAACGCAGCCAGGTAACCCCAGCTGCTCCAGGGAAACACATGCAAGGGTTTTCAGCATGAACTTTGTCAGAACAGCTCAGCTATATTAAGTCACACCAGGGATGACATGTGATTTTGCAAGGAGGTACGTGCCACATAAGTTGTCTTGATTTGTTCTGTTTGTTCTGTAATTAGAATTTCCTCCTACAAATGTAACTGAGTGAAGGGTGGCACTGTAAGGACTTGCTGGCAATCCTTTCTCTAGATACATCGTTGAGGGTGCAGGTCAGTAGCGACCTCCTTTTAAATTCCTTCTTCTTCAGTGCAGTTACTTTTCATAGAGCTCTCCTACATATAATTAAAAAAGCTCTGCAACCCAATAATGCTATCTTGATTTATTTTATCCTTCATAAACTTACAGAGTTTTAAATGCGCATTTAAAGGTGAAAGTAGTCATCTCCTGTATTAAATCCTAATAAGCTCAGCAACACTTTAGACACTGTAAACATAACTAGATTTCTTCTACATCCTATTTTCCTCTTTGTTAAGTAATATTTATGCTACTTCACTCAGAAATCTGCCAAATTGATTTGATTTACCTGATTTCACAGATTCCTGTCGCTCAGTTTCATTAGCATCCTTCCCAATCCAGATGAAAACCTGCAAATAGAGGAAAAAGATAACTCCCCAGGCACTATAAGGATGTTGTGAACTGCTGGTAAAGTACAAAACAGTTGATTCCTCTAGGAGAAAGAATATACACTATGACAAGACCGCAAAGGTACAGAACTCTCAGAAACCACAACTGATATTTTTTTCTCCCTTGTGAGAAAGTGTAGTTATGCCCTCTGAAATCTCTCTGCTCTCCATGACACTGGAAGGCCAGACCTTTATTCAGTCTGATTAAAGGATCTCTAATTACCTTTAAAAGGAAATTTCTCTTTGGGTGTAGGTAGCAATACTGTCTCTGGTTTGAGCTCTGTGTGCATATAAACATTTGTGTCCTGTGACATGTGCTACCCTGGGTGACTGCTAGACAGCCAGCTGAAAAAACCAGCAACCAGAGCCTTGATCTGCAATCCCCCACATACTTTTTTATTTCTCTCCAGGATTTGCTTGGAAACCAGCTACACATCCCAAGACTTCTTATCTGAGTTGGTGTGTCCCAACTACTTTCCATCCAGCTCTTCCCCACCAACCCCCATTACTCCTTTTCACACGAACCATGGACATTCCTTCTTATTTCCAAAAACCTCAGCCTTTTGTTCCTTAAGGGTTAGGCTTAAGAAGACAAATAGGGTGTGGGCCTTCTCCTCTTTCCTTCCAAGAGGAGAGGAAGGGTAGAGAGAATATACTGTGAGAAACAGATGTGTTCTCTAAATCTGCAGTGAGTTTTCCTGTCATTCACAAAGGTTTTCAGTTTTCAGTAAACTGAGTAATGATGGAGATTGTTTCTATCATCCTCCATTCACTTTCTAGTATGAAGAAATTTTTGTAAGGGTCTATCTAGTGCTGGTCCATTTCTCTACTAGGACTTTTTGTAGGTGGCTCCTGCTACAAGGACTTAGTGAATTCTAAATACATTTAATGAAATATTTTTTGTTTTAATTAATAAATTTTTGTGATGATGTCAAACACACGAGTGAGAACCTTTCCAGAATGCTGCTGGGGCTTATACTCTTGCAGCCTTCATTGGTTTAAATAAGAAGTGCCTGCTGTGGTCTCACATGCTTGAAAATTCAATGGCATGTGTGAACACCAGCACATCATACAGCTCAAAAATTATAGCTCCTTTTGGTATAATTTAAAGAAAACAAAACAGCTTCCATTCAGTCAAGATGATTATTCCTTCCACCTTACAAACTAAATGATTAGGAATAAATTATCCTTGCTATCACAAAAAGCAGTCTTACACAACTCACCTGATCCCAAACATCCAGCAACATAACATCATCTTCAGCCAAATCATCCTGAGTGAATTCTCCTGGGACCTCTTCAATCTAGAAAGGATGATATGTTTTGAGGGTGTTTTTTTGTTGTTTTTAATGATTCATCAAGGCATACAATTTTGCAAAGACCTAACCTATTTTTACAATCTTAAGAGCAGAGGCTGATGAACAGTTCTTTTGGCTCCTAAAGGATCAAACCCTAAACTGATTTGATGACTGCGTTAAGGGTGTTTCTCTGAAACAAAACAAATCACATAATGTCATGTCCTATAAAATCAGCTCTTGGATTTTCAGAATTGGTAAGATATCCTCAGGAGAGGCAAAGGTCTACATTATAATTGTTTACTATTGTTATGTTGGGACTGAGGTCTGCCAGAAGAAGGAGACAGGGAAATTTTAACCTTGAGCCAACCAAGCTGATACATTCATGCAGCTTATATTCATTAATTAGGAAAAGAAACTGCTTTGGTTTGCAGTGGGTGAGCTCAGAGATGAAATACACACCCAACCAAGCTTCCCAGTCACTTGACAATGGGACATTACAGTTGACTAAGCCACTGAGGATTAGTCCCCAGAGAAAAGGCAGACTGCTTGCTTCTTCAAGGACATGCAGGAAGACAGAAAGCAGTTTAATATTATTCTGTACGAGAAGGAGAGATAATAATTTTAAAGGATTGTCAAGGGTTTGGTTATGTGTGGTCATGTGGGAGTGCTAAAGGGATGATAACCAGATGGTGAAAAAGACATTCCTTTTCCCCACCCTGTGTTACAGGGGCCAGAAAGTCAGAGTGGTCCCACCTGGCTCTTCTGGGACCTCTAATGGTCCTAGAGAAAGGCTAGAGGAAAGAGGGGATTTCACAGAATTTGGAGGGAATTTAAAATAAAAAGCAAATCCATAGTTCCCAGCAGACTACTGCAAAGAGTTTGGTTCCTATTACTGTATTTCCCAGAAGTATTTTAGAAGCTTGTTAGAAGAATACACTTTCCTAGTCTCATAAGATTTTGAAGTCCTTATTAAAGGATCCTATTTGTTTTATCCCTCTCCAAATGACTGGGCTGTGCCTTAAGGAGACTGCCAGCTATGTCCCCTACCCAAAAATGAGTGTGTCCTTGCCAACTGGTGACACAGCATTGCCCTCCAGAATAGGGTAAGTAATTAAGCCTGAATCACAGACTTAATACCCAGCACATAGCTCTGGGCACTTCTGCCAGGGAAGTAAGTCTTCCTACCTCCTTGAGCACAGGCCAATACCTTAAAGGCATAGTTACACATCTTAAATCTCTATGGAAAATATCAGATAGCTAGGGATTTTTGGCAAGCAGCATATCTTTTCCTTGCCACCACTGTCAAACACGTAAGGGGCAAGGCACTGACCTGCTCTTTCTCAGCAAATTGATAGCAATCTGGTGATGCTCTGCAAAAATTAAATTGCTTTTGACTGGGGAAATTTTGCATCTGCAAGTCTCTGTTTCCAGGCTGGAGCAGGCTCTGGATGCAAACTTCTGCAGTAATAATTATTCTGTTCATCCATTGCATTTGGATAGCTTAAAGCATCAAATGTCCACTCTCTAGTTCTTGCCAAGCCTGGCTAACTAAGCCAGATCCCCAAATTCATTCAATGACCACTGATTTCCAAGGCAAAATATACCAGAAACTATATAATTAAACAGAAAGTATCCAAAATGTACTCACAATAAATCTGCCTGTCTTATTAGAACAACCATACAAGCGAGGGGGATGATCTTCAGCCTTTGTCAAGAGTTGTGATGAAGTCTGGTAATTTTTTTTACCTCCAAGTGCTTTCCAGAATTCCTCTAAAATACATAATATACAATTTATCCATCAGCTGATTTAACATTTGGTATTTTTGTTTGCTAGATAGTATTTCAGAAATCCCCGAACAATCTCTTTTCTGTCTCAAAGATGAATAACTTTTCTTACAGTATTTCCTGCAGTTTGTCAAAATACCAGTATCAGTTGCATACCCAGGAAGAATCATAGAGTTATAGAATGACCTGAGTTGGAAGGGACCTTAAAAATCATCTAGTTCCAATGCCCCTGCTATGGGCAGGGATACCTTTCAGTACATCAGGCTGCACAGAGCTCCATCCAAACCCTCCTTAAACAGTTCCAGGGATGAGGCATCTGCCATTTCTCTGGGCAACCTGTTCCAGTGCCTCCCCACCCTCACAGCAATGATTTTTTCCCCTAATATCTAATCTAAACCTACTGTCTCCATGCAGTGCTGTGTATTCTCAGCTGTCCATTAGCATCCATGTGGCCTCATACGAACCTGGTTCCTGGCCTTCATTAATCTTTGCAGTCTGGCATTTGAGAACATTGGCAATGTACTGAGCTCCTTGTTCCTCTTCTTTATTTGCTCCTTTTCCTACCCACGTGTAGCCAGAGTTGTTTGGCAGTTTCAGAACAAAGACATCATTAGAGTTTAGTGATGCTGCGTCAACATCAACCTAGATAAAAAAAGAAATTGTTTTATTCTTCAAATCTTCAGATAATGTAATTACTATTTTGCATATTTATATAAAATGTGTAGACATGTTAATCTGCTATGCTTTTGGTCTTCAGTTCTTCCCTAGTTTTACACTGATACAAATTAGATTTAAGACAGGGAGCTGACTTGCAGGGCAGAACTTAGGACTGTTTGCAGTAGGAAAGACCATCTCATAGGAGTTGCTGACTTCTTGTCTGTTCTTTGTGAGCTGACTGTTCACTGTGTGTATTCTTACAGCTCCTCTGAGCGATGCAGACCGATTCCAGCCAGCTACAGCATATTCTCTTTGGTTTATTCGACGGGTTAATCAAATAGAGCAGTGGGCTGGATTTGGAGTTCTGTGTTCCTACCAGATATGACTACCCAACAAGATTAGTCAGAGAAGCTCATGGCAGCTCTATCATTTCCCACTGGGAATGGCTGCTTTACTTAGCAGGTGACCTTACCTCTGCAATCCTAGTAATGGATGCCAGGTTCCTGCGAATTTGGAAGAGTCGTGTTGGTGGAGCAGGCTTCTGACCTTCCCTCCTGGACGTCCCATCCTTGTAGACTATAAGTGGTTTGTTTTTGAACAAGCTCAGTAAATGTGCAGGCTCTTTACCTTGACTGACTCGGATCTGCAGATATGTAAAGAAATGCAATAAAAGAAACAAAAGGATACACCTGGTTATTTTTGGTCTTTGCTGAACAGCTACGGGGATCTTAGCCAACAATGTTAAGTATGTTAACAAAAATGAGAAATGGCAAGCTGAAAAGATCTAAAAATATAGCTCCAGACATACAGAGTAGAGCATTTGTGAGATTTTTTTTTTTTTTGTCAATCACGGTGACACAAAGATAAAATTCAAACTTCCAACATAATATTTAGCTGATTAAAATGGCTGCTATAAAAATCATTCATTTTCAAAAGAACTGTCATTTCATAGTGTTTTATAGAATGACTTAATTCTCCTGAAAAACTATCTTGGAAGTTTAGGTACCCTTTATTTAAGCAGAAGAGAATGGTTATTCATTTCATTCATTTCTATATGTATTTTATCTGCCAAGAGGATGAAAAAAGTATCATGAATTTCTCATCCAGAGTGTAACATGGATGATGAAAATGAACTTCCATTACAGATGTAAAAGATGCTACTGCAATCTAAAAAAAACCACATTGAGCTATGAAGAATGATTATTTTAAAGTTAATGTATGATTAAAGTTATTTGTATGCAACCATTTAATTTTCCTTTATGACAGTACCACTGGCCAAGGTAGAGGGCTACAAATCCCTGCCTTCATTCCCAGAAAGAAAGGGAAAAAAGGGAATGAGACATGCTGTGTAGCCAGCAGAGGAGGAGAAGTGGAGAGCCCCCAGTGAGGCTTGGGGCAGCTGAGAGCTGGGGTGCCCAGAGGAACAGCTGAAGCTGGGCACAAGCAAGTGCTTTTACTTAATTCACAGGTAGACAGACTGCTGCAGTTGTCTGGTAAGGATAACCTAGGACACATACACTTGTAAGGGACAAACTGCAACAGGATTTTATAAAAGGGAAAACAAAAACCTCAAACCACAAAAAAACCCAACCAAACAAACAAACAAAAAACCAAAAACCAACCCCAATAAACGTAAAAAACCCCAGATGACCCAAACAGCACAGTGAAACACATTCTCGAAGCCCAACGTTTTAACAGTCCCTTGTACTGTCGTGCCATCTAGTGACCACACAAAATAGCACACTTAAAGCTTCCAAATAATGCTGATAGACATGTCAGGCACAGGTAATATATTGTGTCTGTTTTCATAAAAATGCACACATATATATACGCATGTGCATATATATACACATATAGATATGTACACATATACATTCCTAAACCCGTTGCAGGCTGAAAGTACTTTTAAGTATCATGTCTACTGCAGTGAAATGGATCTTCAGCTTTAATAAAAACACTTTTTAAGCACCTTAAAATTGCAACAGTAATATTGTTAACAATGGTAATAATATTGTTATTACTTTAAGATTAACATTAGCCTTAGGTATGAGGCAGGACCACACTGGGCTGGACAAGGTCCAAATATAGAGCACTTGTTAGGAATAGTTCAAGCTGTAATTATCTAAATGTGTTCTAATCCTTCCTTATTATAATTCCAGTCAGAATCATAATTGATTAGTGGATAAAAGTTTGGGCTGCCAACTGAATTAACTCTACCTTAGTGGGTGGGGAAAGCCTTTTGCTTTTGTAATTAAGAAATGGGAATCACAGAATTATCTCCTCCTGCCTAGAAAATCTCTGCTTGTCCCTTGTCATCTCACAGCTCAAGCTTTTCTGTGAAAAGAGACCCCTCAGGTCTTCACCTATCTACCCCTTCTCAGTAGTGATAAAAAGAGAACACACCCAGTCAAGCCAAGGACTAGCTCATCTACTCAAACCCTTTAGTTGCCAGTGCCCTGTGCCTTGCTTTGCACACCCCATTTCTGCACATGAGGATGTGTATCCTGCTTTCCTGGAGCTGCAAGCACTATGGGATGGGAAAACCCAAGTTGTGTTTCTCAATGAGGCAAGGAACAGCCAGATCCTATTGCACAATTCCAGCAGGTTTTCCTCTTCTGTCTTTCACGTGGCTTTCAGTTCTCTCAGTTTCACCCCTCTAAAAGTCAGGTGTCTTGTCTGAGCTAAATATCACAACTTCCTCCCCAATCAGAAGGAGACAGGAGAGCTCCCCCATGGCTATTGACTGGTCACACTCTGCTTGGAGAGAGTTGCCCGGGACAGTCTTATCATTCAGTCTGCACTGGGATATGCACAGGGTCTGTGAGTCTTGTCAGGACTGAAACCTAATTTTAAAAAGGTGCAAATCAAAGGAAAGCAAAGGCAGTTTTAGGTTCTGGTATATCTGTGTTCTTTTGGACAACTGCATACAGAAAGGACGATTCAAACGGGCAATCTCTGGCAACTAACAAGATCCTGTGGTACTTTGCTTGATACACACCTGAACAATTGGCATTTTCAGTCTTTAAATGCTAGCTCCTCCTTTCAATTCTCATCAAAATTTGCAAGTATTACATGCTCTGCTGGATTTTATCCACAAGAGACTAACCTGCACAGCCTCATCATTTAATGACCGATCCAGCTGAACAGTCAGAAATGCAGAAGCAGTCAGTTCATCTTTTGTAGCATGGGCTCCTTGCCTGAGGAAGACAAGGAGAAAGACAATGGTTAAATTTAGCTTCAAAGTAACCCAGAGCTTGTGCTGTATGACAAACTCACAGTGAACAATCTTACATTTACATGTGTTCTACTCAAAAGGACATAAAGTCAACATAAAGTAATATCCACACACTGCAGGTCTGTGCAAAGGCAGCCAAACATACCACGTGTAGATGATCATCCCTCTGGGATAAGTGTAGAGGATAATGTAACAGTCACCCCCATAGAACTGCCCATATGTCTCAGGTCCCACAGGAACTCGGCCACTGCTTTCCACACGCCAGATCTGGGGAAACAGGGAAAGCACTGCAGATTGCTCAACTGCATCCTGAGACTCTTCACAAAGTGTTTTACTATCTTATCCCTTCAGTGTCCTTCCTGTTCCCAAGTGTTATTGAACACATACAGGGAGGATTATTCATGAAGTAGGTAAATACAAGCTGAATTAATAAGGACCATCCACAAGGGGCTGCAACACACTTCCTTCTCTTTGTCTTGATCCTTTTTTCACACATGATCACTTCACAATGCCATGATGAACTTTCTTAATACTTTACAGTGACAATATGACATGGCACAACATTATGATCCATCATAAAACGAACATATCATTTTGGAGAGGCACACTGCAGTCAGGTAACGTGGTGTTAGGAAGATTTCTTCCTATTTCATTCACTACAGCAGTTCAGAAACAATTGGCTGCTCAAGCCTATGGACCATCCCAAGTGTGAGCGTTTTCTAGAAAATACACTGATAAGAGTGTAGGTATTCATCCCTTCTTTTTCTTCCAGAAGCCAAATAAGTAATTTGCATGCAACAGGCCATGTTAATACAATGCCATGCCAGCCCTGTGTAGTCCAAAGATAGTCCTGAAGTGGGATATGAAAAGGTCTAGAAAGACTCTACAGTTATCTTTTTCTCTCTCTACCTTAGAGACACTCTAGGGACAAAGAAGGTTCCTCTAGAAACCAGACTGGATATCTACATAAAGACATGGAATGGATTTCTGATTCCAAGCACAAGTCTTCCCATTCCAGATCTCAAGCTGATATAAGCCTAAAGTTTCTCCTTTAGACTAAGAATCTATTTAAAGTAAATATTTACAAGGTATTGTGTAAGGGGTAATATTTCTGGTGTTTGATTTCTCTTGATCACTTTCATAAGCACCAAAAGAACATTCCACTAACAGAGTGCTAATCTAAACAACAGTATAAAAATTAAAACACAGAGTAGCAGTTTTGCCCATCACAAGTAGCAGAATACATTAGTTAGATAAGATAAAACTTATTACAACATGAAAATTACCTCTACTTTCCCTGAACCATCATCTACCATGTTATGCTGGGCAGCCATTTGTGGAGACTCATGTAACTTGGTAGCATCAAATTCAATCTGCTCAATTTTAGCCACTCTCTCTGTGACATAGACTTTGCCAAAGCCAATGCTTTGATCTTTATCCTTCCAGTTTTTGAAAAACTGTTTGAACATTGGCGTTTCCCCTCCTTCGGGAAGGACTTGAATCTGAAATGAAGGAAGACACGTGAAACAGAAGGAAAACAGAGCTGACACAGTTACCCAAACAGAAACTTTTCTAGATTATATGTGAAATATTGCCCTTATGTTTTATAAGCCACTAAAAATATTTTTTCTGCTGACTTAAAAACAATGTGTTCAACAGAGCTCAAGCTCTCCTGGAATCACCTCCACAAATAGATCGCACCTGTGTGTTGGCAGGATAATTCATCTGCTGTATGAATTGTTCAGCATTCTTCATGGCAGCTCTTCTCTCCTGAGGGTTAGCATTTTTGCCTGATTAAAACAGAAGGATAACAGTACATGGGAAAGGGCAATAAGCACACAGAACCTTTAAAAACAAGTAATCCTCAAGCCAGGTTCTCTTTGACATTGCTCTTCCCTCAGTCTTGAATGAACACAAATGCTGGACATAGCATGAGCAAGAAGATTCTTGTGAAGTTGAACGGCCAAAACAGTACTTTGATAGCTTTGGAAATAGTTAATTTAAAGGGAAAAAACAGAAAGAGAGAAAAAGGGGGCATTTTGTTTTACTTAGTGTTTCTACAAAAATAAAAACTGGTTAATAATATCTGCCTGGCTCAAGGTACCCTGGATCTTTTCTCTGACTTCCTTTGCTGGGCTGCAATATGGTCAATAAAGCTGAACTGCCTCCACTTCTTCAGGCAGTGCAAAAGAGTAAAAGAAACTCCTGTTTTGTCTGGCTGGGTTTTGCAATTTACCCATTTCCCTATCCACTGCTCCTAACACTGTTCAGCCTAGCTCACTGTTAGATGAAGCCTCTGTGGGACTGACACTGTCCACAGGGTCTGTGTCCCAGCAGGCTGCAGGGGCTGCATTCCAAAGACCTCACAGTCTAATCAGGTGCTCTGATCAGGTATTCAGTTGTATCCCACTTTGAAGGAGACCATTACCGAGGTAATTCACACTTCTCAGCTTAGGCCTGAAGGTTTCCTGCAGAGATGATAGCTGCAGCCTCCCGTGCAAGGGTGAGACTCACAGCCTAATGGGGGTTTTCCACACATTATTTTTACCAGCAATAGCAAAGTGAGGATACCTAAATAATATTTTATTTATTTTATGCCTGACCCTGTTGGCTTGGTTCTTCTAGGAGCTTTCATATAGAATGACAATTTGGCATCGGGGGGACAGACAGACATAAGCCATCTGAGCAAAATGCTCCCCCAATGTTTTCAAACAAAATGCTTACAATGCCTCCTGGACTGACTTGAGAGACTTGAAAAATGCCTCAAGTAATTATTTAGTGTTGCACATGGTAAAACAAAATAAAAATGCCAAAGAATAATTAATAAGCTGCCTCAGACCAAAAAAAATAAATACTCAGCACTGGATTGAAGGGCAGCACTACAGCAATCCAGGTGTCAAGACCTAATTCCACAATAGCAGTATTCTTCCCCAGGGAAACATTCAGACAAAGCAATTGCCAACTGATGATACCTCAGAGAAATATTTGCAAGAAAAAAAGAGATATTAAATTATTTGCAAGCTTATGCTTTTAGTTTATGCCCTGGACACACACCTTTCAATTTCACAGCTCTGTGGAGTGACCTACCCAAATGGAATGTTCAGTGTCCAGATTTTGTCCCAGAAGATAGAGATTTGACAACAGTATACAGAAATCATAGAATTATTTATGTTTGCTTTGTACTTGCCATTTAGATAAGCATTTCATCACCCAAATGTACAGATATCTCAAAAATAGGGTTCTTAGACAACCTCGGTCTTGAGGTCGTTACACAAGTGAGTAATCCTTGTCCACAGCCCGTAGCAGGGAAGGGCTGTGCGCAGGGTACAGTGTCCAGCCAGTATTAAATTACTGCTAGTGTCCCAAGGGTGTTGTGCCAACTCCTTAGGGATCTCTGTGTAGCTTCTGCATGTGCAGTACAAGAGACCTCTCACCTTTCCACACAAAGATCTTCCTGGCAGCACCGTTGTCCAAAATGAAGCACTCCTCAGACAAAAGCATAGCCATAGAGAAGGGGTTTTCCTCTGCCACCAAGGACACCTTCATGGATCCACTCGCATCTGACACCTAAGAAAACAGTAATTTCAAATTTAGATCAACTCTGGCTTTTATAGACAAATTAATTTCTGAAATAAGTATAAAATCAGCTGCCATTCCTATATAACTGGCTATATGAAATTTGTGTACTGCTGGGAAGTAAAGTAGGTGAATGATTTTTTGTTTCAGTTCATCTTACATCCAATAGAGGGAGACGTAGTGCTAATTTTAGGGAGTTTGTTAGATCCTTGCCTCGCAGTTTCTTAAAATAAATCCTTTTTTCTCATCCACTGGAATAGTCCCTGCTGCCAAGCAGCTTACACTGAAGCCAAAGGTACATGCACATGCTGAACAACAGCATTTGGAACCATAATAAAATAGTCCTACACTGACACTAACAGGTGAATTGCCTACATTTATAACCTGCTGTTCTTTAATTGGAAACTATAATGTATGACCTGTTCCAGAATCTGCTTTGTAACCTCTACTGTAAGTTCATGCAGACATTTAAAACTTTTTAAAATTACTCCTGTGTAGCCGAAAAGACCAGTTATTACTAGTGAAAATAGATTATTACTATTGTAATTACTTTTCTATGTCTTTATTTCCTTTCATAATTAAATATGAATTTTAAACACATCACTGTATCTTGCATTTTATATTATGGAAGTACAAAGAGGAAATTACCACTGCACACAACAAGTAAAAATCAATCATCGTACCAACTTTGAGGGCTCACCATAGACCTGTCTCCTGCCTTTGACACTCACTGTTATACTGCAACACATTTAAATCCAGCTAACAGAGCTCTGTTAGCAGAACCTGTGTACTTATACTAATTTATCAGATATCCATAGAAATTTCAGAGTTTTAGGATTCAAAATTCACTTTCCCTTCTCTAGTTATGTTTTACTTCAATGCTCCTGATCATATATATATATATATGTGTGTGTGTGTATATATATATATGCAGGCCTTTTTCTTTTGTTCTCCATTTTTGTTCCCTTAAACCCCTCTTATGAAGAGAAATACACACCAGACTTTTGGCATGAAAGGAATGATTGATGTGACCTAAACACAACACACGGACGAGTGGCTTTGTAACAATGATCACCTCATACAGGCTTCCTGTAAATCCCACATACAGCTATGGGCAGTGGAAAAATCATGTGAGAGGCAGGGAGAGAGGTGGCTAAGTCATATATGACTACTAAAAGTTTCCCTGTTAAAATTAGGAAGAGAGGATGATTTAAGAGCAGCTAATTCTTCTTTGACCTGCACTGTGTGGTTCATAGGCCATGCTTCACTTCTTTCTTGAGTATACAGAAATATAATCCTTTTTTTCCCCCTCAAATTACCTGGACTATCTTAATTGACATCCTTTGAGTAACTTGTTCATTGGCTGCAAATAAACTAAAATAAGAGCAGTTCTGTAATGAAGCCAGAACTCCATTTATGAGGAAGGAATGAATAAAAGCATGACTACTGCTGAGCATACCTAATTATAAGTAAATAAATAAACAACTTACCATATATAGTTTAGCACTTCTCCTGTTTGTGACATCAGCCAGCTCATCATCATCATCATCACCACACTCAGGAAGCTCTGGCTTGTTCCCTAAAACCTGCATAAGAGAATAACAAATTCAATGCAGAGAGAGAGTAGGTGCTAGAGCATAAATATCTGTACACTAATGTATTGTTGCAGTAATCAAATAATTGGGATCATCTTTATATATAAGACAATCTAAAACCAAACTCATAACTAAAACAAACATAGAGATAATTTTTAAAACCTGTGTCAGATCTCCAGTAACTTTATGCCTACATGATGTCTTTTCCTCAGGTCAATTTGCTGGTTGTCTATACACTACAAAATGCACACAGAAAGGTGTATGTGATCCTGTTCTATGTGTGTGTTTACCTGTCTTCCTTTTTTCTTCCCAGTAACTAGTGAACTGTTGTCAAGCACATATTATAATTTTTGGAATGACATAATTCTTAAAATGTTTAACAATACTAAAATTAAAACTTCCAGAACAAAATGTATTAGCTGAAATTATAAAGTAATTTAATTAGCAATATAAAATATCATATGATGAGTTCATTAATCTTAAAAGTTACAGATTCTTAATCCCATTTTAAGGCAAAAATTTAGCTAGGATCTTAAAAATAATTTATGGTGTGAGAAAAACATTTTCTTGCTCTACCACTAGAAAATCAATTTTAACTACTGGGGTAGTTTTACACCATGGGCAATATTATAACAAATATCACTATAAGAAATTTACAGAGGTTCATCAAGAATATGGTAAGTCAGGTAGTTATTATTAAGTCCTAGTTACCCTTTCTTGATGATCTTTCCCTAATGACCCATATATGTGGGACAGATCCAAAGGTTACATACAGAATATTATGTATTCCTATGAAATTATGTCCCAGAGTGAAGGTAGTAATTGATATGTCTGAGAAAATAAATATTAACATAAAGTACAAGGGCAGTGCTAGCCTTCCTGTGAACTTGTGCAGTATCTGTATAAAATGCTGTGCAATATAATGTGGAGCCACGGGAAAAAGCCTTGTAAATATTTGATAACAGGGAAGCCCAATAAAGCATACAGCTGCAAACAATTTGGAAAGCAAAACAATACAGAGTAAATACTTAATATAAATCTGCCATCTGTGGAGTTTTCTTACCTGGAACAGTCAGTAAAACAGTAAAATAAAATAAAATGAAAATAGCCTTTTCATATGTGCTTGTTGCAGTTTAAGCTAGAAAATTTTATCTGCAACTCACTGAAGACAAGAAAGCAATGTCCTGTTTAAGAAAGATGTTGCCCATAGCTCTTCAGTAGTTCTCAGTCAGCATTTCCTGAATTTATACTGCATGGCTGCAGATTTACTGCTCTATAGGCCAAGTTGGCCTCCATGTCCACCACAGAGTGCCTCTGTGCTGGTGAACAGCTAGAACAGAAGGGCATATGCAGTTTACTGGCACAAGGTTTTTAAAAATGTTTCCCTCCCTGTCTTTGTAATGCCAGGGTCACAAAACTGCCAAATAACAAGCATACATCTTTACCTGAACAGACACTGAACAAGTTCAAGGGTTCTGTAACATTTGACTTTCAGTAACCAGTAATAAGGTAAAAGAATCCTGTTAAGAAAACTCTCAGAAGTTTGCACTCACTAGTACTGTTTAATTAGGCATTTACAGCAAAAGAAAAAAAAAAAACCCAAAACCCCAAAAAACCTCCAAAACAAACAAACAAAAGACCCAAAAATCTCCACAAAAATGTTGGCTTCTGACACAGTGAAAGTCAGTGTTTTCCCTTGCTGTGCCTATAGAATACCTGGGGCACCACAATTATTTTGCAGCATCGTTGTAAGTCATGCATGTTGATACAAAATCCCTTTTTTTCTTTTAACTGTGCAAGTGTCATTCTGAATATTCCAAAGCAAAAAGTGCCTGTTGGTGTTTGTGAAGGCACCTTGACAGAAGCAGCCTCTCTATTTACAGCAAGGTCTGGTTGCTGCATTCTGACGGCAATTAAAGTAAGCAGTTATATATAATTTAAAAATTGGGTTTTAAATTTGGGCCCAGCACACGTTAGATTGCTGGCCTGACCTGTTGCTGTCTTAAAACCAAATGCAGAAATGTTTTTCTGAAGTAGATAGAGAATTGTTGTCAAACTCTGGTCTTAGGAAATCTCAATTCATGGGTACTACCACAAAGAGAGGGGTTAGAATCCCCTTTGTGCAGGTGCAGTTATAGACAGGAAACATTCTGGTTCCAGGGAAAGCCCTCCACAACTCATTACACAGCAGCTTC
Source organism: Ammospiza caudacuta (assembly GCF_027887145.1). Lineage (NCBI taxonomy): Eukaryota > Metazoa > Chordata > Aves > Passeriformes > Passerellidae > Ammospiza > Ammospiza caudacuta. Next base: position 28,422,233 of record NC_080593.1, on the reverse strand, counting down.
TCTGCCTAGCTTTTCTAGCCCTGTGCTTCAGCACAGGCAAACAGAAAACACAAATTATCAATTTCTGTAATTCTTTTTCTCAGAAGAGCCCAAAAACAAATGGAGAAGGGCCTTGAGAGCGTCCCCTTCCCCTGCATTTTAAGCCACAGCTGCTTGTAGATCCTGGCATTGTGATGACCCTTGTTAAGAAGGACATGACGTGCTTCTCCTACTACCAGGTAAGAAAAGGCAGGACTTGTGAGGAGGGCTGTGCAGCCAACACAGCTGTCAGAAAATGCCTTGAGCTGAATCACTGGTGGTACCTGCATGTGTTGGTATCAGAACCAGAAGATGATACAAGGTTAAATGACCTAAGGCCTGTGAAGGCATCAATTGTGAAGACATGTAGCATACATACATATAAATATATACTCACTATATGAAGTGATATTGTATGAAATATATATATAGTCAGTACATATCTGTATTGCTAGGAACAGTTTATGCAGCTTCCAACATGTATTTGCTGCCAGTTTGACTTACAGGCTGGAGGATGAGACAGATCGTGAAAGGAAAAATCCTATACTTAAAACACAAAGCATGAAAAAATGTCAAAATAATGCTCTTTCCCAAAGAAATGCCTTCCAGAGAAGTTGTCTTTACTCCTCCTAAGGCACACTCCCATGCGATGGCTCCACATGTCTGCATGTTATGAAAATTAATATTTTTATCAGTAAGATTACAACAGTATTGAAACAACAGCTAACTGCTATGCTGAAACTGGGTTGTATCCTTACATAAGGACCTGCTGGCTGAGTTGTAGCTCTCTGGGGCACCTCCCTTTTTACAGATAATTCTCATGTGATGGATCAAAAAGAAAGCAAATCACTCCAGCTGAGACTGCAGCCATAGGCTCCCAAAGCTTTGCAGCAAGGTACCCCAATGAAATTATTTATACCAACCGACCATTTGAAGGACACTGGGTCTTCTGACACTTATATACATACACTTAGTTTCACACAAATCCTATGACAGTGATTTACACAGGACTGTGCTCATATAATCCTTTCTGCACAGCCAGGCTGTGACACTGTATGGCCCAGTGCACTGAGAGCCCCAGGCTGGCTCTCCTGCATGATTTGAGGTGTGAGACCCTGACTCACAAACATGCCAAGGACTCAGACCCAAAAATCCACCCTACACACCTGGAAACAGCAAGGCTGTCTTGGGTACACACAAGATAACCTAGGCACACTGCTCCCCAGATGTCCAACCATCCTGGCAAACTTCCCACCCTAAATATCATAAATGCACAGTTGGACACAAAGACATTGAAACCACTTTTTAAGTCATCATTATTATTATGTTTATCATACTATCAGCAACAACAATATAAAGAGTAATCAGGAGCCCTGAAAGCATATCCATGCCCCACCTTCTTCATTCTTTGGGCTTAGCATAGTTTTAGCAGAAGTATTCATTAACTCCATAGCTTTAGATCTTGTCGGAAGGCATGTAACAGGAAGTCAGTCTGCATTAATCTTAAAATGTTGGGGTTTTTAAGCTCTGTTAGACTTCTGTGTTGACACTCTTAGGTTAGTACAAGACTACCATTATGCAAACCAACAGAACACCAGTTCCTCTAATTGCCCAAGTTCACTTGTGGTAAATGCAATGTAGCTTATCTTGCCTGCAAAACCTGTTCCATATTTGCATGCGCACAAGCTCTTCTCTGTAAATATCTGCACCCCCTGAGATAAGTGCAAAATACTGAGCCAATGCTTTTACTCAGAAGTGAAACTCCACCCTTAAAAAAAGAACAGACGAAATACAAACAACAAGTTTTTAATCTGAAAGAATGTGACAAGGTAAATAATTTAAAATAAAGTCATTAAAAGAAATTTGGCAAGTATTTTCTTCATGACTGGAGAAGCCAGCTCTGCATCATAAAATAGTTGATATTGATTTAATGGGAGCAAGAAGTTTAAGGAGTTCAGTGAGGCTGAAAATCCACCTAGGAAAACAATACCTGAACAGCATGTCAAGCAAAGGTCAGTTAAGAAAGAAAACCAGTTTTATACGGTTTAACCTGTGCACACTAGCATTATGTTTGATTTTCTTCTTCATATACACACTTTGGGTTAGGTTTCTGGGTCTGAAACTGAACTGTTTGTTGTGGCTGTGATCCTGAAGATCAGATCTCAAAACCCCTCAAACCCCCACCTTTATATACTAAGAACAATAGAGAGAAAAGCAAGAAATTGACACAGCTTAGAGCTGCCTAAATGACATTTTATTACTTAATACTTTTGGAAAAGAGTCAGGATAATAGCTCATCATTTACTTTTCTGTATGCTTTGACACAAGCAAAGTATATCCTGCTCCCCAAATTCAAATTCAAGGTACACGTGTAGGTTGTGACAGAGAATAAAGCCACTGTGCAGGACTACAGATCTGAAAAACAGACACAGAATGAACTCATTGGTAGATAAAGGTTTAGATTTTTATTAACCTTCAAAGCAGAGCAGAATATTACACGGAACATCTCTCTGAAATAAGTATTCTATCAAATATGTACTTGAGCAGGAAAAAAATCCTTCAGAGAAAGGAAGGGATGAACATGATGCAGGCTAGTACCCACCTGGCTGACCCTGGGTACCAGCACAGAGGATCATCAGGCAAAGGTGGCTTTAGGCCTTCTCTGCTAAAGTAAACAGCCACAGTTAACTTCTCATTGTTTGGGGTTACTGGTTCCTCTAACAGAGCACAACCACTGCTGAGGATATTCTGGACCAGACAAAAATTACTTTTGATATTTGTCAGATAACAAATAACCAAATAGGATTATTTTACTGGTTATTGTAACCTGGAACTCTTCCCATCAATTTGAACAAATATTCATTGTCTTACAAAAAATTACACTCCCAACAAGAAAAAGTTATCCCTTCACTGAACTCCTTACAGGGTTTCTGCCTCAAATGGCCTCTCACTAGCAATTCCAGCAACAACAGATCTCATTACATGCTCACCTTGAGCAGGCAACCTCTCATCCTCCTGAACACAGATTGCAAGTAAGATGGAAACAGCCATAATGCACTGAGAAGTGGACAAAAGGATGGTTTATGTCAACAAATAGTTCTGGCATGCTCTTAGTTTCTGGGCATTTACCATGTAATTTATCAACAGGACTTTCTGGCATTAAGGTCTAAATCTGATCTGTGGGACTCCAGATTGATATTAAACAGCAAAATACATCAGCTGCTCATGGCACTTTTGATGCATAAATTATGGCCTTCATTTTTAGCCAGTTTTTGTTGTCTCAGGAATTTCAAATGCAAATCATAATTTTTTCAAAGCTCTGTGCTTAACTGTCTAAAAATAGAGCATTAGGCTTTGGCAGCTTTTAATAAAATATTTGCAACTTTGCATATCTGTCTGGGATAATTTGAATATAAAGTCTTTATTCACATGATAAGAATATTCTAACATTAATTGTCTGTTCTGTGAAACTGGCCATGGATAACATGTTCACAAAAAGGTGTCTAGATCAGTCTTGAGAGTAAAAATTTGATTTTTTTTTTTTTTTTTTTTTGATAGTTTGGCTGCAAGGTAAAACAGGCTGCTTTCTGTCCTGCTGGGACTGCACAGCTGGCAGTATCTAAGCTAGTTATTTATCTGAAGACTGGGCGTGCATGAAATGAGGAAATGCCCAGCCTACATTATCTTCAAATATCTGGCTTTTAGGATGCCTCCAAGATGAACAGTGATCCCATGCCAAAAGAAACCAGGAGGGTGAAAGGCAGTAACTGTGAAATGCAGCAGTCTTTTTCTAATCATCACTGCTGCTGAATGAACACAGGAAATTGAGCTGTTCAGCACCTGCCTACCTGCAGCACAATTAAAAATAATCTAGTCAATCACCTCCACATCTTTTTGCATTTATACTAATTCTTTCAACCTAAATTTTTAATCTCACCGCTTTGTTAACATCATCCTCTGATACCAGAAGTAGTATTAAATATGGGACCCAAAGCCTGCAGACACTCACACGTGTACTTGAGCTGCCCATTTTTTCTGCTTTATTTACCTCATAAATTGAGGTACACACTGAAGCCTTTGCAGCTTTGCAGATCTGTTTGAAGGCCTTGTGGATAAAATATCTCATGTGCTAAGTGACAGTGCATGCTTATGTGCTGGATAATAATGAAATAAATCAGTAACTAATGCCAACAGGGAGCCTCAGCCATAAAGAACATTTATCTGACAAAACCCACAACACTCCCAGCTTTTCATTCTTTAAGTGCCTCCAGTTTTGCAGCTGGTCCCAAGGCTGTGGCTGGACCATACCAATATGGGAGTGACAAGAGGAGTGTGGCAAACACTCCATGAAGCTTGGGCTGGAGGCAGAGACCCTGCATGGAAATCAGTGTTCCCAGGGGATGCACAGCAGCTGTGACACATCAGGGTGAGCAGAGGAGCTGCAGAAAGGTGTTTCAGCACTTACACCATGAGACGGGAAGGTGGGAAAAGCCACTCAGGGCATTGGAATATTGGAGTGCAATGCTGGCTGTATTCACAAGCTCAGCATTTCCAGGCCCATGCAGCAAGCAGACCAGATATGCCAGAGGATCCTCCCTGGTATGACACCAAACTCTTTGGTCCAAGACAGAGCACAGACTGGACTCGAATGTTTAAGAAAGCAATTCAGAGAGTATTTTGACAGATATTCTCTAATGACTCCCTCTGATGCTTGAAATAAATTAAATATTTACTAGCACAGAGAGAGCAAGAATGTTCCTTTCACCTGGTTGTCTAGGAGATATATCCTGCTTAGCTCTTTGAAAATAATTTCCTCCTGCTAGTTCAGGAGTCCTTCACTAACTGACTTATGTCTTTAAGTTCCTACACATCCTAAAATTCTGTGCAAAGGAGCCAAAATGTTTAGCTATGATTTACAGTTCTTCAGCGTTAGAAGCTGCAGCACTCATTACTGCAGTATTTAAATCTCAGTTTACCTACCTTTTATTTTTAAAGGTAAAGCCAGACAGTATCAAAGCCAGAAGCAGTTCTGCAAGCAGAAGACCTGGCCCTAACAGCCTGTTCTGTGATACCTGCAATAATAATATTTACAGATTTCCTCAGCATCACACACTATGGTGGTGAAAATACTCAACTGATTCCCCCAGCACATGGGATGCTTTCTTCCATACAGCTGTGCTTCACTTTGGCCCAAAGATGAGAGGATTCTTATTCCAGTTTTACATGGCCTGGACAGGGAACAGCAATCTGTGCACATGAGGAGTTCTTTTAAAAAAACCCAACAAAACAATCTGCAAAGTTCTTCCTCCCTAAGCCCTTCCTGCACTACAGAACTTTCACTAAGGAAAATTCAAAGGCAGCCTTGCACACAGATCCCAGTTGCTCTGCAAGGGGCTGGGAGGAGACAAACCTGCAGAAAAAAAAGAAAAAAAAAAAAAACCCTTCAAGGTGCATTTCTGTTAGGGAGATGCAGGAACCCAGGAAGAGACTATCTCAGAGCTTTTTATACAGCAAAGGAAGTCTACCCTTTCAGGTCTTCTCCAGGAAATTCCCCTGTTGCAAGGAAGTACCTTGAAATATAAGCTAATAATCCCATGTGGAGATAAGTGCTAACATCTCTTGTCTTTGGCCTTCTCTTAATTATGCTCATTTAATAAGTGAAAATTATAGTACTTTTTCACCAAGAGATTTCTTGATAGTATAGCACAGAAAGGAAAAAAGCCATTACAAACTTTACTCATATTCTAACATGTAATTATAAGATTATAATTGATTTATGTGGTAGCCCTGCAAGCTACAGCTGCTAAAGAAGGAAACATAACAAAGATGAGTGGCTTTCTCACCCACAAGAATGCAAATGAGACACCTTTGATCATAAGCACTTCCAGGAAATCATTAGGATCTTAGAAATTCCCTAGAATACCTAGTTTAGAAGCAACTTTCCAAGGATAAGAAATTAGGTTTTCAACCACCTGCTAGTAGAGCTGTTCATAAAGAATTTAGCTCATGCCATGCAGTATGATACACCTGAACATTTTCTTTCTGAAATTAAATTTCTAATGCAGGCATTGAAATCTGTATTTAGAGACTTAATTAGAAGCCTGGCTTACAGATGTGTTTGCCACCTGCAGCTCCTATTCAGTTCTCTGTCATTTAAGTACCTGGCTTCAGGCAGCCAAGATTGAAAACTGCGGCTTGAAGAATATTATGGGCAACTGCCAAGGTTTGGGAAGATTCCTCCTTACCAGCCTCTGCCATTCTCTGGCCAAACCCCTCTTGATCTTCTACATGGGTCTGGGAAAAACGCTGGGCCAAATGCTCAGCTGGTGCAAAGCAGCTAAGGTGTACTGGAATCCAGGCCATGCAAGTTTTGTCTGAGTATGAGTTGTGTAATTTAGTCATTTAAATGCAAATTTGTATCAAGGAAAGGGACTGTCCTTAAGGAAGGAGACAGGCTCCATTGCTGTAAAGAACACAGAACTCCTGGTTCTGACAGTTTGAAATTGGCACCCTGAAGGGCAAGGGGTTTGCACTTTGTACCCACTTTCACAGCCCATCATACAGCTTAATTAAACACTGGAATGCTTGTTAAACTGCCACTCCTCACACTGAGCAGGTGTTGCTATGAAAGGTGCACAGTCATGTGTAAGATTTTTACCCCTGCAGGTTTATTCCTCTGGGCTATTTTGGGTTGTATCCAACAAACTAATCAAACTGACAGGACCCAAATTCTTGCAGGCACCTACCTATGCCCAAAATCACTCCAGTGAAGCAGCATATTTGTGTTCCTGAGGGGTAAATTTGACCCATAGTTTCAAAGCAGCCTGAGAAAACTGTCTGTTTTTACATTTGAGTACCCACTGCAACTACTAATAGAAACTACAGCTAGTTGTTCTGCTACTTTCTGTGCATGAGCTTTCTTAAGTCTTTGTATTCTCAAGAAAATGTAGTTGACTGCTCTGTGTGCCTGTGTTACTGAGTCTTGCCACTGGGGTCTGGTACAACTTCCATTGTCCTCAACCCTCTCTCAGTGCATTCATTTTCCTTTGTACATGACTGTTCAATACTGCCTCTACCCTCGGACTGAAATTCATTTCTAGTATCTATTTCACAAAATTCCTTGGAATAATGTCTATTTTTTTCCAGCTGTCTCAATTTAGATGATAACAGGCAACTTTGCTTTACATATTTCCAAAGCCATAGATAAGGCTTCATTACTTTTCATATTGGGCATTTTTTCTGGTTGTGAACAGGTCAGGCTGGGCCCTGACAGTTACATGCAATTCAGAGCTCATGAGCATTTGATTAAAACTGTGTACAAGCTACACAATTAAACAATTGTTTAATCCTTAACAAATGCCTGGAGTTTGTTGTCCACAAAAAGCTAGAATAGAATATTATTCTAAAAAGTTATCCCTCTTCCTCCTCTTGCATCATCCATCCCACTGTTCCTTCACCCCTCTGTATACAAAACAAACAAACCTCCCCTTAGCATGACTAAGTTCATAATACAACCAAAAGCAAGGGAACCAGAAAGAGCACAAATGTTGAGAGTGGCAAGAGCAGTTTTTGCTTTTGCAGAGCTGTGATGACACATCCTGCTCCTGCTGGCTCTGGGAAAGGAGCAGGTACCAAAGCAGTACCTTCCCCAGTGGGGCACGTGCTGCTCTTCCAGCCTTACGTAAAGATCCATGTGCCAGGGGCAGGGACTGCAGGAAGCTGCACAGCTCCTTCAGAGCAACAGGTCCTGGCACTCTCACACCCACCACATGTCAAGGCAAGCCTCACTTTTTTTCCCAGCTACCTCACTGTGCTCTATGCTGTCCTTGGAAATGATCTTTGGTTTGTAAAAAATAATTTTTAAGGGCTTGAATTTAATAAGAAAGGAAGAAGTGATCCTGCTCTTCTACTCATATGGGCAGACATCTATCCTATTAATTTAAGGGTTACTGGAGCTTCGTGTTTTCAACATTGTTTGCATTATTTGGGTCTTTAGAGTCTAGAGCCTCTGTAACTTGCATTTGCAATGCAATCTCTTTATTGTCTGGGCTCTTGGGATTCTCTCCACAGGGCTGAGTTAGCACTGAATAGTGCTGCCAGTCCCTTCCCAGCTACAAAGGCAGGAAGGTGTGACTGGCTGTAATATGATCACACCATTCACCTGTAGTATTTATTCACACCACAGGCAAAAACAATCCTCACTGGATACAATGGCACTCAGCAATTCTCATGATTAATCATTGCTTAGGGGCTTTAAAGAAAGAGCAGGGAGGAGAAGGCTGCTTTCCCAGCAAGGAGGAAGAGCTTCTCCCTGTTGCTCGGTATTTACACTAGCTGAATCTTTACACAAGTATTTTATGAGAGGTTTGGACCCACCTGTTGTGAGGGCTCTAGAATGCTCACAAAAACAGGCACGTGACAACTGCAAATGCTGAGTAAATAAAAGCGGCAGACCTTCATGTTTAAAGGCAGAGGAGTGATTCCAAAGATGCATACTAACAAGAAGATTAATTTTCTTGTGGTTTTGAACCTCAGCTGTCACATTTTTCAGGTTTCATTGTTTTCAATCATGAAAATCAAGAACCTTTACAAAACCACAACAAAACGTCTCAGCAGCAAAACCCACAGCAATCATATAGTACCAAGAGTTGCAGTTTTAAGGGAGTCATGTGTAAGGGAACAGTAAATTCTATGAATCAGACAGGCTCAGAGAAAACAGAAGCATCTTGAAAAGTGTTACCTGAACATGACATATTAAGTAGAGGGGGCAGATGCAGGCTTAACACTTAGTTTAGGTAGAACTCAGTCTATCCTACTGTTTCACTGGCTCTCATACCCTGCAGACTGACACAGCTGCCCAACATACTTGAAATGAACCACAGGGAGATGAGTCCATGTAGGCAGAAAGTTAGATCAACATAAACATATTTTAGGGTGCCTAATATTTCAAATTACACAAATAGAGGAAAACTGATATATTAAGACTTTCTCCTCCCCTCTACTTCATCTTTAGAGTTATGGTACCAGATCAAGGGATTGCTGCACAACAAATGGAGGATTGGATGCTTTGCATCTTTCCCTTGAGTGACCCAATACTGAATGCTTCTATGCTTCCTGTATTACTGCAAGCACCTTCAGCTTGCTGGCTGATTAGACATCTTCACAAATACACTAATTTCTGATGCCTTGTTTTTCTAGTTTGCCATTACGCCACAATATTAAATAACAAGATTATGGGAAACTTTAAAATACAGCTTCTCCAATTTTCTCCTCTCTTCAAAATTAGAGCAGAGATTCCAACTAGAATAAGAAAATTGCCTGTCCTGAGCATGGCTGCCAATTACTTTGGCTGCTCTCAATCCTCAGTGATCTCTTGGGCAACTAAAAGCTGTGAGACCTCTGCTTACCACTGCAAGCAGTGAGAAGGATAAATATCAGTGTCAGCACAGGCAGCAGCTACCAAATTGTGTCATGCATTGCTAAGATCTGTTTTTGGACTGGTTCCATGAAGGTCAAAAAATTCCTGAAACACTATTCAAAGTGTAAGATTCAGCAGAACGGATAACTATTCAGCTGTTTACATGTGAAAATCAGAGCAGAGTTGGCATCTGGTGATTTTTTTTAATGTTCTGTTGAGACTGGTGACCAGTCACAGTAACAGCAGCAATTTGTCTAAGGTGGTCTCTTTCTCTTTTAATTTTCCAAGGTAGCAACCCAATACAACACTGCTTCTTTAAACCTGCCAGTGACTACCTCACCTAAATGTGGCACCTAAAGCCAGATTTATGTATCTGGCTTCACCTTCCAAACATGGAGGTGAAGCCAGACAACAAATATCTCTGATGTGCACAGAAATCTTCAGCCTTGTCTTCACAGTCAGAGTTCCAGTGATCCCTGAAGCATCTTCTGAGAAGTTCTGCACACCCACTGCAAGTCTGAGCTTCCCAGACCTGCTGTGTTTCCAGAGTGCAAGCACAGGATGGTCACTGTGTGGCCTGTGGTGGCAGATGAAAAAGGGCTTGCTGCTGTCAAAACTACTCACATGCCCAGCTTCTAGTAATGCCCCTTTCCCAGGATGAGCGAGCTGTGTCTTGATGGTCTGCCACAGCAATTCATCCAGTCCCACAGCAGCTCCAGACAGTTCTCTCCCATGGGCAAATTCGAGCAGCACAGCCTCTTCCCATTGCTAAAAATGGTAGCTGGGAGCAGTACCTGCCCTCATCAGACAAGTTAATCTCACAGCACCACAGCTCCCAGCAGGACAGTGGGCAGGCCAGGAAACACCTCCTCATCACAGCACTGCTGCCTCTGCTAATTCTAGTGCAGGACAGAAGCGTGGCAGGGTCAGTTCAGCCAGCCTGTGTCGTGCCTCTGAGGTGGGGTGCAGGCACAGAAGTTTTGCATTTCTGTAGGGAGTCACAACTCTGTGCTTATGGAGCAGGAATAAGATCAGAATTGGCTCTTTCTGCTGGTACTCGTGGTGGGTATGTCAGCCCCTGCCTCAAGCATCCACTGGCACTGAATGAGCAAGTTTGGCCATATGAAAGCAGATTTCTAGCTCACAGGAAGGGGAATCATTCTGACATTTGTCAGAGGAGATAATTTTAGGAAATCTTCTAATTTCAGTGGCATACTGAATGACAAAACAAATATTTAAAATACGTAATTCTTTTCCCTAGAAAATAAATCAAGCTTTTTCTAAGAAAGCTGGAGATGCCAAAAATCCACCCTTCCTGATGTGGAGGGAAGAAACAAACACAATGTTAGCTCAACAGCAGCTAGCCTGGGAAAGTGTAACAGCAAGTTAACAGACAATTTTGTGGAAGGAAGGAGAAATCCAAACAAAGAGTACCAGAAAATGGGAACAGTTTGAGCAGAAACAAGGATTGATAAATTTTAGATGTTTGTGAGGTTAACTACCCTCCTGATTTATTAGTAGCACATTTCAGAGTGGATTGGGACAGCCACAGCTGAGCTGCAG